>NW_008237239.1:2406647-2451519 GCF_000691975.1 Corvus brachyrhynchos | reverse complement strand
CAGTCTTGCATCACTTCACTCACACAATTCTTTCCATTTCCTGCATCAGATTTAGGTGGGATCAGGTGTGCAGTTGTGGCATTCCCCAAGAAGAGCCAGGCAAGACCTGGAGGGTTGACCAAAGACCTTAAGCTGTTTACAGATTGTAAATTAAAACAAAATAACCTAGGGACACAAATACTGGATTTCATTTAAGCAAGCTTAGAAAATGAGTCAAAATGGTGTGGCACAGACTGAAATGCAGATACTGCACAAAGTACCTGGAATCAGGCTGGAAGAGCTGCTGTTCCTCACAGCATTTGGAGAACTGTGAGTAAAAGAGGGTAGTCTGGATAAATAACACATAAAATCTAGATGGCAGCATCTGAAACAGTGGCAGATGTACCTTAGGATGTACACTCTTAGTGTAGAGGCACTGCACTGGTCCTCTAACACCTTATTTTCTTCAGGGAAGCATGTAGATTTGCCAGGAGTTCCAGACACGTAATTAAAAGCTATCCTGTAATGAATAATCCTCAACAGGTCTGCAAACAAGAATGGATGTAAGCAATTTGGTCTTCTCTGTTCAGCTCCATGATGCAAAACCTCTTTTTAAAAAGGGGAATGGAACTCCTTGTTTGGAATAGCACACAACTTGAGCCAAAGCTGCTGCATGAACTCATTCCTTGTTTTTTCACCTCTGAACAGTTTAAGTGATCCTGGCCCTGAATTGGTGTGTTCTGTACACTGCAGTTCTTGGCTAGCCTGAATCTTTTTTTTGGTCCAGTTTTTATATGTCTGCAGAAGCTTTTTTATGTTAAATGTTGTAGTACTTAAAAAATTCAAGACAGAGCTTAGTGTTAATGAAAATGTGTTAAATCTTTTCCTTCTCCACTCTGCTAAAGAGAGAAACTGGAGTAAGTACAAACAGCTTTGTTTTCACAGACTTTTGTTGGTGGCAGCAGACTAGACATACAATAAATGATCTTCATAAAAAGCAATTAGAATTTATAGAAAGCCCAGAATGTTAATGCACTGTAATATGTTTTCTTCGTCTTTGTCACCAGACTGCAGCATTATGAAGAAGAATGTTGTCTTCAGACAGCTTGTGGCCACTTTTTTTTGCAGACACCAGTGCCCTAGAACAACATATTGTCTGTGTGCAGGTAGATACAAGGAGAGAGTTGAAAAGCTGTGGTTAAGGTTTTTTACATAGCCGGATTCAGACTCTGAGTTAGTTAATGTTACTGTTGTGTGATTATACTATTACCCTAGAATAATACTTCTGGAATAGTTCTCATCTTTTTTCTTTAATGTTCCTGCTCTGAGAGATACAGGTTACACCAGTGCATGTGGTGGTAGGTACTGAAGGATGTTCAGGTCTGTGTAAGATGGATCATTCAGTTATCTGTCAGTGTAGTTGTCATTAAGGCACATCCAGTTGTAGCTTAATAATGTGATGGAAGTCTTCTGTTCTTAATGAAAACACTTGTTAATCTGTGAGGGAAAGGAAATCAACAGACTAGTGTTTAAACTTAGGATTTTAAGTAGTTTTGTATAGTTCTGCAGTATCCATCATTGTTATCCTTGTCAGCAGCAAGATGCTTTCAGTCTGGGTCGTCCCACTCGGTGCAAACCACAAAATGAGTAAGTGGTAAAAGATGATGGAGTGTTCCTGCTTGGGAAAAAAAATCAGTCATCGGGACTGTTGGAGGATGAGGAGAGGTTACTTTGAGCAGTCCCAGTCTGGTCTTGCAGGCTAAATGCCTGCTAGTGGTTAGAGTGAATTATGTGCTCTCCTGGAGTATATTTGCTGGTTGAGCTTCATCCTGAAGGAATCCAGTGTGTGTGCTCTCAGAGACTGTTCTGTGATGTGAAGCGAAACACATTTAGTGGGACAATCTGGAAATGTGAATCCAAGCCACACTCCTGATCTGAATGCAGAGACTGCATTTAAACTGCCATGTAAGTCCTTGAGACACATAGAATGTGCAGTCTGAGATCAGGAACACTGTTCAAAATCTCAAAAACTGTGTAGCATAGGTGGAAAAGGTACAGAAGCAGATGTAATCAGTGTGGAAATGACTTCCGTACAGAACAGACTGGAAACCCTAGAAATTTCCTGTTAGGAAAGCAGATGACTGATTGTAGCCTGTAAAATGGTGCAGGGAAAAGTGAAGGTGAAAGACATTCTTGCTGCCTTGCAGACCTGAAGATAGGTATTTTCTGTCTTTGTGATTTGATTGACCAAATCAAACTCAAGTATACATTTGGTGATCCCTGCACGTAGAATGTTGAGAATGCAGAAGAAAACTGAGACTGTGCAGGACCTGTTTTTTCCTTGGGTGTACCATGATCCTGAAGTGCTTGTGTCCTGACCATTCCAGCTCATTTGAAGTAGAGTGTGGGAAACTATCTGTGCAGACCTTTGACAAAGTAAAGAAGTAGAAATTTTGCATGAAGTGGAGGCACTTTTAACTTGTGGATTGTTAACAGCCCTGTCTATTGTGTGTTCAGGTCAATGTCTTGAGGCGGCAGCAACGCATGATCAAAAACCGTGAGTCAGCCTTTCAGTCACGCAAGAAAAAGAAGGAATACATGTTGGGACTCGAGGCCAGGCTGGAG
This sequence comes from Corvus brachyrhynchos, assembly GCF_000691975.1. NCBI lineage: Eukaryota > Metazoa > Chordata > Aves > Passeriformes > Corvidae > Corvus > Corvus brachyrhynchos. The sequence goes on along the minus strand of NW_008237239.1, from coordinate 2,448,915 downwards.
GCAGCCTTGCTGGAGAATGAGAAACTCAAGAAAGAAAACAGCACGCTGAAGAGGCAGCTGGATGAAGTGGTATTAGAGGTAAGAGATTGTGATGAAAGTCTGCTTTTATATGAAAACAGTGGTTCAGGTGGAAGACACTAGAACAGAATTGGGGGAGTGGTGACCGGAAGACCTTTGAGGGTTTCTAGCCCAGCATCCCATTCCAAGCATGGCTTTCACCAACTGTAGGTCAGGACAGCTGACACATTATCTGGTAGACTTTTAGTTCTTCATGGTGCTTCTGAATATTTCACTGGATAGAAGCTGAATATAGTGTATAAACCAAAGTTTTATTTTTAAGTAGTTCAGGAATATATTCACACATAATTAGGCAAATATAAATCTAAAAAGCTAGTATAATTTGGTGTACTTAGCTTCTGACATACCTCTGCATATCTGTGCCCCTCTTTTACTCAATGTCTTCTGTTTTTTCTATCTAGAACCAGAAGCTCAAAGTATCATCTCCAAAGAGAAGGACACTGTGTGTGATGGTGATACTGGCCTTTATAATGTTGAATTATGGTCCATTGAGGTAAGCTGCTTAGAAATTCCTCTTCACCTAGCAAGTTTGCTGTCCTGAGGTTTTTGTTTGAATCATTAACAACAGCCAGTGTTGTGTTTTAAAGCCTTGAGCTTGAAATCTGAAATCTGTCCTTTATTCTTCTCCTGCTTAGGGGAAGATGCATCTGTATAATGGTTCCTCTTTTGGAATCCTTCTGGCAATAAGAGCCAGATTTTGTACTTGTAATTTCTCCTGGTTTGGCATTTTTTTATTCAGTGCAGCATACAGCAGTTTGTCTGCTCCATTTATACCTGCAGAGATTAAGAACTGTGTTTAGAGTCCTTTTAGGAAAAAAAGTCAGACTTGGAGAGCTTATCTGCTTGTTCATACCTGTGCTAATTTCAGTAGCTATGACTTGAAGCTGCTTTAGTACTCAAAATACTCAGGAAATCCAGCTGTACATTCCATGCCTTGCAGTCCTGACCCTTAGATGTGTCCAGCTGCAATCTCCCTCATTACAGTGTAAGCCCTGTATTACTTGTCTTGTGGGTCTGGAGAAGAGGTTGTTCCCCCTCCTTGTTTAGTTGGAGTGGTAATCAGAAACCTCTCTTATTTGAACCGTTATCAGTAGGCCAGAGGAGCCAGAGAGCAGCAGGGAAAAGCTACATCACTTCCCAGACACTTTATAAAGAAATCTGTGGAAGAAAGGAGAATCTTTTTACTCTAATACTTCTTGCACATACCTGTCCATTTAACTTGGCTTTGGAACATAAAGACCTTTCAGATGGAGCTGTTTGCTCTTTTAAAAGGGGATAATATTTCAGTAGGATGCCAATCAGTAGTGTCTCCATTTCTCCTCAAAATCCCAGTCAAATTAAAGGAATGGGATAAATATGGAGGAAGACTTTGTTTCTGACTGTGATAAATTTTTGGGAAGTGAGGTTTATATTTTTATTATTAGAAAATTTGCTAAAGCTGAAATGACTTCTGAAGTATTTGCACTTATTGCAAATATTGTTTATCTCAGGACATGAAATACAGCTGATAATTTTGCTTCGATGTGGACAAGGTTAAGGTAGACCATTTCTTAGTGTATTTAGGGTTTATACTGTGATTTTTGACTATTAGGCAGAGAAATCAGCTTCCAGATACTAAGGGATTGATTTGCAAATCCTATCTGCATTTCAAACATTACCACTCACTTGGGAGAGACACTTGGTGAGAATTGCTAGGTCATCTTTCCAAAGCTGGGGGAAAATTTACTGGTGTCTGCATTGCAGTGAGATGATGGAATGCATGGAACTCTTGTTAGTGATGAAAGGCTTGGAATCACAGCGAGATGGGTGGGAAGACTTTTACCACAGTGCCCTGAAGTTCCTGTGGCATCTTCCCAACCCCCAAGAATGAGTAAGGTGTTGAGCTTGATGGCAAGGCACTGCTGTCAAAGTAGGCTGAAAGGTCGATTGTGTTCCTATCTTTGCAGCAGTCAGTAACTACAGGAATGTGACAGGGTTAACTTCTTGACATGTTTGATGTTTAATAAAGTAGATAAAGCAAAAAGAAATCCTTGGATGTCTGACTGTTCCTGGCCAGTATAGTAGCTGAGCATGCCAGTATAACTGCTGTGCCTGAACCAGGTGGTTTGCATCAGTACTGGATTTAGGCAATGAAGAGAAATGTAACTGCAAGTTTGCAAGGAATTACTCTTTCTGGTTTGGTTTTTTTTTTTCCCCCCTAGCAGAATAAATGCTTGCACTGCAATTAAAATTCTAGGCTGTATCAAGGTGATGTGAATGTTTGGTTGTGCAATACTCTTCAGAATACCCAGAATGTGGGATATACAAACCATTTCTTTAGATTTCACTCCTCCCATACACATTTTCTTCTGTTTTATAAAGGTGTCACTGAATGGTAGCTCCACAAATACAGGATTGCTGTTCTGCTATGTCCTTAAGAAGAGAAGCTTCTGATATATGTGGTTTTTTTCAGTCCCTGCAACTTCTTACAGAAAAAAGGACTTTTTTGAGATAATACCCGTGCTAGCTTACACTTCAGCAAAAACACTCTTTTCTCCGAAATTAGCTAACTCTGGAATCCCTGATTTCCGTGCAGTGGTCAGCTGGAGGTAAATATGTTCTGAAACTTTGCGTTGCCATTTTTTCTGTGTAAGAAATCATTTCATTTGCACACCTGAATGGAGGTGTGCCAGCATTCAGGCTCAGGACGTTTTCATCCAAGCACGTTAGCAGTGAATATTTTGTTACTTAAAACCAATGAACCATTGCAAAGAGAGAGTGACATCCAAAAAAAAGCAAAATCATGGGAAATTCACCCCCTAAATTCTGTAGCAGACTTTGAAATTCCCTTAGCTGGCCTTATTGTAAGATGCTTCTTAGGTTCTTGTTGGAAGTGATAGCATTCTTGGAAGACTAGATGTAAAACGAAAGGGCAGATGTACAGGTTACCTATTTCTGTCAAATCAGAGAAAGCAGGGAAGCAGTTGGATGGTTTAGGGATGGGGATGTGAAGCTGAAGAACAGGGAGTCCTGCAAACCCTCCATGGCTTGCAGTGGATCAGTGAAGGTGCAGTGTTTGGGCCGTCCCACAGAAGAATCCCATCTGGATGGGTGGCTGTGTAGTTAATTCTGTGTTTTCCTCTGCATTAATGGATGTGTGTTGCTGTAATAAAGACCAACACACAATTTTTTAAATTGGTCTTAAGTCTTGTTGACTGTGTGAGTGGTGAGATGTTTGTGATGTTTCATGGAGGACTCCGAGGACTGCTGTTCAGCTGTTTTAAGGTTTTAAGGGAAGCAGTCCAGGATGTGGCAGCCCTTGGCAAACAAGTTTAGCAGATAAAGTTATTCTGCTGACACATCTTTTCTTGCTGACAGATATGTGTGGGGGTGATCTGTAATGTTGAACTTGGGAATTTAGGGGTGGGAGTGAAAGTCTGGGAGGGAAGCTGGCCTGGTGACACATGAAATCTGCTTGAAAATACTGGCGGGAGAGTGCAGTCCGATCTGCTTAATTACCAACAAGCCTTTCAGAACATCCTTCAGTCTTTGACACAGCACCATGGTATCTCTAAGACAAGAATGCAAGTCTAATTAAATATAAATTGAATGCCAGTGTGAATTGAGGATGTGAAAGTGGCTTGTGTGGAGTTAGTGGTCACTCTGCATTAGGTAGTACTGTGTAACTAAACTCTTCTGGGTTTGTTGCTGCTTTGTATTGAAAACTGAAACTTTCAGTTACTAAAAGCAGAAGTAATTTAGTAGGAATTCTATTAGTGTTTCTATTTTATCCATTTGTTTTATGCTGGAAGAAAGGCGCCCAGGAATTTCCCATCTGTGTGTCAGTGAACTATTCTGTAATCTCCGTGAGTTGTTTGGATTTGAATTCAACGTGTATAAAAACTTCCTTTTATTATTATTATTAAAGAGTGATTGGTGAGGTGTGTGAAGGGAAAAGGGTACATTTGGGTTCAGTTTGTTGCAGAGGTCACCCCCTTGCCCCAGCCTTGCATTCCGTGAGGTGCAAGACACGAATTGGCAACCAGCAGTGTTTGCACAAAAGGCAGTGAGCACACAGGCCTTGGCACTCAGCAGGGCTGGGAGCTGGAACCAGGGCATCTGGAGGCAGGTATCCCAGGGAGCCAGGTATCCCGGGGAGCCAGGCTCTCCTGCCTCCACATGTGCCTTCTGTGGAGCCTGCCTTGGTTGCATTCCCAGCTGGCATGGCATCCCTGAGACATGGCTGACTTCTGGCATTGACAAACATCTAATTAGCTGTGCTGGGTTTTTAGCACTTACAACATGAAATCTGGTCATTTGCAAATTATTGCAGTTCCTACATGCCTTTTTCTCCTTCTTTGATTTCCACGTTTGTGTTGGACTGTGCCTGTAGAGTAACCAGATCTGAAAATGTGTTAAACAAGCACAAACAAGGCTGAAACAAATGGAAACCAAGCACACATGTTCTAGTCTAAACAATCAGTGTATTTATTTTGGGAATATTTTTATTCTGATTCTTTTCCCTGTTCTCATTTGAATATAAATTGTCTTGTGTGTTTGGTTTGGTTTTTTTTAATGCAAATCCTACATGTGATCGTAAAATATTTGCAGGAAAATAACCCAACTAATGTGTAAAAAGCAGGGAAAGGAGAATGTTCACAGAAGATGCAAAAGATAAATTTTCTGCATCTCTTCTTATGCCAGTAGCAGCAAAGCGTGTAAGGCAAGTATTTGCTGGTGGCTGTAGCATTATATTTTTGACTATAAGAAGTGTTCAGCTAGTTATTTTTTTCCCCATAATCAGTCTGCTTAAGCTTACATGGTGTATGTCACCTAGCAGCAGTCTTAGAGCATTTATTAGGATGTCAGCCAGCCAGAATGTGTCCTAACTACCACTTTAGATATGTAGTGGACAGAAAACAAAGAAAAATATGAAGTTGGAGAGAGGAAAGGCAGACTTGCAAAGAGATTGGAACAGGAGATTTGAGAGGGTGATGTGATACTATTTTTTTAGTAGTATTATTAATTTTGTGTTTTCTTACAATTTGGCTACCTCTGTATGGCTGGAACCCCTTTCAAACTGGAAAACAGACTTGGTGATATAAAGAAAGCTGTATTTGTGGAGGATTACTGAGGTGGTGATTGATGTAGCTCAGTAAATCTGCTGCTGCTTCAAAACCTCTTGTTGACCTCAAGCAGCTGCACTAGAATGGCTGGCCTCTTGTGGAGACTTCATTGCAGCTCCTCTCTAGGGTGTCCTCATGGATTTTCCTCTACTTTCCAGGACTGTCCTGGAAACTGAATAATCTAGTAAAAATTTAGATCCACTGAGCAGTCTGCAAATAAAGACACTGGCCTGGCTGGCTGAGAAGTGTGATTTGTCTGCTGTTGTCATAGACTACAGTAAATGAAGAAGCAGTGGCTCTTGATTGCTGAAAGATTTAGGGGTGTGTCTCATTTCTTAAATTGGTAGCACAAACAGGAAAAAAAATCCCAGAAGTGCTAAGATTAATCGTCTTTAACTAAAAATGAGGAAATTGCCCAAGGATTGTTCAGCTTGCAATCACAATGTGCCACTTGTAAGGATAAAGTAGTAAACACACAAGTCTTTCACCAGATTAGCATTCCACTTAGCCTGCAGGATGCTAGTCAGCACTACTGGGGTGTGCTAAGCTTTTGGAGCATGAAGGATTTGGGCTGCTGACAGCACCATCCATTGAGCACACCTGTATTGGTGTCACCATGGTCTAGTGCCCTTACTCAAGCTGAGGAATCTTGAGTTGGTGTGTGGGAAAGCAGGATTATTCTGAGGCCTGGTGCATTCAGCAGTGCATTTGTGAAAGTTTTCTGTTTGAGACTTTGTGCTAGACTCTCTGATTAAGGAAACAGACCCATCTTATGGCAAGCAGGAGTGTAGGGATACCTCAGTGATGCAGTGTTGGAAAGTTAGAGAAACAGAGCTGTTGTTCCCTTATAGGAAGCATTTTCTGTGTGGGCAAAGGAGCTGATCTTGTTCATGTATCATCACATGCAGCAAGTGTTGTGTTGCTGCAGAGGTGTTGGAGCTGTCTGTTGTGTGCTGGGGTTTGTCAGTGCAGATCCCACCCACAACAGCCAGGCCAGGGTCTTGACGTGGCCTGGAGTCACCTCTGTGCTGCCCTGGCAGGTGACCCCAAGCAGTGTCCTGGTATGTTCAGAAACATCCCAAATGTCCCACTGAGTAACATGTGCTAAGTAGACTAAAGCCATGTGTCTGGCACCTGCCCAAAGTGGAGGGCAGTGTAACGTTCAGAAACATCCCAAATGTCCCACTGAGTAACGTGCTAAGTAGACTAAAGCCATGTGTCTGGTACCTGCCCAAAGTGGAGGGCAGTGATTAACAACTCAAACACAGGGTTCTGGCTGAGAAGTGTGATTTGTCTGCTGTTGTCATAGACTACAGTAAATGAAGAAGCAGTGGCTCTTGATTGCTGAAAGATTTAGGGGTGTGTCTCATTTCTTAAATTGGTAGCACAAACAGGAAAAAAAATCCCAGAAGTGCTAAGATTAATCGTCTTTAACTAAAAATGAGGAAATTGCCCAAGGATTGTTCAGCTTGCAATCACAATGTGCCACTTGTAAGGATAAAGTAGTAAACACACAAGTCTTTCACCAGATTAGCATTCCACTTAGCCTGCAGGATGCTAGTCAGCACTACTGGGGTGTGCTAAGCTTTTGGAGCATGAAGGATTTGGGCTGCTGACAGCACCATCCATTGAGCACACCTGTATTGGTGTCACCATGGTCTAGTGCCCTTACTCAAGCTGAGGAATCTTGAGTTGGTGTGTGGGAAAGCAGGATTATTCTGAGGCCTGGTGCATTCAGCAGTGCATTTGTGAAAGTTTTCTGTTTGAGACTTTGTGCTAGACTCTCTGATTAAGGAAACAGACCCATCTTATGGCAAGCAGGAGTGTAGGGATACCTCAGTGATGCAGTGTTGGAAAGTTAGAGAAACAGAGCTGTTGTTCCCTTATAGGAAGCATTTTCTGTGTGGGCAAAGGAGCTGATCTTGTTCATGTATCATCACATGCAGCAAGTGTTGTGTTGCTGCAGAGGTGTTGGAGCTGTCTGTTGTGTGCTGGGGTTTGTCAGTGCAGATCCCACCCACAACAGCCAGGCCAGGGTCTTGACGTGGCCTGGAGTCACCTCTGTGCTGCCCTGGCAGGTGACCCCAAGCAGTGTCCTGGTATGTTCAGAAACATCCCAAATGTCCCACTGAGTAACATGTGCTAAGTAGACTAAAGCCATGTGTCTGGCACCTGCCCAAAGTGGAGGGCAGTGTAACACTTTTGCCTTACATTACTTTGTTTCCTTAGCAATTCTTCCCTCCCTCCCTCCTTTCCAGAGCAAAGTGGGGCAGGTTAGTTGGAACCACCGATGGCTTGCAGAAGGAATGGAGCTCCCAGACTTGCAATGACTGCTTGAAGCATTTCTAAGAGATATTCTGAGGACAGAGAACCACAGATCATGGGCTGTCAGTTTCTTTTTCTCAGTTCATCCACTCCTGGGCTTTTTTTGCCCTTAGTGAAGGATAGAAAAGGATTGGTTTTCTGCTTTTTGAAAGCCTTAAGTATAATAAACCTATATACAAATGATGACAGTCAAATGTTTTACACACTAGCGGAGAGGAACTGGTGAAATGTGAAGAAAAACCTCTGAGATGAGTGCAAGAGGCATGAAACAGTGCCATGTTAGCCAGCTCCATGTCTTCTGTCTGCCAAGGAAAGATGAAGCCCTCTGGGTATTTTAGCAACAACAGCAGAAGCATCGGAGGACATTTGTGGCTCTTAACACTGGTAATACAGGAAACTTAATGTAACATTTGTGGCACTGAAAGAACATGTTTCAGTGCTGAGTTGAGTGTACATTTGTGTTGGAGATGGCCCAGAGACAAAAAACTGCTTCTGCAGCACACCTTTGGTCTTGTGTTGTAGTTTCTTCTTGAACAGAGAGGGAGAAATCGAGAGGAAAAGGACAGGCTGAGTAAATTGGCCTCGGGTCTAGGTTCCAGACCTTTCAATACCTCTCTTGATGGGTTGTTGCTTACGGAAAACAAGATTCCTTTGATTTTCTTACAAACTACAACTCTGGGAGTTTTCTTACAAACTACAACTCTTTCCTCTGCTGATCACAGCCACAAGCTTTGGCATTAAAGGCCAGATAATGGTACAGAATACATGCAAAAAATAAAGTGCTCTGGGTGTCAATATTTGCTTTCTTCCTTTCTTTTCCAGGGGCTTTATTAAAAACAAATTGTTTTTTAAACATGCAAAGCACAACAAAACCACACAAAAAACTCCACTCTGGGTTGCTTTTCTTCTCTTCCCCTGCAGGGAAGAAGCTGAGCTGCTCTCTCCAGCCCAGCACTCAGAGAGGGTAGCTCTGGAGCAGCCCTCAGGAGAAGGCAGAGCCTTGCTGTCAGCAGATGGTGCACTCATCGGGAATAGAAACAAGAAATACTTTCCAGAGTGTCTGGCACTGTGGCAGCCTTGTCTGGAATCAGTTAGGAAGAGGACAAGGGCTTTGGTTGGTGTCTCCTTGCAATGTCAACTTTAGCTGGTTGGAAACCTCCCAGCTCATACTCAGAGATGGTTCTGTCCCCAGAAAACTCTTTGTTATGATATCACTATTGGCTTTCGTCTACAAATTACTGTACAACTTAAATGTCAGTATTCAAGACTTGAAGTGCACAGGATTTGTTCAGCCAGAAGCACAAATGAAATTTAGTTTGGGTTCCTGGCAAGACTCGCTTTCACATTCATCAAACTGACATTCAAACCAAAGAAGTAAAAATACAGCTAAAATATCAGGTGCCGTTGAATGCCTGGAGAAGCCATGGCAGGAGTGCTGCTTTTCTTTCCCTCTTATAATCAAATTTATCTACACTTCTGAACAAACATCTGCATGAAATATTTAGTGGTTCTTTCTTTCTTCCCTTGGATCTGGTTTTGCATCTGAAACAAGCCGAGAGCTCAGCCAGCTTGGACAGGGTCTTTGTGGCTTGTGAAAACCCTTTCATGCTTACGGTATCTGGGATGTCCAAATGCAGGCTCTAAAGCCTTGCTAGGCACCCCAGGTGTGTGAGTGAGCCAAACAGGAAAGATTCCAATTTCTAAAAGGCTGTCTTCTCCAGTAGAGCCAATTCTCAGCTTCAGTCTTTTGTGACTTTTGATGTGGGGCAGTAAGTCAGTTCCTGCAAATAGTGGGGCTTGCTTAGGGCAGGTATGCCAAAGTGCTCTTCCTTTTCTGACTTCTCATCTTATAGTTCAACAGAATGAAAAAACTGTCTATGCTTTTGCCATCTGTCATATTAAACCAGTTCTTAAACTAACTGTTGATATCTTAGTTGAAAATACTGCTTTCCTGAAACTTTTTTCACTCAGAGTGGGATCTTCTACCTTTCTTTTTCATGTTTTCTAGCCTCTTCTGCCTGGTGTTTTTAAATGCCCAATATTTGCTTCCTCTTCAGTGTCATGGTGTTGGGATGTGTTCTGTAGACCCTTCCTGTTGCAGCTTGTATTGTTGCTGTTTTGCTTGGCACTTGTAAAGCTCAGCATGCCTGAGGTCAGCAGATGTTTCCCGATGCAGCTCTGCAGGAGAGGTCCATCCTTGTGCCAGCTGCTTGAAGGGATTCCTTGCTCCTAAGTTATGCTTTTTCCCTCATATTAGTTTGAAATGTCGAAGGAGAAATATTTCTGATACCCTGTTTCAGACTCTCAGGTACCCACTTGGCAAGGAAAGGCCCTGGAGAATCTGGAGGATATGGACCATTACCTGCATGTCCTCCCCTATTTGTTTCCTGAAGATGGAGCCCTATTTATAGACAAACTTCACTGGTGTTCCCTCATGGGAGAAGGGAAGAGAAGGAAATGATACAACAGAACAACATCATCTTCTATTCAGATGGGAAAAAACTAACAAAACTCCCCAAGTAATTAGAAGGTGGAAGTGGGGCAGGATTTCAATTTGTGGGGCTTTTCCTTATCCAAAACTATAGTTATTTTGGTTTTGGGTCATTGCCACAAACCAAAGCAGCACCAAAAGGGATTTTTCCTTTTTTTTTTTTTTCCCAGACATATTGGAGACATTGAGAAGGAAACTTTCAGTCATCTTCAAGGTCCTAGAAAAAGAATGGGAAAGGGCAGGGGCAGAAGTGGCCCATATAGCAGAAGTTGCTGCTAGCCCTGCTTCAAAAGAAAAATAACAATCCTGATAAAGGAAGGGGCATTGGAAAGATTACCCTAATACCATATTTTGTTCTCAAGTTTGTGTTCACATTGTCAGAAGTGGGAGCCATGGTTTATGCCTGTAAGGGTGGCAAAACATACTCTGTTTACCTCCTTCTTTGTCTTTTGCTGCCGAAGGTATCTGCTTTCAGGTGGAAACATCCCGTGCTCAGCTGATTTTTGATGAAAAGAAAAAGATGTTTTACACTTGAGAAGAGGGAAAATAAACATTTCCTCTCTTCTAGAGCTGATGCAGTAAAGTGAGGTGTGTGTGGTTTAGAATGGGTGTGTAGCTAAAACAACTCAATCACAAAAAGGGAAGATTAGCTGTGATTGTAGAGCAGTGTGTGTCTTTATCCTTGGTTTGGATTTGTCTCTGTTGTGCAGAGTTCAGGGTGAGCTGCAGTAGGAATGCGTTGCATGTGACATTTCACCTCTCCAGGCTGGAACCTGAAATAACAAGAATCGTTTTTGCAGAATGAGACAAATAGGAAGGAAGAAGCATCATGGAAAAATGCAATTTGTTACAGTTCTTCTGCTTAGATTTTTCTCGGCTTTAACTAATTACATGGGAAGTTTCTCTGGTTCCATGTGTCATTTTGAATGGGAAGGGAGAGAAGTAGGATAGGCTGAAAGACCAGATCCAGGAGGTCCAGCAACTGGATGGCTAATACACTTCAGGCTGGGGAGAAAGGATTTGCAGGAGAGTTAACAGCTTTCATATCTTCTGAGGGATATTCTTGGTCTAGTGAATAAACTACCATGTACTTCTGGCTGTCATGACTCCAGATTAAGTGTAGTAAGGGCATTTCACAGGTGGGTGGCTTCCAGCAGGAACATGAGGCATCTGTTTAAGCATCAGCCTTAGTTTTGAGCTCTGGTTCTTGGGCTTGAGACACTGCCAGTTGTGCTGATGCTTTCACTGGCAGAGAAGAAACGTGATCTCATAAAACCTAGTGGGTAGTGGAGATTGTTTCTGTAAAATTGGATAGATATGGTGTTGCCTGATAGGAGGTTATGAATAAACCATCCAGCTTTCCATGCAGTAGAAGCAGCAAGACATTTGGATACCGGTGTACACAGGCAGTAAGGAAACTCTTAAGTATTGTTCTGCCCATTGGCACAAGTGAAAGCAGAGCCTGGAGCATTTCTGCTGCCCGCATTCCATGCTGCTGCCTAGAAACCCGGAGGAGAGCAGGTAATCAAGGCAATGTCAGCCTGGGTCTAGGATTGTCCTGACTCCTGTGGTTCAGAACATGGCACAGTTGCGCACATGGACACCTGGGTTGCTACTAACAGGAGTGCAAAAGTGTTGGCAAAAGAGAGGGAATTTCTGGGCAATTCTGTCTGCCTTCTGCTTACTTGTGGAGTATTTAATCTGCCCTCCTTGCTAGGTTTTGCCTGTCTCTATTTGTATTTGTTGCCTGTTGCAAAGTGATGCCATGTAAAACCAGGAAATACTCCCCTGCAGGGTTTACGCTCTGCTGCACAGGAGGGGTGGGGCATGAATTAAAATATACTCTGTGGGCTGTGATCAGCATGAATGGCAGAGATCTCATCAGCATGCTGGGGGCTTGTTGCACTTCTGTGTTTTCGCTGTGTTGCTGCTGGTGATGCTCTGCTGTTGTCAGCCAAGAAGTTAGGACTTGGGTTTGTAAACATGCATATTTCAGGAAGCAACCGTGTTATGAAAGAGGAAAGCCAGTCTCTGGAGAGGAGAAATTGAAGTATTGCTTCTGTGCTTTTGAGAGTTCTCCCTTGTAACTCACCCTTGTGACCGAGGATGCAGATCTGGTACAGCAATGGTGTGGTTGTGTTTCCAGCTCACATGTGCAGTGTTGCTCCCTCTCTTTGCATGGAGAGCAGCACAGACACTCCTGTGCTGCATGGCTGGCTGGCTGAGCATCCCCCAGGCCAGGTTCCTTCCATCCATGTGAGTACACACCAGAACCACAGGGTGTCTGGCACCATGGCCTGCTGCCGATGGGCCTGTTGGCCCTGCCACTTGTTCTAAATCCAAGTAGAATTGAACATATTTGTGTACAGTTCTGGTAGATGTCTGGCATAACATTCCAGGCTTGCAGCTGCATGGAATTTGATAGCTAAGTTTTTCTTACATGTTGTATTCATATAAACTATGTAAATTGTACTTTGAGGCTGATGAAAGTTAAAGTTTGGTAGTGCTTTGATTTGAATGTAGGTAATTTTCTTATGCCTGTGGACCTGGGTTACAAGCAGAGTATTCTTAGTTTCATCAGGTGAAGCTTATGTGGGGGAATGTGAAAACCAGAGCATCGCAGTCTTTCAAACAACTAAAACTGAAAAAGAGAACAGAATTGCTTTTCTGACTGCTAGTGCTTTGAACGATGATATTGTAATGACACATCAGCTTTTACATTAGATATGACATGCACCTTATCCGTGTACTGTAACAGCAGCCAGAAACTTCCGCACCTGAGTATTTAATGCCTTACAGTAAAGTGCCTTGCAGACCCCTTATGTTTGTGGTCCATTTTGCTATGTTTATTATGTTTTCCAGTGTATTTGAAAAGGATCCCAATGGAGTTGATTCCACTGTGAGTTCTAACCACCGGACCAGAAATCTTCTGGAGTTCTCAGCTGTCCAGGAGTCCAGCACAGATCAGAAAATACCTGAGGGCATCATTCCCGAGAAGACTAATAGGTGAGATGGAAACCTTTAACATTTTAGGTGGCAGAGGGCAGTGGTGCTTTTAGCCCTCACTGCCTTGCTCACCCTTTTGGCCAGTGCTCTTGCTTCTTTTACAGAGTACCTGAGTTTTAAACACAGTGTTTTGAAAGCTGCACAGTTTGCTTTTCAAATGAATATGGTGTTTTATCTGCCAGAGTACCCAACACATAGAGCTTCAGAAGTGTACACGTGGCTGTGCTGCACAGTGTTAGGGAAGAGAGCATATCCACAAGTGCTTGTCACCGAGATTTTCAGGACCTTCTTCAGTTCATCTGTTTGCTTTTTCCCTCTGATCTATATTTTAGCTTGCATAGTTGTGATATTTGTCGTATTATCTATCTCTTCTTACTTTTTAAGCTGGAATATTTATTTTCTTAGCTGCTCAAGAGAAGACTGGGGAAGTTCACGACTAAGAATACACTCTGAACTTAGCACTGTACTTTTTCGTTTTAAAAAGTCCAAGTCCATCCTTGTGCTTATCCACTTTTTAATTAAATACTGGCTTTCAGACTTCCTAGGTCTCTAGCATGCAGTGCATAAGTGAACATATAATTGTCTCCAGATTGAAGTCTGGCTAATACAGCTCATGTTTTCCCCTTACAAGATTTATCCTATTAGGCTGTCCCTTTCCAGTAGAGTGTTTTGGCTGGTTGAACAAAGCTAGGCACAGATGTGCAGAAAGCCCTAATGTATTTTGCCGTGCAGAAAGAAGTCAATAAATCGGGAGCATTTTAAGGCTGTAGCCATGGTGAGGGCTTTGTATCCTGTGTGGTACATTTTAGACCATGACCTATGGGACAGAAGAGTAGAGTGGTTCTCTTAGGAGGGTGTGCTTGTGCCTGTACCTCCTTCTCTTTCACTGTTTCACCCTGGGTTTGGCAAACTGTTTGCTCTTTGCTGCATATTCTCCTTTATCAGTCCTAGATGCAGCAGACACGAGAAGCAGACATGAAGTTGGAGAGAAAGCTGGGAAAGAGAGGGGATATGAATAAGGCTTTCATAAGCTCTTATACCTGATTTTTCAGAAAGAAGTTGAGGTTCAGGAGCTACAAGTCTGTCAAAACCAAGAGGACTGAGGCTGTTACATTGATAACCTATCAAGAGAGAGAACTACATTAGGTATTTGGTGATAAGTAGTTAACCCCTCAGGAGGCTGTGAGAGTATTACAGATTTTTGTACTGAGAAATACATGCTCCTTTTCCCTTTTTATCAAAACCAAGCTAGATTCTGGAGACAGAGATGTAAATCCTCTCCACTCAGTTGTAATATAGTTTGTGGCTGCTCGGCTGTCATATAGCTTATGGTCTGTCTATCCGCATGGTTTTAGTGGATAATAAATGTAATATTTCTGTAGCAAATCTTGCACAGCTCTGGAATGAAAAAGAAAGTTGTGTCTACAGAGATCACATAGTTTGCATTCTGTGAGGAATATTTTACAGACTACATATTCTATCAATATCTGGCCTTCTTGGGAAGAGATCCAACATCTGCTAATGCTCATCTGTCTTCCCTGTGTTGAGAGCTGTCAGCCCCCTTTGAGGGATTGACTGAGAGCATTGGATGTTTGATGGGGATTGTTACTCACCTGCATCAGAGGTCTCACAGGAGCAGCTGTAATATTCGTGGGTCTGCTGGTGTTTGTGCTCATTCTCTGGATTTGGTCAAAGGGTCATGAAGAAGTTTTTTAAGGGACTTCTTGATGTGCTTTTCTTGATTTTTCCCAGGTATGACCGTTCTGTGTCTGATAACAAAGCACTAATGATAGTCTCAGAAGAACCTCTGTTATATATTTCACCACCGCCGCCCCCCTGCCGGCCTCTGATCAACAGGACAGAGTCGCTGAGGTGAGCAAACTGCCTTTTGTGAGCATTTAAAGTTTATTAGGAGTTGAGATATAAATTCTGTGTTGGCTGAGTGCTACTGGGCTGCTGTGAATGATGTTGTTGTCCATTCATGGTGTTCATCCAGTACGTGGCCAGTGTCTGCTGCTGTAAGGACAGATCCACTTGGATCTTTGTTATCTTTCCATGGTTTTAGTAATGATTTTCACCACTCTATTCACTGGTCATTTGCAGTAACCAAATAACAGTTTTCTGATTGTCTGGGGGGCTTTCGTGGCTTAAAAGAGAAATCGCTTCATATGTAGAAATGTTAATTATTTGGAAATCAAGTCCAGCTAAAAGCCATTTCCATCTGAATTATATAAGAGATGGTCTTCTATTCTTCACCTTCTGATAGAAGCAGACTGAACCTGACATTGCAGATGTTCTTTGCTCACTGTTTGAAAACACCTAGCTCCACTTTTTCCATAGATATGAGTCACTAACCTTATCTCCATTGTCTGTCCATTCTTCCTCTCAGATTTATGTGCCATAATTTAGCCTTAACCAATAATTTGTCTTGAATTGATCAACTTTTGATTTTAAATTTCAGTAGTCCTTCCAGTAATTTCAAAATTACTGTTCGTTGGACAAAAGAATGGACTGTATCTACTTTGTGTGGAAACATCCACGAATCTAATACTTTATAGATAATCCCTTACACATGTAATCTTAAAATTGTATTTTCTTACTGTGGTATTAAAAATAAGTTATCATAAGGTAAAATAATAGTAATCTTCAGTGTCTGTATAGTGGCTAAACTGTTGTATGCAACTGAAATATTCTGGCAGCCTTGTTTGAAATCTGTGTTGATGCTGTGTGTTTTCCTAGGCTGACCCATGAACTCCGAGGATGGGTGCACAGGCACGAGGTGGAGCGAACCAGATCCCGAAGGCTGTCCAACAACCAGCAGCAGAAAGCGCGAGTCATGCAGGTGCGCCCCTTCCTGCTCCTGCCTCAGTGGCCTGACAAGATAATTTCACGAACCGTGTTCCCTGACTTGTTTGCACTTGTCATTATAGACAAAAGTAGCCATCGTGCCTGTAATTAGGGCAGCCAACACTTCCCATTTGAAATTGCTGGGTTTGGTTGATTGTTACGTTGTCAAAGTTGTTCTTCCATTCCTGTTCTTGGATTCAAGGTTTTGAATTTTTTTAGCAGCCATCAAAGTAGCTTCTACATTTTCTAAAATGAAATCAATAGTTACCCTTTTTGTGGCTTTTCTGTAAGGATAAGCAATTGCTCAACGGAGAGAAATACAACCTACAGCACATTTATTTGACTCACTGTTAAGGGCCAGAGCTGATTGGTTTTGTTGAAATATTTCTATTGTTTAAATTTTAGCTAGAGGGATTCATGGTTTTTTGGTAAGGCTACAGAATTGTAGCCATATAGATATATGTATATATCTATATGGCTATATATATATATATATATGAGACTTGTGCTTATATTTTTATATATCTATATGAGATTTGTGCTCATATTTCCCATTTTTAAAAATCTTTTACCTACATGGTATACTGATACCAAAGCTGAAATTAAGACAATGAATTTTCAAAGTATTTAATTTGATTAGGGGTAGTACCAGCTTTAAAAGGAATTGAGCGTTACAATGTGGGAAATACTGCAGTTTTCTAGGGAAGAAGTGTTGTGTGTTAAACTTCAGATGCTTCTCACTGGTGTCCAAAGCAGAATGGTAGAACATTTAGAACTGTTGTATATGGTGCCAAACTCCCTTTCTTGTCTCTGAATGTTGACTTCAAATTTGGCTGTATTAAAATCCTGCTGGTTTTGTTGTTCCAGCTTGATTGCTGACCATTTCAGTTTCTCATGTTTCACCAGTGGGAAAATCCACATTTCTGGTGCAGAGCACTGATTAACCTCTGCACCCCATTCTGTGTGTTATATTCTATGTAGTGTCAAACCAAGGAAATGCTTATTGGTTTCACCTTGTGTCATTTTTTCCTTCTTCCCCTTTTTCAGAGCTCCCTCAGTGACAAAGCAGATTCCCAGCTAATGGCCATGCCTTACACAGACACCAGTCTCAGGTAAAGCGGAACAGTTCCTTTGTAACTGCTTTCTACTTAACCCAGTTTTTCACCAACAGTTGGTAAAGAATGCCCATTTTCATCTTTTCAGGATTCTTAAGCCAAATGCAGCTACTTTTCTTGGACTAATTTCTGTCCTTTAGCAAATAACTGCTTCTAACAATTTATATTACGCTTAAATGGACCCCTGTATCACAGCTCAGCTCTTCCAGGGTCTTTCTAGCCATGAGTTTTAAGAAAATCCTTACTTTGCTCTCCAGAATCCCTTTCTAAACAGATCTGAATATTTCGGGAGGAACTAACTTGGGGCTATCTGTGAGAACATCGTTAGTTTTAAGAAGGTTTCAAAGGGCCATGAATCTGGTAAGGGAAAAGTTTCTCTCTTTGTCTTCAGGAGTAGAGCCATTATAGCTATCACCAAGTTATGATGATGAACTTAAAGTACCATTATGTCTCATTTACATTCTTTGTCTCCATCTGCTGATTATTGGAGCACATTAATGCAGCGTTTCCTGATGTCCCCTGCCCACCCCTCCCCATACCCATCTTGTCCCTCTTCCTGGTGGCAGGAAGTACTGGAGAGAAAAGATTAGGGAAACAAAATTTCTCTCTCCTGAATTCTGTGTGAGACTGTTGAGGAGGCTGTCTCCTCTAAGGTGCCAAAGAGGAGTGTAAGAGCAGAATGGAGTATAAATGAAACTTTTTGGTGAGAACACCACCTGAAATGTTGCTGTGGAAAGAAAGACAGCTGTGGCCTTTCCATTTGCATTGCTGCTTTGAAAGCAGGATCAGCCTGGAGGAAAAGAGCAAGCTGCAGGCAAATGTTACAAAAACCAGGCTGTCAAATCTTGATATGTCTTGACTGAAAAGAAAAAAAATAAGAAAAAGCTTTTTGAATTCTACAGGCAGACGAAGGATAGCTGTTTTGACTGAACACTGATGAACAACGCTCATGGCATAAAGCAGTTTAATATACATGCTTGCATTACTCTGAAAAAAAAGTATCTGGATTATTGGAAACAGTGTGCAACATCATGTAGCTCTGCATGGAATAATCTGTTGTGCTCTGAAGAAAGTGAGATTTTTTGGGTTTTTTTTCAGATTAATGATGTTTATATGAGCAGAACCAGTGAGTCATGGCAGCTGCATGCTATGACTGTGCTGGAACTGCTAAGAACATAGAACAGACTTCCAGTTCCTCCCAGAGCCATCAACTATTAGGTGCTCCATGAGATCATAGAATCACAGAGTAGTTTAGATTGTAAAGGACCTCAGGAGATCCCTAGTGCAACTTCCTGCTCAAAGTAGGCTTAACTTCAGGTTTACTGAATGTCTCTGGTAGAAGAGGTAGTCTCCATCTCCATTGTAATCTCCATCAGGAAGCTGAGGATTGAAAAGAATTTCAGGGAAGTCAGAGCAGTGGAGAAGATAAATTTTAAGATGATTTCAAAGAAAATTTTCCCGCCTAATGTCTTTATAGTCTATGTAGTTTTCTTCAGGGGTGATTTTGTTGAGGGCTTCTGTAAGTGTGTTTCTTAAGGCTTCAGGTATCAAAAAGACTCTGCAGTTGTTTTCCTAAGTTTTGCACTATTAATATTGCGGTTTTTGATGCATAGATCACTGTGTCCTGCCTCATTTCTTCCCAAAACAAGCCTATGTGTAACATCCCAGTGCTCTGTGGTGCATAACAGAGTGTCCTTCAAAGTTTTAAAACAAAAGACTTATTGATCTCCCAGTAAATGGCCAGGTTCAGCACCATTGTTTGGCATACACAGTTTAATATGATGCTTTTTTGTAATATGCAAAGATGTTACTAAAACAACGGGTAGTTTCACACCTGGCTTTGGCTCGGAAGTTCCTCCCTTCCTTTGATGGAGAGGTGGTTATCAGATGATGTTCAAAGGTAGATGCAATGTACTGCCTGTAATCCCTGATATCACTTTGTGTTTGATTTGTTACGTGACCAGGACAGCTTTATAAAGGCCCAGTGGTTTCCAAGAGCTTTGGGATAGTTTTCTCCCATAGCTGGTTTTTAGGTCTCTCTGTATCTTGTGGAGTGTGGGCGAGCACACAGATCTGTGGGCCCCGGGTCAGCTTTCAGGATGTGTTGTACCGAGCAGTGCGTGGGCGCCGTGCCTTTCATCGCAGCCCAGTTTCAGTGCTCCATCTCAGGGGTGGCTTGGTGGGCCTACATGTTTTCATGAATGAGTAATCAAGCTCACATTAGCTCCAGCCTTTGTGTCCTGTGTGTGAAGGATGGGAGCTGATTCCTCTCTTGCACAGTTGTGCAGAAGGGGATGTGTAGTGTAGAGCTGCCTGCTCCTGATCCCCCAGGACTAACACCCCCAATCCTGTGAAAGGGCAGCTGGCCTGGCAGCTGCAGTCCTTTGCTTGCAACAGGGCTCTGTTAGCAGTGGAGGAGAAGATAATGACAGCCTACTATTATTGCTGCTTGAGAAAGTCACTTGATGATACATTTGTGTCTTGTTATATTTTAGATGTACTAAAATAGTCTAAATTAACCCCCCTAGTTCAAAACCCGGGTCAGCAGAAGACAGCTTGGGAGGGGAGGGATAGCCTGATCATGTCCTTGCCACAAACACAGTGTGCTATTAAAGTGGGGGAAATTAAAATGACAGGTTGAAAGTCCAGCTAATGGTTTCCCTGAGTACAGCTTTCCAGTGTTAAATAAATAAGTTATTTTGGAGTGGGATTGGGAAAGTATAAATGATAGCAGTATATGCTAGGAACTTCTCACCTTTCCAAGATAAACAGTGGATAAGTACCATGATTGTAGGACTTGCCAGTGTTTTGGCTTAGAATGGTTTAGAGCATCTTTTCCTTGTGTCTGATATGTGTAAGATGAGAACTGTGGAAAAGATAAGCCAGAATTATGTGAGTATCTTATTTTTGCTCCTCTGTCTAAATTGAAAATCAAGAGCAAGTCTTTGAGTTGACCAGAGGACATAGCGTGGAAAAAAAAGGGTGGGTGAGAAAGAAGGTGGATTTGTCATCTGACAGTAAATTAAAAGCTCTGTTTATGCTTACCTTTGCACTTCTTTCAATTTCAGTGGTTTGGATTCTTAGCAGAAAAATTAATTTATTAAATTATTAAATGGTTTTATATTTTATTTCAGAATGACATTTCATCCTAAAATTTATTTTCAGAAGTCATCACAATTTTTCAGACACTTTAGGTTGAAGCTTTTTTTTCCTGTTGAGCTAGCAAACAGGTTTTTGCTGACCTCAGAAGCACAAACAAAAATCTGGAAATCTTTGCCGTAGTTAGACCTTTGAAGCACCTTGAACTTTCAAAAAGTACTGAGTAGTTTCATTGTCTTCACCTGTGTTCCTCATGCTCCTCTTAGTGGATGAAGAGCTGCTGCGGTTACTTTAAAAAGCTGGTCTTCAAAGTCACTGTCTCACTGAAATTAACTGTCTTGTCTGAAATAATTACCTTGCCGTTCTTTATTTCAGCAGGCACTCAGGGAATGAGCTGCAAGTGTATTATGCCTCTCCGAGGAGCTATCAAGACTTTTTTGAAGCAATTCACCGAAGGGAGGATACATTCTATGTGGTGTCATTCCGCAGAGTAAGTGTAGCAGTGGGTGCTACTGGCCTTTTATGTGTGTACTTAAGACTGCTTCTAACAGAGATCCAAAAGATGACTTAATCAAAGTTGCAGGTAAATTTGTTTCTTTTGAAATGATGCTTCTGTATATCCTTTACGGTAACATGGCCAAATCATGGTCTTTGCAAAATATGCCCATCACATTGGGAATGGAAAGAGCTTTGCAGAAAACATTGTAGTTCCAGAGCAAGACAGCCCAAAATTTCATGAACCCTGTGGTTAAACTTACACATTACAGCTATGAAATAGCAGTACAAACCTTTTGTGCTTCTGGGTATAGAAATAAATGTACCCTCTGCACAAATCATTACTGTTAACATAATACAGTTTCTATCTTCCCCTAAAACTCCTGCATTTGCAGTTTTATGTGTCACTTATCGCAGCTGTACAGGACTGTGTGTAGGGCCACAGTTTTTCTGCTGTTTTGTGACTTGTAAGCTGAGACAGATGAGCAGGTCTGCTTTCTGTGCTGAGATACAGCAGAGGCTTGTGCTGCAGCTTTGTCAGGCACAGCCTCACATCTGCAGCGCAGTTAGTGACAGTAAAAGCTGTTATAAAATGGAATTTCAGGTGTCTGATGGCACTTTCTGCACTGAAACCCTGACTGGTGTTGAAGCCAGGACAGCTGCGGTAGTGAGAAGCTGATTAGGGTCTGGTGGTGGAAATGATCAAGGCAAACAGTGCTTGAAACACCAACCTGGGGTTGGAGGAGCTTATTCCCTCCCTTTTGCAGAGGTCTTGGTGAGTCATTAGATACGTCTATAATGCACATCTGTCCCTGGGCTGAATCTGGGCTCTTGACTTGCTGAGCCTCCTGCGCTGCCATTTTGCATTTGGGGTGTTAGATGAGAATTGTTCTGTGCATGTTCACACCCAGCCATGATCCTCCCAGGAGCCCACAAAGCTCCATTTGTTTCCTCTTTGTAGGAGTGTCCTGAGAGCGGTCCCAATGTAGTGAGGGACCAGTAGTGGCCACAACAACAGCTCATCCAGCTATAGCCAGTTCTGTGTAAGAGCACACAGATCATCATAACTAGTTTTAGCAGTTTCTGTGTTGTCATAACTCTACCAATCTCTACATGCCATAGGTACACAGGTAATACGACTCTGTTCCACCTGGTACACAGCAAGTTTCTTAATTTGTGAGATGCATATCTGTAGGAAAGGTTCAGGCAAAATGAAAATAGTGGTGCTCTTCTTAGGATTAAGGTTTTGTGCTGAGTAGAAATATGAGGTTAGTTTCCAGTCTTGGGATTACTGGGTTGTGTCACAAGGCTGGAATTTTGTTATTAAATGCTTGGCATGTTCTGCTGTTCTTTCAGCTAGCAACACAAATATAGCCAGCACCAGGCTCCACATATCCTGAGGATGAGGAGAAGGGAGCAGAGAATAAAAGTTTTCCTGGAAACTCAGAACACAAAGCAGAACAGTGTTTGTAGAGGTCTGCATTTGGGACCATTGCTCCAGCCCACCTGAGTGCATGTACGTGTCCATAGGTCCTGTTTACACTGTCGGGTTAATGACCTGGAGGTTGTCAGCTCCCATTTCAAGTTGCAGAGCTGTCCTTGGAAGCTGTGTGCCTTGTGCCACAGAATCCCTACAGCTTGGCCCTGCTCTCCTGCAGGAAGAGGTGCGGAGGCCTTTTAAACCCATCTGCGAAGTTTATTTGGTAGCAAAGCTTTTGGTATTTCTGTTTTATGAATGAAATGTCCTCAAATAGAAGGCAGTTTTGTACATTACCTCATTTATTGTTTTAACAGGGCAAACCTGATCTAGCAGCAAGCTCTGCCCTGAGGCACTTTTAAATGACTTGCTTGGATTCTTTTGTGAGTGCAGAAGAAAGGACTCCTGCACAGCCCGAGGGGTGCCATCAGCAGGGCCCCAGCCTGGGAGGTGCCCTTTCACCTCCTCCTGGGGATTGCTGACTTCATTTTCTCTGGACCACAGCTCCCTTTTCACTGATGATTAGGAGCTGAGGGGGGACTGGTTCCTCCTCAGTTTGTTCCACAGTTCACTGGTGTTGCTTGCGCTTGTCCAAGTGAGGAGCCAAGGCCTGGAGATGAAAGGTTTTGTTCTCCTCATTCACAGTTTGCCATGCAGACACTCCCACATACTTAATAAGCTGTTAACAGCCCTATAACATAATAGAACAAGAATCATCCAGTGGAAGGTTCCAGGGAGTGGGTGGTTCTGGTGGTATCGTGCTCTGAGTGGAAGGTGGGACTGTGGATCTCAGGAGATCCCTTCCAGCTGATGTTCCTGGATCATCTGTTGCCGTTTTCTGCTCCATGTGCAGCCTCACAAACCCTAGCATTTCTCCTGGATGCATGTGATAAAATGTAACATTTTTTGTGTGTTCTCACTTGCAGTACAGGAGCTCTGCCCTGAGTTCCTTGGATTTGCTAGGGCTACCCAAACTCTTACACGGTAGGACTCAGCCAAGGCTTCTGGAAGTGCAGGGTTGGGAAGTAAAGCTCTTGCACACTGCATGTTGTTCTGGTGATACCTGTAAAACTGAGATTCCCATGATCTCATCGATGTTATTTTCTTTCCTTGCCTTGGAAGACTTGCAGATCTACATATTTACAGTTGAAGATTACATGGGATTTTTTTCCTTTTTAAGGAGGAAGGAGGAAAGTAGCATTTGGATCAGTTGAGTCCATACAAGAAGCAGGGCTTTTGCTCTGAGTGTCTAAAGAAATTAATTTACTGCTATTATCAGGGGAGTCTGTAATGTCATTTTTAAACAGGAAGAGTCTGCTGCTCTGCCAACACCTTTGATTTCTGCTCTGTAACATCTGTGATACCAAGTCTGCTTAATGTCTTCTAAAACCCCAGAGGAGCATGGATACAAAACTCGGGTTGGTGGATCTGAGGTGCTGTTTGCAGGGAACAGACACCTGGCTGCCTCTCTGTAAGCCTGGCACCCACACAGCTGTCTCTCAGAGCTCACATCTGTTTTGCCACAGAGTACAGGCCTTGAGATTGTTTCTAGAATTACCTGAATAGCTAGCTTAATTTGAAAAGTAATTAAGTAAATCACTGGAGAAAACAAATCCCTTCCAATTTACTTTGGCCTGTCAGTGCTGCTTCAGATCATTCCACTCTTGTGTGGTTAGGATCAGAGTCCCCACAACTTGGAATGATTAAGCAGTAGATTTCCCCATCCTGGAAGGTTCACTCAGTGACCCTTTGATGACATCTCTGCAGGTTTATTTAAGGACAGTGACATTTTTTAGGTTAAGAATGTAATTACTGTTCTTAAGGAAAACATAGTTTAAAGTTTGATTCACTTGGGAAATTCAGAGGACTTTGGGCATTTCCTCTCACTACTTTCTCTATTTCAAAGCACAAATGTCTCCTAATATCAAAGTTTGCCACTTGCATTTATTGCAGTGCATATACAGTATCTTCAGTAGAATGCAGTAAAAAGTAGATAATAAAAGGTGATTCTGTTTGTTAGGGCAAGAGTGATGCTGACCCTATAGGAATCAATGGCAAAGCCTTTACCAACTTCTGTAAGACCGGGATTTTGCTTTATAAATTTCTGTTTCAGTGCCATAAACCATAGAGCTTCAGGGAAACCTCTTATTATGAATTTCTGGTCCTACAAGCCAACATCTGCAGTAAGCATTTAAGGGTTTCTCAAGTTCTGCAAACAATTTTTTGCTGAAATTATTAAGTCAAATTTTAATCAGAACTTCTGTTCTTTCTTTGTTTATAGAATAAAAATGTCTAGGTTATTATGTGCTTCTGTTGGTAATAAGCCTGTGCTGTGCTAATTGTATTTGGGATGATATAATTGTATTTGGGATGTTATATTACTTTCAGGAAGCAAGATTATAAAGTCTGGCTTTGACATGCTTGTGCAGCAGCAGTTTGCTGTGCTGCACACACTTCTAGCAACAACAATCTGAGTGTATTCAGAGAGCACGAGGCAGGTTCCAACTCACTGCACTCCTGATGCCGTCTACATCCTGCAGGCAAAACTTTATAAGAAGTTGGCTTCAGATGGTGTTTCACAGCCAGAAATTCAGTCCTAACATATACTTTCCTCCTACTTTGTTGTACTTGACAATGGGTGGTTTTTACTGAGCATGGAGTTTTCTGCTGTTGACTTTTGTGTGGATTTCTGCAGGCTGGGACGTGTAATTTGGTGTTTCATTCAGATGAATTGATTAGACCCACATAGTCCTGCTGCCCCTAGAGATAGAGCAGCTATTCTCTATGTTTGAGTCCTATATTTGCAACTGTTGCAAGTTAACATGCAGATTTTCAAAAGATTTTACAAACTGCCCTTTTTCCAGGGGAGCCTGAGCTTAGCTATTCAGAGGAAAAAAGCTACTTTATCCCAGGATTGTAGGATTTTAAGATCTTGTCCTATATTTTATACACAAGCTGAGAATAATGTGGTATTTACCATAATGTGGTAAAAGAACTGAGGCTCAGGGCAAAGTATCCATTATAAAATTGCCTTTCCTTTTCAGAGCAGAGGTCACCCTTTAGCCTGTCTTCTCTGTGAGGCCAGTTCTTGCCTCTCTGGGAGAATTTGAGGAGGCAAACAGTGTGTGTGATTGTGCTTCACCATGCCCTGAAGCTCAGTGAGTCAGCTTCTGTCAAACTACGGCTGTATTTGACTTTCAAATTTGAGAATCCATTATGAAAACCTCCTGTTTCCATCTAAGTGTTGATAGTGAAAATTAAGTCTGGCCTGCTGCATTCTTTGTTACACATTCCCTTTTTTCTGGCTAAACTTTGGATTCTTTCAGTGTCAGGGAATTTTTTCCTTCCAAATCCCTGGTCCATATGAAAACAATGAAGCCAGCTTGCTTTCTGGTCTTTCTTGAACTGTCTTCCTTTCTGATATGGAATATTTCAGGGAGGTGGGGATCAGGGAGAGGTGACTTTCAAAGGGCCTGAGGGGTGGTGGGGAGAAGGTTTCTCTGTGCTTTTCCTGTTACTCAGCTGGGGAAGATGGTGTCTTTGGTAGCATCTTAGAGCTTAGTCTAAAAACCTCCAGAGAGAAATCTAATAATCTAAAATTAAGTCTAAAAATGTATGTTGGTCTACTAACACAAATGGCCTCACTCAGTCCTGGGATTCTCAAAATACTTGTGTATGAGAACAATACAACTGCAAGTTGGGTAAAAGGAAGCTCAAAAGAAGTTAATTTAGATTTGCAGCTTAAGGCCAGTAGTTCCTTAAAAAGTGTTTCTATCAACACCTTCTAGTATTTTCCAGCAAACCCGACTGTGTCACCATTTGTCACCGTAAGGACATCCTTTGGGGAGTGAAGCAGCAAAGAGCTGTGTGCTGTGGAGAGCTGTGTGCTGTGGAGAGCAGGAGGGCTGAGAGGAGGGGGAAGAGAAGCAGCCAGGCAGTGAGACACCCCAGGTGTGTAGGGGTGGGAGGCAGAGAGGAGCAGCTACAAGTGCCAGCTGCAGTGCAGCATCTCCTGCAGCCTCCTGGCTCAGCCAGATGCAAACAGTGGGTAGGAGGGGCCAGAACAGCAATGCAGAATGGTGTTTCTGAGAAGGGAGGTAATGCCTGTCGTATCAAGTGGGGTTTTGTTTCCTTTGCTCTGTTCTTTGCTCCTACTTGGGAATCTATTCCAAGGCATTTTGGAAGCAAAGTCTTAGTTGCTCTGATTTTTATCTCCTTGGGTCCCTTTGAACCCCAGTGTCCTCCCAATAAAATCAAGAATGGATGTGGTGTTGAGGACAGATGTATAAGCAGAGGCAGAAAAGTCAACTCGAATATGTCTGGCATGAAGCAAAGCTCCTCTTGGATTTTGTGTGTATAGTCTTGATTAGTTGGTCCTCTCTATGGTTGCTGGAACTTCATGAATCATATTAATGCCGTCACTGAACTTCTTTCAGCTTTACACGTTCCAGATCTAACTAATACTTTGTTATTTTTAAACTAGTATTTGGAAGGACAACATATACTGCAGATAATTACAGTGAAAAAAAAACATGCTGCAAAAAATGTCTCCAGAACCCAAAGTGGTTGCAGGCAGACGTGACCAGTAATAGCATACATGTATTTAAAATGTGCTGCACGCTTGAGAGACAAAGAGTTGTGGGCAAGAAGGAAAGAAAGATTGTTGGTTTTGGAAAACCTCTGTAAAAGACCCACTGCTTATGAAATTGGTGTGGGCATAGGCTAGAGAAGTATAATTGGGAAGCATGGGAGGAAGATGTGCTTATAAAGTGGGAATGGTCTCAGTGAAGGAAGTGTCAGCAGTATCTCACTTAATGAGTACAGAACAGCATTTAATAAGAGTATGGAACAGACACTGCTGTCAACAAAGTGAGCAGGAGCACAAGTTTATCCACAAACAATTAATGTGTGTTCAGTTAGAGCAGGTGGTGAAAATATGAAGCTCTGAAGCAGTTCTCTTCCTTCAGGAAGTAACCCAAGTTCAGTAATGCATTAGTAATACTTTAATTATGCCAGATGATAATGCATCTTTCTTTAGTGATACCATGGTATTCATTGAAGAAAATTTTGCTCAGATTATTCTGAACAGTTCCCAGAAGGGAACGATGGGCTCTTGCTTACAATCTGTAGCAGTATTTAATTGTGGGATCGATGTTGGCCGAGCCCTAACTGTACAGAGTCATAAATGATACCTTCAGCCCTGGAACTGCAGTAGCCAGTAAGACATTGACTTGAATTTGGTGGGAATGAACTGCTTGAAAAAATTACCTTCGTGATACTTTGTTTGCCTTGAATGATAGTACATGAAGAGAGCGCTTTAAAATACTTGTGCTTGCTTTTTTAGTTGTACTTCACACTTCTACATCTTAAGACTAGTGATTTTTCCTGTTCATTTTCAGTTTATTTATCTGACACTCTAGACAGGGTCTGTATAAAAGTAAAGCATGCAGAATTGAGGTGGTTTTGGTTTCATTAGATAGTGTCCTACATTTTAGTGGATGTTAATCATTACAGTATTACATTTGAGACCATTATTTGAAATCTTAGGCACACTTTTAGAGTTAATTCTGGTCAGATGAAGTTATTTGCTTCCAGTTTGAATTAATCCTTCTGCCAGATTTTTAGCTGGACAGCACACAAAGCTTATTTTATGAAGTAAGAGCCCAGGTGCTGTTATGAGTGTGTGCAGATTATCATCACCTCCCACTGGACCGAACAGAACTCTTGCAGCTTCCAGGTTTTATTTTTAAATAGCTGACACTCCTAGGACAAGAAGTGTGATAGAATTAACTGTACATTTTTATCTTTAAACTGGCTTTGAAACTGCTTCAAAGTGGAACATAAAACTTGTTTTCAACTTCTGTGTCTCCTAGTTGCTTGTGGTCTATCTACTGGGACGGTAATGGATGTGAGAAGAGCTCATTTTGCCTCGTGCCTGGCATGGCTTGCTCCTCACCATGCAGTTGGATAAACTCCAGTTTTGCCAGCACATTTGGTAGAGGCTGTCAGGCTTTGTGTTAGTGATTAAGAATTTGGAATGCCATGGGCTAAGCTGAGAGATCCTTCACGCTGGAAACCACTGTTCAGGAAATCCTCTTTGTGTTTTGATTGCAAATGTTAAAATGTGCCTGTGAATAATTCTGGTGCTGGAAAGTGCTTTTCATGAGAGAAGGCAAAGCTGTGCAGGAGGGGCACATGCACAGCTTGAACAGCACGTTACACAATGAGGATGCCACGGAGAAGTGGACTTCCTGTTAAATGCCATGGGCCACTGCCCTTGGAACTGGTTGGCAAAGTGCCACTAAGCATTGCATAAGTGATTGTTGTTACTCCTTGGTTTCATGACTATCCAAAATAAGGTTTCAAGTGTCAGCTGTCTCCAAGAGGGTTATATCCAATATGAGGAAGGCATTCTGAGCTGTGCTCAGAGAGTCGCGCTGTGTGAAGGAACACAGGCCTTTGGATCTGAATCCCACCAGGCTCCTGTGTGTTAAACAATGCTCTAGAGACTCTAGAAGTGCACATTCCCAAGCTGTTCCTCAGTGTGGAGATTCTTAGGTTGAGTCACTTGTTAGCATCTGGGAGGCTCTTGTTTAATCTCCTTTCCAGGAAATCAGCATGGAGCTCTTCTTTCTAAGAACAGTGCTGAGCCCTCGGACCTGGAGCTTTTCATCAAGGACTCAGTGAGTAATCAGTGGGCAGGTGACTCCTGGAAAAGGTGACTGAAAAGAAACCATTTTGCTGTCTCTGGGACCAGCATCTCCAGAAGGGCATCTCCTTGACATCAGGGAAGTAACACTGTGGGTTTCTCTTTGCTCTTGCTGGACCATCTGTTTGGCATTTGCTAACCAGCTGTAAGCTTTAACTCTCCAGCAGGCAGCAGAGGTGCTGCATACAATCCAGGCATGAAGTTTCCTGACTTCTCAAGCTCAGTTTCCGAAGTGCCACCATAGAAAAACATGTACACTGGATGTTTCATCCACATGAAACTGGATGTAAATGTGCCGTCATTTGGAGAAAAGCAACAGATGCTGCAGTTTGCTTGGTGTAAAATTTTGGCAAAAGCAGGTAATTGCAGCTCTAGGTGAGTAAGTGTAAAGAACTACCATTTATACAAGCAGAAAGGAACTTGGGGTTCAGGCTAAACACTGGTGTGGTTCTACAAATGCTGAAAAAAGGTTGTGAAGCCAGCTGGGTAAACAGCAATGTCGTGACAGGGTATTTCCATTTCAGGGTAGAGTTGGTTAGTGTTGGCTTGGTATGGCAGTCCAGGAGGAGGATACTGCCCACACCATGGCACTTGTCAAAAGGAGGTAAGAAATGCATTTTAAAAGAGTGTATGTCCCTCAGTCTCATTGTCATGCACACAGGCATATAAGGAGTGCAGGATAGGCCAGAAAGAAGAACCTGACATCCTGTAAGTTCTCAGATAATTACCTTTTAATTCCCTGCAGCACTCCATCCCTCTTCTGCTCTCCTGGCAGTTCTAACCATCACTGTCCAGCAGAGTAGAACCTCTTCACGTGGATCAAAACTGACACCCTTATGACTTAGTCTTTCCAAATCTTGATGGTTGATTTGAGAAGTTACCTGTTTGCTTGTAAAAGTCACTTCCAGTACCTTAATTCTCATAGGAAATAGGCATCTAAGAACAAGACTGGTGTGGATTAAAAGAAGGAAACCAGAACCCTGTACCTCAGCTGTGGCACCTTCTGTCCGATTCTGTTACAAATCACCTCTACCTGCTTGTAGCGCTTTTTCTGTTTGAAAATGTCCTGACAAAGCCCTGATGCAGCTGCCTTGGCTTGCAGGAAGTTACAGTGTTCAATCTGGCCCATCAGATGATGTGTTGCTGTGCTCCTGGTCTGGGTTTCCCTCCCAGTAATGGCACGTGCAGTTGTTAATAGGGGCTGTGTGTGCTCTTGGTGTGCTTACAAACAGATCTGTGTGGGATCAGAGGGAGAGGGGGAAATGATCTGCAGCCTGGGGACTGTCTGGAGTTCACTTGCCTTTGTGTGGGTCAGGGGTAGCTCTGCAGAGCCAGAAGAGGTTCAGAGGGCGAGAGGGAATGGAAATGAAAGGGAACACATCCACCAGGAGGATGTAGCCTCAGGCTCTTGCTCTTCTGTAGACCTGCACGTTAAGAGCCTGATAAGGTATTTTTGTTGATGAGTTGGGGTAATAAAGAGAGTTGTGACTACACATATTAAACTGGTTAATGGCAAGCTGAGCGACTCTCCAGCTAGAAGAGAGGATTTGGATTGGTGCCTTCAGGCTGCTCAGTACCTCTGGTATTTTGCAGAAATTGTGGTGTGTCTAAGATGTTCAGTCTTTTTGTGTAGAATTAAAACCAGTACAGGAGCAAGAAAAGAGGGGAGGGTTCATATGTAATTTGGGTGATTTAAAAAGTGCCCGTGCAATTGATGCTATCCGTGTAGTGAAATCAATTATTTTGCCTTATTATTTGTACCCTCAGTGTCTAAGAAAACACTGATGCATGTCCTCACCTAAAACCTTTCATGCATCATTTCTCACATCTTTATTCTATGATAAGAATTCTGGTAGAGCTTTCTTTGACCTGAAAGTCCCCTGTATTTTGAAATAAAAAAGCTGGAAACTCCAGTGGTTTGGTGAAATGTTGTCAATGGGGCATTTCATTTTTAAAACCCACATTTATGAAAACAGAGCTTCTGTGGTTACACGGAAGCTGATACAGTTGCATCATACTTTGCAGAATATTTGTAGAAAATGTTGAAATTAGCTTGAGACTTCTTGTTCCACGAGAAAAATGTACATAATGAGAACACTTGAAGGCAAAAGCATTTTTCTGTACTTCTAGATGTCTTAAGTTATTGGCACATGTCAAGTGAGAAGTGCACTGATAAAGGCTTAGGTTTGCTTAATTTGCAGTGTTCCTCTCATACTTCTGTTTTTCTTCCTTAATTTCATTTCATCTGGCTTCTTTCTTAAATCATTTCACAGATTGTTGTTGCTACTTTATGGACTACAGGCACCACAAATTCTCAAGCACCACTCAAGGCTCCTTCTCTGCTTAATGGAGGCAGAAAAGCTCTTCTCAGTTTTCCCCACCTATCCCAAACACCTACCCTTGCATGGACTGGATTTCCTTCCAGAGGTGCCTTTCCTTCTGTAGGTTTTAAAGGGAGCCCAGACAGCTCTGTGAGACAGCTAAAGCTGGAAAAAATTGATCTCACGCTGAGTGGGGAGATGAAAGCCTTCTATTTGCTTGAGTCGTTATGTTCTAAATGTGGTGGAGAGCTGGCAAGTACTGATAGAAGAAAACATATTCCTCTGCAGGAAGAGAGCCAGGCCCAGCCTGAAAGCTGTAGCCTGATGTCTTCTGAGTAGCATGCAAGCAAGAATCTCCACGTTTTTATCTTCCCAAAGCTGACCTTTCCCTCTCTTTTATCTAATCTGGTGCCTGTGATCTTGCTAATTCAATTGCTGTGGCAGACAGGCAGTTACTCACATGCATAGTCACGAGATGGACTAGGAGTGTAATGCTCGTGCACCAGTTTACAGCTCTGTTTGTCCATTATCAGGTTTCAGACCAGGATCCAAGCGAACTGTTGTCACACGAGAAACCTTTTTCTGTGGAAATTGCTGTTTTCTACAAGCTGTACAATGGACAAGTACAAGTGGCTTGTATGATGGCTTGTACAACACTGTAGTACTCTCACACTGTTCAAAACTGGATGATTTCTTCCCTAGCTACATGAGCAGATCCCAGGACTTTTTGAGGGTAAAGACCAGTGAGTCATTTACATGGTTTACCACCACCAGAAAGGAGGGTTCCTGTTGTCCATGCCAGTTCCTTGGCTGTTCATACTCTGGTCAGATCCCTCCTTGGGCCGTTTTATTGTCTTGGTGGGAAAACAGCTTGAGGAATTTGGAGGACTGTCAGGAGAGTCTGACAATTGCCAGAGGATGGCAGGGAAGGAGAAGGAACCCTCCTGTTTTCGGTGGTCAGGGGATCAGATTGCTTAGGCTATGCCATTCTGAAGTGCACTTAAGGTAGCTTGGGGGTGATTAAGGAAGAATCCTCAATATCAGGCATCCAAGATCCTTTTTGCTTCCAAGTATGAGTTAATCACATACCTTCTATATGCTTTTAAGACCATTTTCCATCAGATTGTTTTCTTGGTTTGGTTTGAGGGGGTTCTTTTAAGGGGGAAATGTTAAGTGTTTATAGTCCTTTTTCCCTTATTAAATGATCTCTGGTTCTAAAACTGATTTAAGTCTTCCTCAGCAAGACTAGAAATTCAAACAGAGCAGACATTTGGCAAAAAATCTGGACTCAGAATTGAGATTTAGAAGTGAAACTTAGATACAAATGTGAAAAGGAGAAAGCTCATCAGGCTAGGCTAAATACAAACCCATGGGCAAAAAAAAAAGAAAGGAAAGTTCATCTTCATACTCTCTTAACTGAGATTATTAGTAACAGAGGCAATAACTTCTTTAACATCATTATATTGAATATCTCTTTAATTAGAAGAAGATATGAATAGTTGGTGAATCCTTAGCCATACAGATGTCCCAGAATCTGCAGAATGAGAAACATCTTTCCAACAAGCAGCTGGAATGCAATACACATTGCACAGCTTAAAACGCTGCCATCAAATTTGGATTCAGCCCACTGCATCCTAATAGGAAAACTTTGTTGTCTGTGCACCAACATTTTGGGGGAAACAGAAGGCAGCTTGGATTTGGAGCCCCAGCCATGGCCTGAGTGTGCCAGACCACCATCCAGCCATTGGCAGCCCAGGGACTTTGCCTGTCCCTGCTGCCAAGATGTGCAGAGACCCACCCGGGTCTGAGCTGAAGTCATTGCAGAGCTCTGGGTATATCTGGGGGGTTCAGGCAAAAATGCAACCGACTGCTCGCTGAGAAGAGCGTTTATTTCTGTGATACCTGGGTGTGTTTCTTTCCTTATGTCCCATGTTGCTTTATTCTTGGGGGTTTGGCAGTGGCACTTGCATTGTGGGTGATTATGTAAAGGTATTATTTTATTCAACTTTGACATAATGTGGAAGGAGGGGGAAACCACTTTCAGTACTATAATCAGAGGAGAGAAATTGGTAGAGAAGAAAGAGCACCCAATTCTTTAGGTTCCATAGAAAGGTGCTTTCAAAGCCACTTTACCCAGCAGGTACTGACAATGCAAATGAGACCCATCTTTTTAAAACCAGGTCAAAGGCAGTTTAGTAAAAGTAATAAACACATACCTGTGTTTATAAAACAGCTTTCTGCCTGTGACCTAAAACATCATTTCTTCCCGCAGCTTGGGAGGTGATTACCTCCATCTCCATGAAGAGGAGTTAGCTTCATAGAGGTTTAGAGAGAGATTCAGGTACCCTGAGCACATGAGGCTAAAGGATGGAGGGCAGGAGGAGATCCCCAGAAACGTAACTCATGGCCAGTTGCTTTTTCCAAGAATTTGAGGAATAACAAACTCTTCTAACCCAGACTTTCCAGTCCTCTGGTGTATTTCTGTGTAACTGATGCAACTTCCACAATTAGGAAAAATTTGTTGCTGATTTCCTGTACATCTGCTGTGGTCTCAGAAGCAGCATCTCTCTGGCTGCAGATGAGAATCAAGCTGCCACTGTCTGCTCTTGGGCAGTACCATGGTTTAACCTCATCTAGTAAATCAGTACCATGCAGCCACTTGCTCAGTCCCTGTCTCCCCACCAGTGGGGGAGGACAACTGGGGGGAAAAAAGTACACCTTGTAAGATAAAACCAGTTTAATAATTAAAATAAAAGCAATATGATAATAATTAAAGTAGTAACAATTATAGTGAAAAAGAGAGAGAGGAGAGGAGCAAGTGGTGCACAGCACAGTTGCTGACTGACGCCCAGCCTGTCCCAAGCAGCAATCCCAGCCAGTTCTCCCCAGTTTGTGTACTGGACACAACATTCTGTGGTATGGGATATCCCTTTGTCCAGTTTGGGTCAGCTATCCAGGCTCCTAGCAGTGCACCTGCTCACTGGCAGATCATGGGAGAGCCAAAAGTCCTTGATTTACGGTAAGCTCTTCTCAGCACCAGCCAAAGCATCAGTGTTATCAACTTTATTCTTACATAAATTCAAAACAGGCACCATGCCAGCTGCTAAGAAGAAAATTAACTCTCTCCCAGTTGAAACCAGGACAGGCACTGAAGGACAAGCAGCAGCAAGCTGTGGCTGTCCCAGCAGGGAGAAGAGAGAGGAGCACCCTGAGTTTGGCTCCCACTGGGTTTGGTCTGAATTTAGTTCAGACTTACTTTATTCCCTCCTGTCAGTAGCCTTGCTTTCAGTTTGTTTGCTTAGCCTCCTCAGTGAATATATTTCCAGCAAGTTGGCAGCAGTCACAGATCAGCGGATGGATCCGGAAAGGGAGGATGTCACACCACGAGATGTACGCTGCAGTTGTCTTTTTATTCCCTCAAACCAGATCTGAATCCAGTACCTGATCTCCTGCCTGCAAAGGGCATGTATGCTCTCTTTGCAGACACTAAAACATGTTTTAAGGTAAATAGCAGGTGTTCAACTCAGAAATGCATCTGTGCACGCTCAGTTTTTGGGCTGATGAACAGTTGGGTCCTATTGTGCCATATGATGGACCAGGTGCACACTTTTTAGAATCATTAGCAGCTTCTGTGAAATGGAGTTTTGCAGTCTAGTAGTATTTTTATTCACAGCTTTAAATGTATCTTCACCTGTACACTAGTAATATATATAATTTTTCTTTGCATGGGAACATGTTTGGATCCACTTAATAAAAGTTGCCCTTCAGACTGAATCCTGCATTGTGTCCAAATTCTGAGTGTCTCAGCTTCTTTAGCTGAGCTGTCCAAGATGCTGAGTCTGTTGCATTGACAACTGCAGGTACTCTACTTCTTGGTTTGCAGCTGTCTTACATAGTGTGGAGCTTGAATGGGAGATTCAAATTCTTTCTGTTGCTGCAGAAGGCAAGAAGACAGTAACTTCACATCAGGGCTGGATCTTGTGCCATATGTGTTGTAGGAATGAACACACTGTGATCAGATTAATTGCCTTGATTTAAAAAAGATTGAAGTCTTGGCTCTACTTCACAGTTGTTTCTGGTTAGGATTTTAAAGTTCTCTTGCATTCCCAGCTGTCTGCATGTGTGGGCATTTTTGCTCTGTAAGAAGGCATCCTTTCTGCTGCTTTGAAATTAAGTTGTTCTGCCAGAAGAGTGTTCAGTCACAGCCTGTGTGACCTTTCCTGGACTTGTGTAGCTATTCCTGAATGCTTCTCATGTGTATTTAACCCTGATTGCTATCTTTGGTATCTTTTTAACCCTGATTGCTGTCAGCATCTTTCTCATACAGTCTTTTCATGAGAGGTCTGCCGGTTCGCAAGACAAGGAAAAGGTGAGGTAGAAGTATGATCTTGACAGACTTCCAAATTTGAGCCCAGGTCCTTAAGGATCTTAGAAATGCTGCTTGAAGAGCCTTCTGGTCCACCCTCCTGTGTGGAGGAAGGCTACTGCTGACAGTGAGTGAGGTTGGCTGTGGCATTGTCAAGTGGGCTCTGAAGAGCTCTCAGGATGGAGATGTCACCACAAAGCGAGATCAAAGTGTTCTAGTACTTCACTGTGCTTTGAAGTCAGCGGGAAGAGAAAGCAGAGGACAGCTGTATTAGCAAATGGGTTTGGAACCCCAGTGTTACATTGATCCAGCATTTGGAGAAAGCCTGGCATAAATTTCTTTTTAGCCATCCAACTTCTGTTTCTTGGGAATGTGATCTGAAGAGATCACGCTCCACTCTAAGGAGTGTGCCCATGAAACTGCATCGTTTTTATGCCCTGGCTGGCTCTGTGCTTGTGGGGCTGGGCTGCAAGAGGCAGACCAGCAGAAAAATGGTGTTTGCTGATAGTAACATTCTCCACTACAGTTCGGGTTGGCTGTGCTTTTTGGGGCAGTCTCCAGCTGAGCAGTAATTCTGGGAATCCAGGATTTGTCTTCTGTAGAAGACCTGAGGTCTTGCTGACAAATACAGCAACTTTGGGTTAATGTTTTGTGAGAGAAGCAAAGAATCTGGATTATATCCTTTTTGGTTTTACTGGGCTGGATTCACATGCCCTACCTAAATGACATGTTTTTGCAATTACAGATTGCAGTTGCAAAACTAATAGCCTACAGATGCTATGCACAGGCAGAGCTTTGCTGCAGTGAATTATAGAAGGAGGGGAATTTCTTTTTATGGGTAGTAGTAATAAAACAATTAATTCCTTTTGGGTCTTACAACTTTGTAAAATCTGCAAAGATAGTTGACAGACTCAGCTGGGAGTTGCAGATGAACTGCATTTCTGTGCTCCTATAGCCCCTGGGAAGGACAGAAGATGGCAGAGAAACATTATTTTCAAGTAATTTGAAGCAAACATTTTTAATTTTATGATGCTGGTTTGATTGAGAGAGCCTTTAGAAGAAAATTTGATCCTTATCAAACATAACTGAGGAACTTTTCGACCAGTACAAGCTGGGATTTTTTTACCTTTCACAGAGGCACAGAACTAAGTCAGCTAGACATACCTTTTCCAATTTGTTTTGAAACTCAGCTAATTTCCACAAATAACACACACACAAATTATCAAAGTATTTTCAAGTCCTTTAGAACTTTCCTATACAATTTTAACCAAAACTGTTTACTTAAGCATAGAATTCTATCCCTCACATCCTCTTACTTCGCATTTAGGAATTTTTTTTTAATCTGCTGCCAAACCAAAATTACATCATAGCAAATGCATGCATTGTTCTTTACTTTTGGGCCTGCAGAGCAGTTCTGCAGACAAGTTTAATTGGCAGGATTTCTGTCCAGTCTCTGTCCTGTGCCCTCCTTGTTCACATGGCCTTTTTCCTTCCTATTCAGATAAAAAAAAGACAAAACTACAAGGAAAAGTACATTTATGATAGAAATAAAGTCCAAATGGGGTGCCTTCACCTCATTCTCCCTTGCAATTGGACTGGTGTTGCTGTGCCTCATTCAAGTTTCTGCAAACTGTCATTTCCTGGGGCATTCCCTATCCACAGGGCAAGGATGATGGTATTTAGTGCCTCTTATTTAGGATGTCAAAGTCAAAAAAGATATTCAAATAGCTTGGGTAGAAATGAGGCAGGTTCATCTTGGGTAATTCCAGAGTGAGGGATTTGCAAAGGAATGGGGATCTTGAGAGAAGCTGGTAATTTTGCAGGTCTGGTGTCACTTGGTTAACAGGATGAAGATAGATGTTTCAGTAGGACAGAAGGTTAATGAGCGTGTCTTTGGAAGTGTGCTCATGTTCCACTTCCTGGAGGGAGACACGGTGCCTTCTCAGAGGCCCACTGGGTAGAGTCTATAGATACCTGATAACCAGCATATTTCAGTGTTGTCTCAAGACTGATAGCAGAGAAGCTGATACCGTGTGAAATTCTATTATGTGTTTTCTGTGGGTTCCTTGCAGTCATTACCCCATCTTTCACCTGCTCCCATACTCTTCATGTCATGGATTCCCTGTAAGGATCCATGCTGAGGTGAGTAGATCTCCTTGGATTTCTAATGTCTACCTTTAAAAAAAAACTCAGACACCAAGCAAACGAAAAAACTCAATGCATCAACTTTAAAAACAAGTCAGCTTTACTCAGTTCATGGTATAATGAGCAAAGAGTGGTGGCTATGAGTCACAGTTTGTGTAGAGGTTTTAATTGGTTCCTCCTCTTCAGCCTTGTATGTTGAATAAAAGGATTATAAGCCATGAAAATAGAAAAACTGAATAGTGTATCAATATTTTCCACCTTTGTGTGACACGTGCTTTACAGCTGCCTTTTGTGCACCTCCACAATGCTCTGCATGGTTGTGAACTGCAAAGGACACAGTTCCCAGCAGGTCTCTGTTATTCTTAGTAGTCTCCATAACCTTTCTAGTTCTTAATCCAGGAGATCCTTTGCTGCTGGTTCTCCTTTACACTGAGAAAACACTCCAAAGCTGAGCCCTGCTCGTGGACAAGCAGCAGTGCTGCCTTTGAAGGGAGTGGGGGAAACTCTTCCAGAGGAAGCTTGTGACAGAGTGAATTTTCCATTCCTCTGAGGTCTCTGGGATTTTCACAAGGCTCTCTGACTCACAGCGAGGTGCTTTCCAGTTAGTTTGCTTTTGGAGCCCAGGCCATATCACATCTGGCAGTAGCACAATTTACAATAAAAGGCTAAAGACTTCTTCATTTAAAGGTCCCTCATGTGGAAACTAAACTGGATAGCAACTCCTCCTTCTGCAGGGACACTGACTAGAAACTCTTCCAGAGTGCAGTTAGGTTTTATTTATGAAAATTTGTCTCGGAATGGCAGAAAAGTGTAATCTTACACTACAGGACATTTTATTGACTGTGGGATCGAGCTATTTCTGGTAGAACACTTAAATAAAAATCATATCTCTTCACTTCATTCCATCTCTGTGCGCAAAGTATAGGCTGTAAAAACCACCTGTGCACAGAAACACAGGGACTGGAACAGCACTGGCATGAAAAGGAGCAATTCTGACAAAAATAAAGCGGAAAAAGAATCTCTATTCCCACCACTTTTTGGAGCTTTCTTGTTCTGGGACAGTCTTCTCCCCATCCCTCAAAATGGGCTTAAAACCTAGAAAAGTAATTAGATGCTATGATTAGGGGTTGAATTCTCAATTGCAAACGGTCTTCTTTAATTGTGCTGCAAAATCAAACTGTTGATGTGTGCTGGCTAATGTCAAGGTTTATACAGGTAGAACTGGTACAATTTCAAACCAAGTTAAATGATTATTGTTAAACTCAAAGGGGTAAAGCTACTGGGACCTCTCAGGGTGGGCTGTCAAGAGTGGTGCAGAGAGGCTGATGCCGTGTGAAATTCTAATGTGGGTTTTCTGTGGG
The DNA here is from genome assembly GCF_000691975.1 of Corvus brachyrhynchos. Taxonomy (NCBI): domain Eukaryota; kingdom Metazoa; phylum Chordata; class Aves; order Passeriformes; family Corvidae; genus Corvus; species Corvus brachyrhynchos. The sequence continues at coordinate 2,409,975 of NW_008237239.1, read as the reverse complement.
TTCCTTGCAGTCATTATCCCATCTTTCACCTGCTCCCATACTTTTCATGTCATGGATTCCCTGTAAGGATCCATGATGAGGTGAGTAGACCTCCTTGGATTTCTAAGGTCTATCTTTAAAAAAGAACCGCAGAAACCAAGCAAACAAACTCAGTGCATCAACTTTAAAAACAAGTCAGCTTTACTAAGTTCATGGTATGATGAGCAAAGAGTGGTGGCTATGAGTCACAGTTTGTGTAGAGGTTTTAATTGGTTTCCTCTCCTTTTTTTTTTCTGTTCTCAAAACTATCCCCATGCTTTTCAGATACAAGGGTCAGAAGTGCTTCCAGAGGCACTCTCCCCTCTGCATTTAACATCCTGTTTAACATCCACTGATAGTGAAGGCAGTGTTTCAGGAACTTCTAGCATTTTCAGATGGACCAGTGCTGCCTCCAGTGTGGTGTAACCTCAGGGGACCATATGGTTGCCGTCACCCAAATGAATCCATAATGAAATTATGCAGCCATTTCCTCTACAAATTTGTAAACTTTCATACATATCCTTTTTGAACTGGCAGTGGAAACCAGAAATGCCAAGACCTGACTCCCATTTACCTCTGATCTGTGCTCTGTGCTTTGTGGTATTGGGAACTGCTGGGGTAGATGAGAATCAGCCCCTTGGCTCTGAGTGCACCTTGGTGAATTCTCTTCCCTGGGGAACAACCTCCTTTTGTATTCAGAGAGCTGCTGAGATCCAGCCCTGGATTCCTTGTGAATGAAGTTCTCAGGTACCCTTTCTTGGCCAGGAGTTGTGTGCCAAAGGCTGTGATGCTGTTCAGGGCCAGGTCAGTGGTCCGTGTAGGAGAACAGGACAGACACATCACATCTCTGGCAACAGCAGAAAGCCTGAAACAATGATCCTGAAATTCTTTTAGAAGTGTTATATCTGCTGTTTGTGGGAAAAAAAGCTGGCTCGTGGGCTCTGTCAGCTCAGGGGTTTAAGAACTCTAGCTCCTTGGAGTATATGTACTCTGGATGAGTCTCTGAAGCAGCATGCAGTTTTTTGGGCTTGGGAGAGCACATTTTTGTTGCACATTCTTTGTATTGCCAAAAGCATACCTGTAAAGAAGGTCCAGTGCCATGTCATTGACTCGAAATCCCTGAAGATGTTCAGAAAAAACAGGTTCGAAAGACAATGCATGGATTTGATGCACAATTTTTGTATGATTGAAAAAGCACTTTTTTTCTATCTGCTTTATCTTGAGATCACTAGGTGTGGTCAGATTAACAGATAATCTTTTAAACTGTCAGGAGATGTTGAACACTGCAGAAGCAGTGCCATTAAAGAAAAATGGCCCCTCAGTGGGATGTGGGGAGCTCCTCAGCCTGGGTCGGCAGTGGCTGTAATGTGGTCCTAGAATCACAGCGGGAAAAGTCAGGCTGGAAGAGGTTGAGGCACACAATTCCCTGGGAGACTTCTTAGTCATAAACAGAGATGAAAAAATGCCCAGCTCCAGTGTTTGTTTGCTGTAAGAAGCCTTGGGAAGCTGATGGACAGAGTGCCCTTTGGCATGCCGAGGCGCCTGGCTCCATTTGCCCCCTCTGCTCTGGCAGCTGCCTTTGTTGGTTGCAATATTCTAGCACGGAGGTGGTCTCCAAGGCAATGGTAAAGATCAAATCTCCTCATCAAGGCAAATTGCCAGAACAGCACATTAAAGTTTTCCTTTGGTATTTTAATCCAGTCTCCTCAGAGCTTTTATTGCTGTAAAGCAACAAATGTCACTGGTTTTTGCAAAAGATTATCCTTGGTTTGTCAGAGATGGATCTCTTAACGAAGAGCGGGGCTCGTTGGGACGTCTTGACAAAGCCTTCGTGGGAAGTGGGCTGGGGGCTGTGTTCCTGGAGCCTTGGCTCCTGCATGGATCACATCTGTACTTTGTAGGGTACATTCTCCAAGCCACTGGGAAGGGTCAGAGGCTTGGCCTGCCCTGCAGCAGCACGACCAGCAGTGTTCACACAGGCAGATGTGCTAAATATGCTCTAACAAAGCACATCTACATCGTGTCGTTAATTAAGACCTCAGAAAAGCCTTTTGAAAAATACTTACCCATACCTAAGCCCAACAGCTAAGAAGGTAAGAAAAATCTGGGGGAATTGATTTGACAGATAGTAACCTCTGGGATAGGAGGAAAGACAGCTCATGCTGAGAGTGCACAGCCTTGCGGGGCTGGAAATCCGCTCCTTTGTGTCCCGTGTCATGCGGGATTCCCTCAGATGCGTGCACCTCTCCTCCAAACAGTCCCTGCAATATTTTCCTCCATTGTGGGCATACTGTGAGGATTAATTCCTATGTGTTTCTGTCACACAATGAAACAGGAATGGAGGAGGTGCAGGACTGTTCCCTGGGAGGTGCTGTGGCTGATGGGATATGCATTGCAAAAGCCAAAACAAGCAATATTGTTAGTTCTACTAATTTAAAAGCCAAGAGCCCAGCTTAGAAGTGATGATAGTTTAAGAAACAAAATGAAATCAAAAAGACCCATGACTAGCATTTTTTTCCTCTAATGAAACCTCATGGTATGCAGTGATGATGTTTCGTTTATGTCCTTAAACTATGGGAGTTAAAACCAGGTTTTTTTAATAAAAGCTAAAATGTCTGCATCTTTTCATGCATCTAGGTAGGAGGGACTTTGAGTACCAAACCACATGTCATGAGACTGAGGCTGAAGCTGCAAGAGCAGCAGGACTTTTGGAATATTCTAGCACAGTGGAGTAGGATTTCTACTGCCATTTGGCTGTAGGGGTTAGAGATACATGAGGCTCTAAAGCTTAATCCCTGCTAGAGTCCTGATAACACTGATGTGATATGCAAGAAACCTCAGAATCCTTATTGCAGTTCCATGTGTTGTTGAGACTTACTAAATGAAGGTAATGTGTTCGTGGCTGGATTTTTAGTATCTGTGTCTATATTTATCTGTCAGACCATCTCATCTGGCTTCAGTATCACAGAGCTGTAGAGATGATCAAAAGCAAAATGACAATGCTGAAGCAAGGGCTCATTTGGAATATTTTTCCAGGCTGATATTTTTCCAGTCATTCTGCCAGCAGTCTCAGGTCTGCTTTGTCTGTTTAAACTGTCGTCTGAGTATAACTCCTGGTCCCAGCCAAAGCCATCTGTTGTTGGGTAATAGTTCTGACTTATTCTGCCTCTGGTTGACACTCATGCTCCTGAGCCAGATGCTGACTTGCAAAATTTGCTTTTATTCATTTTCAGTTTTATACCATGTGTTAATATCAAAAACAGCATTTTAATTTGGGGGGGGGGGTTTGCCTCTTGTTTAAAATTAGTGT
>NW_008237239.1:2402026-2406528 GCF_000691975.1 Corvus brachyrhynchos | reverse complement strand
ACTGTTTAAAATTAGTGATGAGTAATAGTGTCACATCCCCCTCTGGGATGCAATTCAGCATCCTTCAGAACAGTACAGGACATTTTAGAAATACATTCTAAACAATGTTTCTAAATGTCTTAATTTCTTTCAAATCACTCATCTGTACACTCCTTCCTGTGGCATAGAATTAATTATGTATTGCTTTCAAATAAAGGTTTGGACTATTTGAAGACTTTCAGGCTTGAGAATGTTGTGAGTGGCTAACTGTGGTCAAAATACCTGATATTCTGCAGCATACCCTTTTGACTTCAAAGTAGAGTGAGGGTAGTTAGGTAACTTTGCAAGTTTGCACTGATTGTCACAGTGTGTATTAAAGATGATTGGAGAGATAGATAAATTTCACCAATTCCAGATTTATAAAACGTCTCACTGTAGCTGGGCAGCTTCCAGACAGTCTGTGCATCCTGCACATTAGCTCCTGGGAGTAGTCTGGGTTTAGAGCTTTTTGTTTGTCTGTCTTCTCCACAGTTGGTGTTGAATCACTGAGAGGTTGTGCAGCAGCTCCAAAGCACATTTGGATACAGCTGTAAAGTCCTTGTGGTAGTTCTTAATACAGTTCATACACAGAGTAAATAAAGGTGCCATTATAAGGCAGCGTAAATTAATGCACCAATCTTCAGATAGGTTAGCAAAAAGCAGTTGCTGCTTGTAATGACTCTCAGGTGATCATCTGTGCAGTACTTGTGGTTTGGGAGGTAATGATGATGTGGACTATCAGAAGCATTAAAAAAGAAAAAAACCAAACAGTATAAACATTTTTTAAGCTCTGCTAAAAATAGTCATCAAATCATGACAAGGGCATTGTTACAAAATGTAATTTAATGAACATCTTATCTTTGGCCTGTTCCTTTGGGAGCGTTGGATTTCAAGAACAATTTTTATGTAAGGTTCATTGTCTTAGTGAATGTTGTCTTAATCTTAAGTGGTTCAGAAGTGAAATGGGAATTACATATGTGATCTGCGAATTATACCAGAGTGGTTTTATAATTTTGGTACCGAGATGTTTTTTGCAGACATTTATTTAAGTAATGTTTTCTTCTCATGATCAGTCATTCGGTGTTTTGAGGGGGGAAATTTTTGATGGGAAAAAAAGAGAGTGATATTTCTGCAATGTATTTACAGAATATCTTGATATGTTTAACACCTAACTTTATGTGTAACTCAGTTCCCCGAATCTTAAATATAACAGTGTAGTGTTTATATTTTAAAATGGCAAAATTACAGTTACCCTGACATTAATAAATTAGTGTGTCCTGAAGGAAGTCTCATTCAGTCTGCCAAAAAGATAACCTTGCCCAAAAGTATGAGATGTTTGTGTGGAAAAAGCATGGGAAAGCATGAAAGGGGAACATCAAACTGGCTTAATAATATGGGAGATGCCTGGACCAGAGCTTTTAAGTTCCATTGATAAGGGAAGAACCATATTTTTCCAGGCTGCAAGTTGAGCAACTTGAGTTCAGCACAGCAAAAGAACCCTGAAGAAAGGCTGCATTTTTCCTTGCAGGCCAGGTCCGTATCCAGAGCATTTCCTCCAGATGCAGCTTCCACTGTCAGAGCCAGGGTAGTCAGTTTGAGCACTGCTGCCTTACAGCAGCACCCACTAAAGATAAGATACTAAAGCACAGCTTTACCATCCAGCTTCCCTGGAAGGTTTTGTCAGCAGAGCTTGTGTTTCACACCCCATCCCAACTCTGAGCAGTGCAGTCCGGCTGCATGAGGCGTGTGGTGTAGGGCTTGACAGAGACAGCAAGATGACTTACATATAAAGTAAACAGCTCTGCAAGTTAAACTTCGATTCAGCAAGGTCCTTAACCACGTTTAAATATCATTGAAGTCAAGTTAAATTACTTTAATCATACACATAAGCACTCTGCTGAACGAGGGCTTAATAGTAGTTTCTATCTCTTTCCACATGATCAAGGCTTTTTCATATTCTGCTGCATGCAGTAGGGATTTCTTCTTGGTTACACAGCATGAGCAATTGCTGTGACTTTTGGAAGACTCCCTCAACAATATGAATTTTCTGAGCTGTTGTAAACAGTTCCGTGTGGACTGCCAGTAAGAGAGAATGGAAAGGCATTTTCCCAGCTCTTCACTTTGAGAGTAGATTTAACACATCTTTTTTTCTGTTTTCCAGGACCACCTGTTACTGCCAGCCACCACACATAACAAGACCAGGAGACCAAAGATGTCTATAGTGCTGCCAGCTGTAAACATCAATGGTAAGTGCAAAAGAACAAAGGGAACGATAAGAGAACAATTTCAAAGAGATGTGCCTGACTCGTACATGAAAAGCAGACTTAGGCCAAATGTCTGTCATTACAGCTTTGCAAAAGAAGTAAAACTAGTCATTACTGGGGTTTAGTTGCCAGGGTCCCCACTGGAGATGGGGTACTGGCAAATCCCCTATGCTTAGTCACCCGGACTGTGAGGAGAGGTGGGGCACTTGGCCAGCAGTTGTGCATTCTGGCTCCTTCAAGGACATGGAGGGTGTCGTCCAGTCCTGGTGATTTGTACCCAGCCAATTAAGAGTTACATGAATGGGATTTAACTTCTCTAACTTGGTGGCTTACAGAGCCCGTGGAGACTGTCCTCATCTCCTCATTTGGGTTCCTCCTACGCCTGCTTAGCAGGGCAAATTCCTTGGCCTTGATGGTTTGTTAGGATGCTGACTGCCTTCCGTGGCCTTCCTCAGCTGTTTACCACACTGTTATACAACACTCAGTGTGAGTGGGACCTCTCAGCACTGCATGGTCAGGATTAATAATCATCATGTTACCGTGCTGCAGAGAAAAAAAAGCAGAGAAAAACAGCTTTGCACTGGGGCACAGGCTTATTAGTGCACAGCAATGTTCTGGATCAGCATTTCAGTCCCACATGAGAGACAGGACATGACTTGCACAAATATATCATTAATTCAGATGGTGAGGAACTGCCAAATTAGGACATGTTTGGGGCACAGGGTCACTGCCACATGAGTGGCCACACTGCCACACTCTCAAATGTTTTGAGAACCCCAGAACAGTGTAAACTTTACTTTCTGAATAACTGTGCACATAATGCTTTTTTAAAACATCTGTGTTTTACAGTACATGTGAATCATAAACTCAAATGTTATTGTTAAATCCCAGCATGCCGAAAACATTATCTGATGTTGCGAATTTCCATAAACTAAGAAAAAAGAATCAGTTGAGGCTTTCGGCATTTTGATAATTGCACTTTCCCATGCAGTACAGCCGAGTGTGATAATCTGTACAGCTGTCCTAGGGGAATTTTTATTAGATGTATCAGAATTATTTTTGGCATTTATCTGCCTGAAACTCCCTTTTTATGTCTATTACAAAAATCCTTTTCTGGCTGACCTGAATTATCACATGCAAGTGGGCACTTTATCACTTGAAGTACAAACACTGTTTCTAAATTACAAAGTATTTTTTCTTAGTGTTTTACTGAGTCCTGTTTAACTTGAAATAACTTTTCATTTGTTGGAGTAAATATAATTTGGAAAATATGCATCAGAATCCAGTGACAAATCTTATCCTTCATTAATAATGAAACATCATGAAATATTTTCTCCAGTTCTTCGGGATTTTTTTTTGGAACATCAGCATAATCCAAGAAATAAAAAAAAATGTCCAGGGAATTGGGCAGAGATGTCGAAACAGATGAGACACAAGAATAGCATTAAGTAAACAACAGCATGAAACACGGATTCCTCTGTGACACCCAGCCAGGTGTTAGGAAAAATGTTACAAGACACACAAGAGCCAGTAGGTAACTTGGCTTGGTTTTTAATTTGACCATTGATAACCTGGAGGAAATGACTCCCTAAAATGTTCTGCCTGGAGAGGAACCCATTTCTCTCCTTTGAGAGCATTGCTTCTCCACCCTGTTCTGCCTCTGTGGGGACTGGAGACGTCCTGCACAAGCATCTGGAAGTTAGCTGAAAACAAAGCTTTCCTCCCAGCTGTCTGCTGTTTTTTTTAAGCCCACCTTAATTCTTTGTGCACCTGCAGAGAGTTGGCTGCTGGAAAAGAACGAGTCTCCTTTGGAGAAATTGGCAAAGCTTTCAGTGAAGGAACTTGTCCCCTCTTTCCTTGTGCCTCAGCCAGATCTCTGTGCAAGAAGGGAAACCTTTTCTACTGCTGCTTCCTTGCCCTTCCTTTTTACTGCCACAGCCCTGGCAGAGGAGATGACAGGAATGCAAGTGAAGGGGTCTTTGTTTTGAAACATTTTCAGAACTTCATCACTTGCTTCTGCAGGGTCTTTTCTGTGTACTAAAGTTTACCCATGACGCTGTTTCCAAAGATTAAATACTTGACAGTGCAGTTGAGAACCAGCCATTTGAACTATTTGGACAGTCTTTTCCCAGCAGGACAGTCACCCTTTTCTGATCACACTTTGATTGCTCTCGTGCCTTCTGAGGTCCACTAGAGACTGCGTTTAGCTGGCTTGAGCCA
>NW_008237239.1:2371856-2401912 GCF_000691975.1 Corvus brachyrhynchos | reverse complement strand
CTGCAGGGACAGAGAACAGGGGTATGGATGATGAGTATGAAGTAGAATGCATTGTCCGCTGCTGTCCTACATGGCTCTGCATGATGGTTCCTGATGTGGTTCTGCAAGACTGATCTGGCAGTTTTCACCGGGGTACAAAACAGAGTTAAGGTTACAGCCTGAAGAGTTTTTCTGGGAGGAAAGAGGCAGTCCTCGTGCTGTGAGGTAGTGGCAAATGTCAGCAGACAATCCTGTGATTGATGTGTACATGCACATGTGTGTAGTCAATAAGATGGAAGTTTAAAAGAAGATCTTGTTCAAGGCAATAGCAGTATGTTATTAATTTTCAAGATAAAGACTTGCTTTCAAGTGTTCAGTTGCTCTGTGTTGGAAAAGAGTAAAATCAGCCATTACCTTGTAACATGGTGCCATGTGCTCCTTCTCAGGGTCAGCCTCAATCATCCAATGCCCCTCAGTGAGCATTTAGGATAGAACCAGATCCTCACTGTGCAGGTGCACAGGAGCGTATTTGCCTATTTAAATATGTTTAATATGTTAACATATGTTAAATATGTTTAAGTGTAAATTTTTTTAAGTGTAGGAACTTGTTACATATTGGTACATGTTAATCCTCCACCTCTTAGTCCCTTTTCCTTCTTCACCCCTGGTCATAGCCCTTTTCCAAGCTTGCTGGGCCATCCCCCAGTTCACAGTCAATGCTTGCTGGCAGCTTTTCCTTTTTTGCCTCCCCTGATGCTCAGAGCCCTTTGCCCTTGTCCCATGCCCCTGCTGGCTGCTGTCCTGTGGTACAGCTCTCCCTTTGGCCCCTGCAGCCAGCCATGCCCAATTTTGACCTGCCCCTGCCCAGTGTCAAAGCCCCAACATTTGTGGACATGTGCAGTACTCACAGAAAATCTGCCTGGTGGTACCTAAGGACCTCAGCATTGGTAAGCCTGGAAGGAAAAAAGCAGAACTGGGGAGTGCTACTCCTACTCTGCATGGTTTTGAAGGCGCCATTGGTATCCCTTCCTGAGAAGTTACTCCAAGAAGAAATGTCTTGCAGTTTCTCATGGGAATGAAAACGAACTGCAGTCTACAGTTAAACTCAGACTTTTGTTGTCAAGCAAGTCATGTTTGTTATGCTGGATTGCAGCTATTATTTTAGAAATCTAACTATGCACTTGAGACCAGTTAAGTCTCCAGTAGGTTTCATTCCTAAATTTGCTTTCATTGTAATTCAGAATGTTGTTGGCTCATTACACTAATTCCAAATTGACATATAGGCGGTGCCTTTCTTGAAGTTTAAGTGAAACCATCTGCCATTAGCCCTCTATTTATTTAACTGCTGTAAAAAATGCAGTGGGTTACAACATCGATCTTTGGATCCAAGTAACCTATAGAGAACAGCATAGCTGAGCCACTCTTCCCACAAGTCTTTTGTTTGCAGAATGCCTGCAGCTCTGCAGCCCAGCACAGCCCAGCAGGACTGCTCTCTGCAGCACACAGCAGTGAGGCAGTGTCAGAGATCCAGGTCAATGTTTGGCCCAAGAAGCCACTTTCAGGAATGCAGCTCTCCCTAGGATTAGGTGAGGTACTCTTGCAGCTTGCACTTGCTCTTGGTAGGAGCAGCTCTAAGTGTCTGTGCAGTGTGTACACCAGGAATACTGCTGGCCTAGCAGCAGCACAAAGACCAAAAAGGCCTTTTTTTTTCTTCTTAGGATTCCTGTGCAAAACAGTTCCCCTATATGTGAAATTCCTTCCATCATTCACTCTCTTTAAACCGAGAGTTGGTGTCTGCGCTCTAAGCCAAAACAAAAGTGAGAGACCTGATGAGAAAGCCCCTGGTGAAATCTAAGGCTCATTTTCTTGGAATTGGCAACCATGAGAGAGAGAGTTTTGAATTTTTTACAAATATTTTGGATGGATCCTTAGTCTGATGTAGCCCAGTGGGGACTGTCTTCAGTCTGCCTTTGAGGTATCTGTTTGTGTGCCTGACTCTTGATAACCTCTATGTTTCTGGGTTCTTAAGGAGCCCTGTTCTCTTAAGGGTTGCTTTTTGCCATGAAATCCAGCAGCAAAATAATCTCCCAAAGGCAGAAATGGAATGGAATGACGACTTCAGCAAAGTCCACGTGCTCTGTTGTGTTGGCCAGCTTCTGATCGTGACCAGTTCCCTCAGCTTCCCTTCTTGCCATCCATCATCCTACTGACGTAACAGACTTCAAAAGTGCTCAGAAATACACATTCTAATTATAAAGGTGGAAAACAAATCTAGTGGTAAGGCTTTTTGATCAAAACTGGAGCGATTTCTGCCGTCAAGCAGCATGATTATTTGCATGCAGCTACAAAGAACCTCCTTTCAACTGACAGCCATGTGCAAGCAAGTCACAGATGTCCAAGGCTGGTAGCAAACTGTCTGTGAAGAATCTGTAAGGCAAACAGAACCCACACAGACTGAGGAGCAAAATAAAAACAAAAGCTCTTTGGGAAGTGACAATGGTCTGTAAGTTCCCATGTCTTAGGGTTGAATAAATAAAGTCTTCAACTTCCTCTGCCTTCCAGGGTCAAGCAAACAAAAGATGCTGTTTCCCTTTTTCAGAGCAAGAAGTAGAATTCCCAGTCAGTCACTGAGGAAGGTCTAAAACAATACATGTCTGACTGAACAGCAACTGCCTTCCCTTGAGGTTACTGCTTGACATCTTGGGAAGCCTCTCTCTCACTTTGGATAGCTTCAGAACAGTTTCCAGGAGGGTGATGGCCCCCATTATCCATAGCTGTTGTCCTTTGTTGTTCTCCTTGTGCCTAAAAGCCAAGTCTCAGTGCCCATGGCTCCCTCTCACAGTTGCTGTCCTTGGCACCAGGCTGGGAAGCTCATGCCACTCTGCCAGGTATAGAGAACACATCCCTTGGCTGCACAAGCATGATCTATAGAGATACTTCCCTCAGTGTTTCTGCTTGCTGTCTGCATTTAGCAGAAAGTGCTGAGAACTCAGCACAGCCTTACAAGCTGTAGTGTGAGTAGAAAGCTCTGGAAGTTGTGTATGTGGGATTACAACCTAGATGTGAGATGAAAGAAGGGTGACTGCTAAGGTTTTTCAGAAAAGTCACTGAGAGTCCATCAAGTTCTCTACACCAGGATGTAGGGAAGTACATCTGAGAATGTGTCCAATGCTCTTGTTTCAGTCATTTTGAAACTGCCATTCTTTTGCTTCTTGAGATGCCAGTTGAGGAGTAAGAGTAGTTCAGTGAAGTGTGACTAGGCAAGAATCAGAGCCATGGTTAGCTCTCGGTCAGACCTCACGGCAACAGCTGATCACTGAGCCTGGGCTGAGAAAGAGGGAGAGCCTGCAGTCTCCTGTGTGCAGCCATGGACAAGCAGCATGTCAGGGTACTGTGGTTCTCCTGTAATTAGGAGGATTTGCTAATGTCAGAGATGTACTTCTGCTCCCCTGCTCATGTAAAGCTGTGCTTCAGAGGTCAGGATTGAAATGATGGCAGAACATAGTTTAACAAGGAATTTTAACAACAGATTTTAATAATCTTGTAAGATGCTGATGTTTGCATTTCTGTTCTCAGTCATGTAGAAGTGCAGTTTGTCAAAACAAAATATTCCCTCAGACTTCACTACATTTCTTTGAATCAGAATTGATCATTGCCTAGATTAAATCTTAAATAGAAGTTTTCAACAGATTTTGTTATCTTTGAAAGACTTTGCTCGCCCCAGCCATGTTTGTTAATATGTTGCCTTTGACAGAAAGGAGGAGATTAAATTATTCAAAAAAGTATGAAAGAAATCATTCAAGAATCCGTGCACAAAAGTAATGGAATCTGTGTCACTTGAGTTCATGTTTATTTATTTGGACAGGAAACGATCAAGAAATGAAATCATGAAGGCTTATTCCCTAATGAGTTTTCATAACGAGCTGTTTACCTAAATTGCTAAATGAGTAATCTATTTTTATGCATTCAAAATAACAGGAAGGTTATTTCAGAGGATCTTCAGTGCCTTTTTGCCTGTTAATTAATACAGAAAAGAGTATCTCATGGGTTTTGCTGGAGCAGGCCAAGCGGCAGTGGGCCTGGTGTTCCCTGTGCAGACAGGATAACTGCTGCAGATGGCATTTTGTTGGGAACGCGCCGTTCACCAAGGGGGTAGAGAATTAGTCATCAATTAATTGGGCTTCATACTTAGTGTTTCCAATGCCAGTGTGGAGTTATTACAGCAGATTGGTTTTTCCATACAAATGACACACTTCTATAAAATTCACAAAGTATAATTAAAAAGAAGCCCGTGACATAGGCTCAGCACGGACGCCAGTGCAGAGCCGCAGAATTGGTTTGAACTGAGCGTGTATGTGTCTCCTGGATGTTCCTTAGCCCTGCATGCTGGTGCTGCCATGGACATGTGCTCTCCCAAGCTTCACAGAGAGCACTGTGCTGCTAACAAAGAGGGAACTTTCACCCCAATCTCTGAGGTTACTGTTGCCGTCCTGGCTGCCTTGTGCTGTGTGCAGCATGTTGTAATTCTAGCCTCCAGCCTAGGCAATCTGCCTTAATATATCTTCAAATGTCGTAAATTCAAGATTATATAATTCCTCTTGGTGTGAAATTATAGGTGGCAAACACAGTTTAATGTTTGTGATATGTGGGCCAACTCTGGTAGCTCTTTATTTCTGCAGTGATCTGAAGCATAATTATCCATAATGAGCTCACCCTGTAAAAACATGAAAAGCTGCAACAGAGCTGGTAGAGGAGGTTCACATTTATGAGTTGTGTCTTGAGGACATCACTGGAGTAAACCTAGAGACTGGTGAAAACACAGCAGTCTGAGAGGGCCTGTTTCGGTGTTTGGGTCACAGTCTCTAAGGAGACTCCTGCCAGCAGGGCTGGGAGGCTTTTCCCTGCTCCTCAGATCCTGGGTCTGTCCTCCATGCTGCACTTCTCTCACCTCTTCATACAGCCCACCTTACCCCAGTGCTTCCTGGTTGGTGTGCTTCCTGGGCATCTTCTGGGCTTGGAAAGTATTTGAAAAACACATCCTGGGCTCCTGAAGAACATTTTGGGTCATTCACCACTTCATTAAATAAATCATCTCCCTCCATCCTGCCTGACTCTGTAGCAGTCCCAGAGGAAGAGGCTGTGCCTTATCCCCATACAGCACAAATGCCTTTGGGTGAATGTGGATGAAGAAATGACTGCCAGCCCCAGCTGCCCCTCTCCATGGGAAAGGAGGCACCCCTGTTTCAGAGCAGGACTCATACATTAAAGCTGTAAATCTCCTGTTGCTGTAGCTGGGAGACACAAATGTTTGCAAGGGCTGTCTCTCTTTATTAGTGTGCTGCATTCAGACAGGCTCTGCAGTAGTTTCATAATTAACTGACAAGTGCACTGAATCACAGAAGCTCATGGGGAGGAGAGTGCTTGCCCCACACAGACAGGAGATGGTGTTAAAAATCTCTTCTACAAGCAAGAGCTGATTGCAGTATCTAAATAAATGAGGTAACTTTATGTATCCAAGTGAGACAGGTGGAAAATTCAGCTCACTCTTTGGATACTGTCCAAACTATAAAGACATTTCAACTGTAAGGGAATAGAGTCTCCCACCAGCCCTGTGTCTTAAATCAGTGACGCACTTTAACACCAGGATCCAAGTGATACTGGGTGATAGGCAAGGCCCATGTCAATCAGAATGTGATGCTGCCTCTTGAAAATAAAAATTAGGTCCAGTAGTTAAATTAATTCTATCAGTAAGTGCCTACAACTTGAAGTGCCACAGTTCGAAGCTAAGGGCTAAATAAAATAGGAAAACATTAAAGGAAAAACGAGTGGGGTTAAAATGCTGACAAATGAAGATTGTTTAAGATTAAAAGCTCGCTGCAAAAATCTTTAAAAGAACACTAAAAAATCCAGTGGGCTTAAGAAACACGTTCACGTCAATTCATAGAAGTAAGAAGATATCTTTTAAACAATAGACATTGTAGCCAAATGAGGGAATAGGGGAAAAAAAGAGGATAATTTCTGGCAGACTAAATTTCAAACCATGAGAAGTTAAGCCAGAAAAAGATACTGAGGAACAGCATGCCTGAGGCATAAAAAAAATAACAAAAATATTTTTCAGAGTAAGCCTGCCAGGGAATCTCTAGTGCCTGGGAAGGACCAAGGTGTAAAGGAGCACTTAAAGTGGAAGTCAGCACTGCTAAAGGAAGGAGTAAAGTGTTCTTGTGCTGGTGTTAACCACTGAGGCTGTATAAATATCATTAAAATGGCAGGTGACAAGGCAAACTTTTAAAAAATTGCTTCAACTGAAGTCTCAGTTTTGCACAAGTTGGCAGAATCTGTGAGAGTTGAGTGTGTCCTGGCACATGCAACAGATTGGGAAGAGAGCACAGCTCCTGCAGAGGAAAGTCCTACCTTAGTGCTCCATTGGAGGCCCCAGAGGGAGAGTGAGTGAGGATAAGGGTGATCTCTTCAGCACAGTAGCACACCTGAGTGTTCAGAAAACTTGGAAAAAGATAGTTCTTTGAGACTGCTAAAAGGAAGCAAGCTTTTGTGAGGCAAGAGGGAAGGCTCACTCACAGATTAGCGTCTCTCTAGAAGGTGGAAACAGATGGCCTCATTTTGCAATGAAGGGGTCGTTACCAGTCTGTTCACATGCAGGTCTGTGCTGGGGAGATGCCATGGCTCCCAGTCCTTCCCCGATGCACTCACAGGGAGCAGTGCCCTCGTCCTGGGCCAAGCCCTCCAGCCCTAGTTCTTGAAAGAAGCCTTTACTGGAATGCCTTTCCAGGCTACTCTCCTGTGTGCAGTTTTATGTCTTGTAAAAGTGGGTATGTCTGGATTTGCAGGCAGTGGGGGAAGTTTGTTTATCCTTTTAGTGCCTCCCAAGTGGGCATGGGATGGTTCTAAGTGCATTGCTCTTCCTCTAGCCTCTTTCCTTCACTCCCAAGAGTTTTTTGTGCAGCAGAACTCCTTTGACCCTTGTCTTTATTTTCTCTTTGGGTTTTTTCCTCTTGTCATTAGCATTGTCACAGCTGGTTAGATTTTAAATATGGTCATCCTGCAGCAATGCTACCCTGCCAACAACGCACATATGCACAGCCAGAGCTGTCAGAAATGTCTCAGTTTTTCCGAGAAATGCTCCATCCGAGGGAGTTTTAAATGAAGTGCCTGCAAGGGTCAACACTGGTGAGTCTGATCTTCTCTTCCTGAGATGACCATTGGCTCCCTCTCCAAAATGAGAGCAGTCACACGAAGTCCACACTGGGCCATATCCTCTGTAGCTCATGTTCTTTCCTTAGAGAGAAGTGACTGCAGCAGGAAAGAAGATTGAAAGAAGAGGTGGGCAGTCAGGTGGGAAATGGTGCCTGGGAAGAGCCAACTTTCCTTCCCTCTCCCTGAGACCTCCCAGTCTAGACCAGGTACTGCAATGCACCAACTGGCACAGACCTCATTGCTCACAGGTGCTGCTGACCAAAATCACACGGTGGTGTAAGCTAAGGCCCCGTGATGCTCCTCGCCCACAGCCAGTGCCAGTCTCTCCAGTGGCTCCATTATTTACTTCAGAGGCCACAGAGAGCTTGTTTTCCCCAGTTTGCTTGCTTACCTCTCATGCCTGTGTATATCTCCCTTGGATAACCCCTGACACCACTGCTCCAATAGATGAGAGAGACTCATCTAATAGATGGAGAGAGACCCTGTCTCTTTGCTGTCAGCTCGTGGCTTGTCAAAGTGACTTTGATGATGTGGATCCAGTGTTTCAGACCGTGGCCCTGTTTCTGTACTCCTGGAGATGCCTGTCTCACAGTCTGAGAGGTGGTAGGAGACCTGGAGACTGAAATGCCAGGATCTCACTTAGCCTGTGCCAGGAACTGAGGACAGCTGAGTTCACAGAGGTGACATCATTGCAACCGCTCTGTTTGGAAGCAGTTTCGAGAGGGAATTTGTATTTAAAAAGGGGAGTTATTTGGGTCACACTATAACTTTCTCCCTTGCCTCAAACAATCCTGTCTAATAAGCCAATCTGTAAATGTTTTAGGAATCCTGCTGCGTTGTTGCAGTGAGTGTATTTTTAGTCTGTAACACTGCTTCATTTATATACTTATTTGGTAGTGTATACCAGCCCTTCAGATGGAAACATTGTCCAGATGTGCTGGATAGGACAGTCAGGGCTTCTCAACGGAGATGAGATGGAAGATTGCAGAAGTGACAATGCGGAGAAAGCCCCCTGAGTTATGTGTGGGGACAGCTGCAGCCCTTCAACAGGCCAGTGCCAGAGTGCAGCTGGTGCCTTCAACTCCTGAAGCTCGCGCTTTCTGAACCCTGCTACCCTAAACATAAGCTCTGGTTTGGGCCAGGGCAGGTTACAGTAAAAACTATTTGGGTAATTAGGTGCTAAATCATTCTTAAAGTTAAACTTTATCATTGTCAGCTTGGTGCAGCTTGCACAAAGCACCCAGGTGCTGGAACACATCAGTGGCTCTTTGAAAGCTGCCCTGGTTCCAGCTGCTGTGAGAGATGGGCCTGCAGAAGGGGCTCTGAGGGTAAATTAACACTGATACAGACTGAAAACTTTCTCTTTAGAAGGAATTGTGGAAAGCACAGAGTGTGAGTAGCTGCTCAGCAAAGATGGCTTTGAGAGAGTTGGTGGGTTTGGATCACCCTACACACAGATGTTTTGTGTGCTGTTTTGACATCAATTAAGCTGGTTCCAAGGGCAAATTCACCCTCTGCTGTTGTCCACAAGGAGGGGATGATTCTGCAGCCTTACTGACAAAGACAGGTAGTTAAAGTAAGGATGGGGCAAGTCATTTCCCTTCCTGTACCTTACGAGGAGCAAGGACATGTAGTCCAGATCTGTGTGGCTGATAGTACCTTAAATGTGTGTTCAGTGAGCACAGCAGATACAGAGCAGGCAGGTTCTGACCATTTTAAAGTCACCTACTCAGAAACCAGCCAGTAGGTACACGGGTTGTCTGCTTCAAAGGCAGCTGGGGCCTTAGGAGAGGGTCTGAGGACTGAGCATCTCACTGAATGATGAAGTATTGCTCCTACAGAATATTTTTTTGGTAATCCACTGTGATATTGCCCAGAGTAAGGTAAAATTCATAGTTCTGGTAGAATAAGGCTCTATAAATGTACCTATGGCTGAGTACACCTTCAGAAAGCTGTAGAGCTTTTCCATGGTGTTTGGTTACAGCCTTGAAACACTCCAGCAAGCTCAGGTGGCCTTTCAGGGGAGCTCTGTTTCAGTTTCTCTGCAGACACCCGTTTCACAATGAACATTTGCTGCAGCAGAGCTTTTTGGGGAAGATGTATGTAAGCAGGAAAGGATAAATTATCAGAATTACATCTGTAAGACAGATGTGTCCGTAGGGCCGAACAGCCCAACAATATGTGTAAAGTTGAAGTCTAGAGAGACAGTTGACATCACCATTTGTTCTGACTAACTGCAGAACAAAAGTTTCATTGCCTGTCCTCTGCCTGTCTTCTGCCTTTCCCTGAGAGAGCATCTCCCATAGAAGTAGGTGCTCAGTCTCACAGACAGACATTTGAACAGTCAGCTGATTGATGGATGTCTGTGCTGCTGAGGGAAGAAGGAGGATTTTGGTTTTATGGCCTTTTCAGTAAGACAGTTTTGAAAATCCAGTGCTTCAAATGAAGACAATCTTCCATCATCCTCAGTAATTTGTAGCAGTAGTTAATACCCTCAGCCTTATTTGGTTTTGGTTTGGACGGCAGACTTCAGCTTTCATCTGTTGGATATTGCAACATGATTGTTTTTAGGGGGAGAGCAGCACTGGGAATTAGGTTTCTGTTTCCTAGACCAGGCTTGTGTTGGGAGTTTGGTACAGCCCACAGGAGCTAGCAAGGCTCTTTGGGAAAGTGCAGTCAGAGCAGCAACGCTTGGCACAATTACTTTTGCTATTAATTTGAAATAGTCAATCATCTGAAGCATGGCTTTTAAACCTGTTAACAAATAATTAACTACAGCGCAGGCTCTTGGTCCAGCAAGGATGGCTCCTTAAGCCTAAGTCTGCACTGTGTGAGAAACTGTATGTTCTGAGCTTCAAAGAGGAGCAATAAATCTATTTATAAATCCAGACACCTCTACAGGAGATCCGTTCCTGTGTTTTCACTTACGTAATCCCACGAAACATCAGTCGTAGGTAATTCAAGACAATAAACTTTAGAAATCACTCAGTGTCAACGTTGCTCTGGGCCGTTAGGCAGCCCTGTGTAATGCATGCTGGCACAGGAGCAGCAGGCAGCAGCCTGGGGCTGTCAGGCCTGCTTCACAGACACCCTGCTACCTGTGCCTCCCTGGGAGGGTGGTGGGTGTGTGCTCAGGCAGGGCAGTGCAGGCTGGCCTGAGCACCAGTTACACACACTGACCCCTCCAGGGATCAGCCACACGCGGCTGGTGAGCTCACTGCTGGGAACTGGGAGCGGCCCCTCTGGAATCCCACCCTCTGCCCTGCTGGTGCCTCCCCGATATTGGTACTGCATGGGAGGGGGAGGAGAGAAAGCCTGACAAGGCTGTTTTTAAATGATCTGACACAGGAATCACCAAGCAAAATCATTTGCTTGTACTGGGGATCAGATCAGACCGTGGAGTCCAGTGGAGAACCCACAACTGCAGGTGCTGAGTTTTGGGAAGGTGCTGACAGCAGCTGTAGTCATGAGTCAGCACTTGCAACTCACAGAAGGGCAGGATCACAGAGACCAGGAGCGAATGCAAGTATGCTGTGTGGAGCAAGGTACCTCGAGGGGCTGATGGGCAGCTGGTCATCCAGCCTTTCCTTAAAAACTCTCCGTCATGGAGATCCTCTCATCTCCCCAAGGCACTTTCATGCGGGGCTTGTATTTCATTATCATTAGAAACTCGGTCAAAGTTAAATATGTTTCTCTTGAAGTCGAGCTGTTGTTTCTAGTCCTGTCATTCTGCTGGCTTATCCACAGCGATCCTCTGCAGTCCGCAAGGTTTTTCTGTAGTACTTCTGCCCAGCCCCATTTTTACTCATGTTTTCCAGCTCTGGCCGTGGTTAATGCATTCTGAAGATTTTGGACAGCTTCTCTCTTTTATCAAAACTGTAGTCTCATCCAATCTAGCCACTCCAAGGTGGTTGAAATCTCTCCAGTTTAGCATCTTCCAGAAATCTCTAAGTATGCTGTCTATTCCTCATCCAGATCATGAAGCAGTGTAATGGCATGGAGCTCAGGATGGAGCCGTGTGGAATTGTTTTTTGCAATGACAGTGAGCTGGTCTTCCCTAACAGGGGATTGTGCCAGCTGCACTCAGGTCACGTTTGCCTGCTGTTTTGGGTGTTCACAGAGCATCAGCCCCTCCCTGGGCTGGGATGGACCGGGTGTCCTGGGGCTGTCACCACTTTCAGACCCCTCCTTACAACGAAGCTGGTCCAGGTGCCTGGCAGGAGCACCAAGCAGTAACTGCTGTCTTTGGGGAACATCCCACCTCCTGTCCTGTGTCCATTGGGAGCTAATGGTAATGAGAAAGGCTGCTGGAAATGCCTGTAGTGGGCATTGAGCCATTCCCACTACTGCCCTCACCCCTGTGGGATCAATCCCTTTGCAGAGGCTTTCTGCAGCAGTTCGATACCTTCACCCCAAAAAGGGAAAGAATCAGATGCCAGCTTTAAACCTGCCTCTAATTCCTGGGCTATCTCAGAGGCCCAGGGCAGGATTTGGGTACTTTTTGTGAGTGTCTGCTTGGGGGGTGTGCGTCCCTTGTGTGCCTGCTGGCCAGAGAAGCTCATCGTGAGCATGATTCCTCCCAGCTCCCTCTGCTGTGGTGGACTCAGAAGACACAGCCCCTCTTGCCATGGGGTAGCAGAGCTGTGGCTTGCTTAATCCTGGCACGCTTTGTTGCAAGGGAGCTGTGTCAGCACTGGGGGAAGTGGGATCCCAGCTGGCCGGAATGGGCTGGGCTGGTTCCCATGCTCCCCAGTGCCACCCACACAGCACAGCTCCCTCCCTTGCCTGGGCAGCCCTTGGGATTGCTGTTCCCTCTGTCTTGTGCAATGATCGGGAACCTGATGATAGCCCTCTGTGCTGGCTGCTGCGGGCAGTCAGGGAAACTCATTGCATTACCAAGAGGTTTTCCTGGCCCTGGCCACCATCCCATCCCCACCTCACCCACTTGTGGCTTTGGAGCACTGTTTCTCACATAGCTGGAGTCCTATCACTGCAGCATGAGGGCTGAGGAACTGTGTTTCCAGCTTGCTGTGTCACAGGGAGCCCATGTGTGCCCATTTGCTGGCTCCAGGCTCTGTGCGCCTCAGCTTCCCCTCGTGCCCCTGTGCTCCCCTTTCCAGCCCCCTCTCCTGAGGGGCACCAGCAGCCCAGCCCCCTCTGCTGACTGGTCCTGAGCCTGTTGGGTGGGAGCCAAGAGCACATCCAAAGGCAGAGTGGAAGGGTGACCTGGAGGGATGGCCTCTAAAAGGGTCCTGGCTGGGCACACGGCACCTGAAGTCACAGCAGGGCTTTATCAGCAGGGCACAGCATCCAGGAGGGACGAGGTGCTTGTCAGGGGTTTTGGGTCAGTGGCACAGAGACTTGCACAGCTGCTCCTGGCTTCGATCTCTCTGTGGCACATACAGAGCTTTTTCCATTTCATTTCTTGCAGGTGGGAGCTTTGATTTCCCTTGCAGGCTCTCAGTCCCCTTAGCAAGGGTTTGCTCCTGCTTTTCATTACTATACCAGACATAGTTGATTTAATGGCTTCTGCAGGTGGCGTGGGGTACAAGAGGGTCCGGCCACAGTTGTCAGCTGTCATCCAGAGTCAGAGTTAATCCAGGAAAACAGTAAAAATTAGTAATGTATATTACATTCCTCCAGTCCATACGCTTTCCATTAGGTGATCTTCCATCCTCCTCTGCACAGAAAGGAAACCCTGCCAATGGCAGTCTTCTGACTCTGAAAGGATTGGTCGTGCCTGGAAATCCGATCTCAGCTCTTGCATTCCTGGGCACACTGTCTTTGCAGGGAATAGTCTCCCACCTTTAAATCCAGGCAGCAGATGCTAGCCATGTGCACAGCCTGTAAGCCCAGGAGCTCCTGTGGCAGCAGATGTGCCGGGCCTGGGGCCGCACTGGGGTCCCACGTGCTGGTCTGGGTCTTCCTGTGTCCAGGGGTCTGTCAGGGCCTTGCCCAATGTCACCACATCACTCAAGTACAACAGCCAGGTCAGGACAGGAGTGAGGCATAGTTAATTCTTTTGAGAGATCACATTTTAGCTTTTTTTTATTAATAAGCTGGTGAAGAAATTCCTCAAGATCCTCAGTGTCAAGAGGGTTACAGAAAGTGAAACATTCAGCTTTCTTAAATAAACTGTATCTTCAATCACTCTCATACTTTAGTGGCTCAAGAACAACAGTTCTGTAATAAATGTTACACAGTGCAAACTCCGTCGGTAATTATGTGCAGATGAAGAAGGGGAAATAAAAGACATTAATTTCTAGGTGTGACTGCACATGCTAAATGTGGTCTGGGCTCTTTGAGGTGTCACGAGCAGTCTGGGGCTCTGCTGTGTGAGATGGAGCTCCATGTGCGCAGCTGCAGAAAGGGAGTTCCCCCACTGCAGCTCCTGCTCCAGACGAAAAAAGGCCCAGAAAGCTCTGCTTTTAGTGTTGTTGGATCCCTGGCTTGCAGGGCTACCTCTGACCTTTTTTCTTAATCCTTACTTTTGCAGAGAATGTGATCAATGGGCAGGACTATGAGGTGATGATGCAGATTGACTGCGAGGTGATGGACACCAGGATCCTCCACATCAAAAGTTCCTCTGTCCCTCCGTACCTCCGAGAGCAGCGCAGAAATCACACCGGCACCTTCTACAGCTCGTCCCCCTCAGTCCCAGAGACGCCCCATGCCCTGAGGGCCATTGTCAAATCCCTGCAGTAGCTCCTGTGACAGTGCACAGGGGAGCGCCCGGCATGCAGCAGGTCCTGCCGCCAGCCTGAGCCCCTTCCCTGGCAGGTCCTGGGGCTTCTGGCACGTGGGCACGGCAGGGACAGTCCCCTTTAGCCCATTCCTGTGCCTGACCCTACCCAGTGGCCACATCCTGCCTTGGGATTATGCAGCTCATCTGGCTCCTTGCCAGGGACAGTCCTGGGGGCCCCATGCAGCATGGGGGGACACAGGCCATCCTTGCTACTTATGCACTGTCCAAAATTGTGGGTTGTTTTTAATTTTTGTCCCTGTTAGGCTGCCGGAGGTGAACCAGAGACATCACAGCAGACACCCAGGCCTCTCTCACTGCGGTGTGCCCGGGCAGCAGGAGGAAGCAGTGTCCAGCTCCCCCCTGCAGGTGCTGGGCCTGACCAGACAGCCCCACTCCTCATCAGTCCCTGCCCAAATCCCTGCCTGTGCAGCTTCTCTCAGCTGAAAGCCCTGGGATGCAGCAGTGTGGAGGGGCAGCCCAGCCCCAGCCACCCAGGAGGGCAGTGGGAGCCCGCACTTACCACTAAAGCACTACAGACAGAACAACCTGCACTGCCCCGGGGCCTGGGCTGCCTCTGAGACACTGCCCACCCCTCACCTGGCTCTCCAGGATCCTGCTGCTGCCTGCCCCAGCCCTCATGGCTGCATGGCTGAAGGCTTGGCCCAAGGGAAGTGATTTCACGCAGCAGATGCATTTGTGAAGTTTAGGTTTTTTGAGTTTAGGGTTTTTTTCTTTTCTTCCTGGTTTTTGTTTGAGTGAGTTTTTTGTCTGTGCTATTTAATACTTTTCACTGCTAACAACAGCCTGTGGAGCAGCACTGGCCCTGCTGGGGCAGAGGGGCTGCTTCAGTTCCATGGGACACAGCCACAGCACCTTCTCCTGAAGCCCCACACAGGTCACACACTCAAGCCCCACACACCCACCCCTCTCTGCCTCGCCAGCACTGACAGCCACCCGCTGGGCACTGGGGGAACATTCCATTTGCCCCAAACACTGAGTGCAGCCAACTGCTGCCATTCCAGAGTGTCTGTGGAGCTCTGTTCATTGATCCCATGTTAGTTGGCCGAGCCCCAGGCCAGAGCTGGGCCCAGGAGCTCCAGCACACTGGTGCTCAGCTGGGATGAGCCGCCAGCAGAGCATCAGCCTTGCATAATGACTTCAGCATGTTGTTACGTTATTTTTTTTCCCCTCTGCAGTTCGCACAGAATATGATGGGCTTCAGTTTGCCAGCCAGCTGCCTTTCCTTCATGGTGTGAGCACTAACTGGCTCATGTGGGGTTTTTAATTATTATTATTAGTGTATGTGTGTGTGTGGCTGTTAGGAAATAAAGGTTGATCCTGCAGCAAGACAAACAGCTCCAGGGGCAGTGAGGAGGAGGATGAGGAGCAATACACCCCTGTGAAGTATGTGCCTTGCAACACCATGGAAAAGCTGTGCCCTTTGCCACGTCCTCGGCGCAGGCCCTTTGCCTCCCGTCCTCTCGGCGCTCGCGCTGCTGGGAAGCAGCCGGGCTCAGCCAGGGGTTTGGCTGCTCTCCTTGCACCAGTTCATTTTCCTGGCCCCAGCCCACCTGACTGTGGGCCAGCTCACACAATAGTCCAAAACCCCAGCAGTGCCCCAGCCAGAGGCACGCGGCTCCCCCACGGCCGTGGGTGGGGGCGGCTGGCTGTTCTGGGGGGCATTTGCTGCCAGGGAGCTGGGGAGGGGCTGGAGGTGGTGGCTGGGAGCGGCACAGCCTGGCATTTGGGGAAGGGCTGCTGGTGGGGGGGTGGGGGCTCAGGACTGCTGCGGCACCACATCCTCAGCCAGCACTCTTGGGCTCTGGTGGTGGAGAGCATCTCTCATCCTGTGTAATTCTGTTCTCTGTGTCCCTAGTACTGAAGGCAATAAAATCCTTCTTTTATTTATTACTAATATTTATTATTGTGCTTGTTAATGCTGTTTTCCTT
Organism: Corvus brachyrhynchos; assembly: GCF_000691975.1. Classification (NCBI taxonomy): domain Eukaryota; kingdom Metazoa; phylum Chordata; class Aves; order Passeriformes; family Corvidae; genus Corvus; species Corvus brachyrhynchos. Next base: position 2,386,026 of record NW_008237239.1, on the reverse strand, counting down.
AGGCAAATTACGGGGACACCTGTCCTGTGCCTGCCATCTCTTAGGCTGCAGTGTGGCTCTGCTTGGCACAGTGTTGGCACTGCGCATGGCACATGTACCCAGTCCCCCTCCTGCTGCTGCAGAGGGGGCATGCTACACAAGCTGCTCACCCAGAGCCTGGCAGAGGAGCCCATGAGGGTCTTACTGCAGCCTGAGTGACCTGAGGACAACTTGAGGTGTCAGAGACAAGCTCTGCTCAGGGCAGGACATGGCCATGTCACCCTGCCCCAGTGCCGGTCCCAAGCAGCCTAAAGCCCTCTGGGATTTGTCCCCATCTGGTGTGTAAACTGGCTCTCCCCAAACGAAACAAAACCCACCCAAAAAGCCCTGTGCATTTTCATGCACGCAGAGGGTGAACCAGAGCCAAAGAATGCCCCGAACAGCTGCGAAGGTACTGGATCCTTTATTACTGACAGCAGGTAAATACAAGATGCTGCTGGGCAGGAGGGCAAGGGCTGTGCCCCTGTGAGGGGATCCTGATGGTCCAGGACCAGGGTGGGCAGGGACCTGAGAGGGAATGTAGGAGATGGAGTGGCACAGCGAGGGCTCCACCAGCCCCCAGGGCTCCCCAGCCCGTGCCCAGGCAGCCCAGCACCCAGCTGAGTAGAGCCTTCACCCAGCAACTGCCAAGGGGGACTACTTTGGGTTACAAAATGAACAAACAAAAGCCATCTACACTTATTTACAGCATCCCCCTCCCGCCGCCAGCTCCCTCCAGGCATGAGTCAGGGTTCAGGGTGCGCCCAGCCCCCAGAGCGGCCTGCAAAGAGCAGAGCCCCGGCTGGAGGGGACAGTCCTCGGCGTAAGTACCAGCACCAGGGGCTGCTGGAGCTGTGCTCACAGCCCCGTTGTACAGCAGGATCTCCAAAGGGCCTGCTGGCCGCCAGCTGGGAAGATGGTCCTGAGAGACGGGACATTCCCATGGGACATGCAGGTCCTCCACCAGGACAGGCAGGCATCAGCATCCCACTGGGACCTGGTGCGTGCAGCTTTGCACTGGTTCAGGGTGTCTTGCTGATCATCTTTAGCTAAAAACATCATCAGGAGGACTGTGGCTGGGCCACCTCCTCTTCCCTGGGCAGGAGAGCCGGGGCTGCCCTTCCAAAGGAGAACCTCCTTCCCCTGGGAAGGAAAATCAGAAGCAAGGATACAGCAAAGACGAAGGAGGTGGTTCTGGCCTGGGGATTGATCTACAATCCGCCATGAAAAACCAGCTTGAAACAAAACCCATCATTTACTCTTCAATTTGTACAAAATAACAATAATAACAATAAAAATAATAATAAAAGGTGCTGGTGGCCCCTGGCTCGCAGTGCCCCACTGTGGTGGGGGGTCTCAGTAGGCAAAGATGACATGGTAGGTGACTTGGTGGCCATTGTCCCAGGCGTAGAGCAGGCGGTCCTTGGGGTTATAGTCTATTTGCGTGGTGTAGGCGTATTCGTTCTCAAAGAGCAGCCTGGGGATGATCTGCGTGTTGGTGTGCGTGTCAAAGGCGTAGGAGATGTTGGCGTTCCTCTTGTTGTAGCTGTCGACTGCATAAAGGACCCCACAGATGACAAAGCAGTTCCCGTAGAAGTTCTTCCGCAGCCCCGTCCGCCACGTGGTCTCCTTCTGGGTGCTGAGGTCAGCCGCGTTCAGCTTGCTCAGCACGATCACCTCCTGGTTGAAGCCCTCATAGCTGATGGCCGGGTAGATAACCCACAGGCCATTCTCGTCCACAGCAAAGTCCACATCCGAGTGGCCTCGCCACCGCCACGGGGTGGACTCCTCGTAGGCCACATCGTGCAGCATGGCCCAGGCAGCCACGTAGCGCTGCTTCAGGTCGTACTTGATGATGTTGCGTGTGAAGGCCCGGTTGTAGTAGAAGGAGCCATTGTAGACAACGTGCCCTGTCCCAATCCAGCTGTACGGGAGCTTGTAGGAGTTGCTCCAGCGACCTGCAGGGCAGACACTGGCTGGTGAGACCCTCCCTTTGCTGTGGGGCGGGTGGCCATGCCTCAGCACCCTCTGCCTCCAGCTCTGCCTGCACTCCCTCCCTGGCCACCAGCCACAGCCTGACCTGTCCCATGCTCTGAACCCCCCATGTCAGGTGCCAGCACCCTAGAGGGGATGGTCCCCAGGCAGATCATCCCCCCACGATGTAGTATCCCCAGGAACGAGCATGCTACTTGGATCAGCTGAGTGGTGGCTAGCATGCTATCAGAGACAGTGCAGACCCACCTTGCTTGAAATTGTCGAGGTTCCTGAACTCCACCAGCGTGTTCCCGTAGTAGTAGTTGGTGACATAGATCCTGTCCTCCCGGGCCAGGGGGTCCTTCATCCAGGCTCCCTCATTGCGCCCATAGGTGTTCTGGGTGGTGGGCCCCGAGATGGTGGACAGCGTGTCCTTGCAGCGCCCTGCGTGGGCAGCTTGTGAGGCCAGAGGCAGGGTGGCCACATTGACCTTGGAGGCATCACCCCCCTCCAGCCCCTTCCTCACCCAGCAGGTACCCCCTGCCGTCCTGGTGTAGCTTCAACCGCAAACATCTCCCCACAGCCTCAGCCATGTTCCTGCTCCAGCTGAGGCTGCTGGCTGCCTCAGGTCCTGTCTCTTTGCCCTGCCCAGCCCAGCCCCTAAAGGTGGGAGGAAACTCCAGTAGGTTCCAGAGTTCATAAGTAAACTTGGCACCCCAGTGAAGTGCTGCCCAGCCACCATCTCCATGACACCTCCCACCTGCAACCAAATCCAGGTATGCTTTGCTTAGCAGGACACACTGTGGGCACCAGCCAGCCCCCACACACACAGCTGGATGGGTGCAGGACCTGCAGGCACTCACCAATGATGTTCCTGATGTCCTCCTCCTCCAGGCCCTCCTTTGGGGTGGCAGGGATGGCCGGGCTGACCAGTGTCGCGGGGGTGTTCGCCTGTACCCAAGCTCCTGGGCTGCTCTCCATGTCCCCCCAGCCTCCAGTGAGGGTGGCCACGGGCAGGTTCTCCATGGCTGTGGCCACCACTGTGCTGGCCAAGGCTGCCGCTAGCTGTGGGGTCCCCTCCTCCGCCAGCCCTGCCGGGGCAGTCACGGTCTCTGGGGTGGGGGTCAGCCAGCTCACAGCGGTGGGGTCCGGTGGGGCAGGGGACGGGGGCCCTGTGGCCGTCACAGCAGTGCCAGCGGCTGGCAGGGTGGTGGGAGTGCTGCCAGGGGTGGGCGGCCACCCCACCGGGGAGGGCTTCCTCACGGCCTCGCCCGCCCTGCTGCTGGGCCTCAGGAGCTGGTCCTCGATCAGCAGGTCCACCGTGTTGTCCCCGCTGAACAGCTCGTCCGCTGCCAAACACAGGCACAGGGGTCAGCCCCGCAGCAAGGGGAGCCAGTCCCCCACAGCCCCTCCAGCTGGCTCCTTGCCCACCCCTGCAGGCTGTCTGGTACTAAATCCCTCTCCATGTCCCCTCAGAGAAGGGCTGAACTGCACAGCCTGACAGCGCCTGTGTCAGGAGGTGAGCGAGACCATCACAGCCACATCCACCACCTCAGGCTGGGAGAGCAGGAGGTGATGGAGAGCAATTCTCCCCTGACACATCCCAGAGACTGACTGGGCAGGATGGAGACCCAGCTTCATTCCCAACCAGATCCCACCTACCTAACCCGGGATGCCAAAGCAGGTACCTCAGCCAGGCCACGGGGACCACTGGGGCTCCCCAGCCAGGATGGGCACCCTTTGCTCCTCCTCATGTCCAGGGGCTCACAAAGCCCCCCCTGCAGGGCAGGGCTGGACAACCTTTCTGCTAAGTCAATTTGCACAGCGAGGGTGTTTGTCCTTCTGCCCATGCTGCCCACTCTGCTGGTCCCTGAGGGCTCAGCCCCTGCTCCCACCACAGCCAGGGCTGTGAGCTCCGAGCTGCCTTCCACAGCACAAACCTCACGGGATGCCATTGGGCAGGCGGATTTGAAACACGAACACATTTAATAAACCTCCATTTACTTCTGGAAAGGTGTTGATGCTGGGTGTTTTGAACCAAAGCAGTGACCTATTTCCTTAGCTAGCAGTGATTTTCCATGGAATAACAATGCTGCACTGCTCCACAGACACAGCTCAAAGGCTGCACAGCAGTGAGGTACCAGCTGTCCCACCTCCCCCTGCTGCGCCCACTGGCTTTGCCCACACATTCCCAGGGGATGAGGCACTGGTTTGCGGCAGGATGCAGCCAGCCATCCCACCAACCATGGCTGCATACCCAACTCACGTTGCTCCTCGATGTCATTCTCTGACTCGGTGGACTGGGCTTTGTAGTAGGTGACCCCTCGGACAATGGTGGGCTTGGAAGGAGGCCGGCTCCTCACCCGCAGCTTCCTCTGCAAGAGCTGCTCAGGCTTCTTGTCCTCCAGAGAGAGGTGCAGCTCCGGGAGGGATTCCACAGAGTTGATCTGCTGGGAGATAGTTTCATCCTTCAGGAATCTTTCTTCATATTTTCCCTGGAAGAGACACAGGAGGTTGTTACCAGAAACACCATGTTTTGGCGACAGGGCAGGTCAGGCTGCACAGCCCCATGCTGGGTAGGAGGATCTGAGCTCCCTCCTTCCTCAGGGTCTCCCTCAGTCCATTCTGCCATGAGAAACCCTCCAGGAGACAGCAGAGCTGCTCCTCCATATTCTTGGTGCCACCCTGCCATTCCAGGACTCAGGGGTCCATAAGGCCCAGGATGTGGGATTCAGGGATGCAGGGCAGGCAGGCAGAGCAGGGCTCACTCCCTGGCATGCCAGGGGCCGGTTCCAGCAGCTGATCTGCAGAGTGTGCAATGTGCACTGAGCTCTCACAGGGCAGAGAGGCTGAAGGCACCTTCCCAGCAGGAGCGGGAACCTCCCAAGGCAAGGACCAGGAAGCCCCCAGGGCAGGGACCAGCTGCTGCAGCTCAGGTCTGAAGGATTTCATCTCATTAAAGGAAATCGGAAAGCCAGCCCGAGGGTTGAAGCCATGCCCATTTGGCTGAGAAGATGGGCCCTGCTGCAATTAGCAGCGAGAAAAGTGGAATATTGGGAAATGAGGTCACTCGGGGTAATAAAAGCCCCACGCTCCGCTCCCCTGCCTGGCCGGGGCTGGCTCCTCTCCAGCAGGCAGCAGCTGCTCAGCTCACGGCGTGGGGAGCAGGGGAGTGGGGCTGGGAGCATGGCCGGACACCCCGCCTGGGCACGGCTCTCCCTGGGGCAGAGAGCGCTGGCACGGCATGGCACGGCACGGCTGGTGCCACTTCCCTGCCTGCTGACACACAGTGTGCGTGTGGGAGCCCAGCCCTGACCCCACCAGGGCTCAGGGAGCCCATCCCCACAGCATCCGCAGCGCAGGGGTGGGGTCAAGTGCAGGCTGTTGCCATCCTCTGGAGCTGAGCACCCCTGTTTGAGCTGGAAATGACACACTAACTGTCCCCCCCCTGCCAGACACCTCCCACTGCCCTGTAGCAGGACACTGGGGTGAGGGCAGGATGCTCCAGGAGTTGCCCAGCAGGGATCAGAGGAGCACGGGCCACCCTAGATAGCACCACTGAAGCAGCAAGAACTTCAGGACACCCTGGACAGAACTTTTCCCAAAACACCCCGCTCACCCCTGTCTGAGGCTGCACAGAAAGTGCTGCCACAGGCAGAGGATGTCCCCTTGCTGGGCAGACCCCACGGTGTGGTGCTGGGTGCCCGAGCCAGGAGGATGCCAGGGCCAGGAGGATGCCCAAGCCTCTGCCCAGAGCCGGCCAGGCGCAGGGGCTGGCGGTGGAGGGGTAATTGCCTGGCAGGGAGGGAGGGAGGGAAGGCAGGCGACAGGCTGTCCCTCCACCGAGCCCCAAGCCCTTCTAATCAAAGGCTCTGAGTTTCCCACCGCTTCCCAGCCGGCCCCGCAATGACATCACGCTTTCCAAGCAGCTCAGCCACCGCTGACCTCGAAAACCAACAGCCCCGTGGGAAGGGGGGAGGCCGAGGGAGCAGCCTCCCTCTGTTTCCACCTACATCCCGTCCCAGCAGCAGCTGGGCTGTGCCGAGACGCGCAGACTGGAGTCGGGGGCACACAAACAGGGTCGCTCTAGCCGCGGAGAAAACCACCCCAGGCTAGTTACCACATCCAGGAGACAGCCCAGGGCTGGCTTGAGCAGCAGAAGTGACACCGAGCTGTGCCTGCGTAGCTGTACCTCTGAGTGAGTGTAGGCAGCCTCAGCATCCCGCTGCAGAGAGCTCTCAATGTCGGCCAGGCTGTTGGTGAGGAGGCTGGAACAGTTTTCCCTGCCAGGGGGATCCTGCAGATCCTCCTCCCCGCTGGCTCCTGCCCGCTGGCCTTCCTGCGTGAAGTTCCTGGACATGCCCTAGAAAAGAGAGAGAGGAGACTTTACCCCACTTAACCACAAGGGATGTTCTGCGGCCCCCAAACCACAGCCCTGGAGCTCTGTGCTGCCATCCTGGGCTCACTGCTGGGGATTCTCCATGGGGCTGGGCACTTCAGCTGCTAAGAAGATGCCCCTGACCCCAGTGGGATCCAGGAACTCCATCCCTGGTGTGCACATCCCAGATCCACACTTTGCCACAGGTTCCCATGGAGCAGGAGAGTGGCCTTGAGGTTCTTCAACCCCCATCTTCAGCCACACTCACCGGCTCACAGAAGGAAAAGATAAGCTGAAACACCTTCAGTCATCCTGGTGTCCTTGGCCTGTGGCAGCAAGTTCATCTTGCATTTATTAATCTCAATTTCCTGGTCTGGCCACACAGTGCCTGCACTCAGGGACTGCTCTTCCCCAACACCCTCTGCTCCCACAGAATCTGAGAATCTGGGGACAGGACAAGAGCCAGTGACCCTCAGAGAGCTGTCAAGTGACCAGGAGGGAGCTGGGGCTGGCTGCAGCTCATCCAGCAGGCAAAACCCCTTGCCCTTCTCAGTCCCCCAGCCTGGACCCAAGGCAGGGTGTACAGGCACACCCTGGACCCAAAGGATTGTTGCAGTCTCTGCTCATCACTCCTTGGGCTTCTACACATCAAACAGCAACTGCTTTGGATAGGTGGCACATCAGTCAAAGCACTTTAGCACAGGCACTGGGGGTGGTTACCCTGATCCTTCATTTACAATCTGTCCTGCCATTAATTTCTCCTAAAACCCACCGTGACCTCCATCTGTGACCTCAGAATTGCCAGCTGATGCGACAGCTGTGAGCTAAAGACAAAGCAGAGGAGCTGCCTTGCTAGACAAGGCACTCCATGGACCAAGGATTGAGGGTTCCTTCCCTCTACTGACACCATCTGTCTAAAACACCTTGTTATACTGGATAGAACTCATGAAACCCTCTAATCTCTGCAAAAACAGAGGGGTTAACCCCCAGCTCCCTCCACAGGCATCTGAATTCCCAGTCTTTACCCAGGAGTCATGAGACACACAGATTTACCAGGACATTTGGAGGCCGAGTCCAGTGACGCAGGGATGCTTCAGCAAGCGTTTTGCCGCAGTAAGCAGAGCGACAGGGGATCTCACAATGCTCCCCCAGGAGCACTGCAGGAGCAGCTTTCAACACCATCCTCCTTTGGAGAGGATGACTGATTCCAACAGCCTTGTGCCCTTATCGCTTCTCCTGTGTAATGTTTGGCTAATGACCTGTTAGGGATAGAATTTGCCTCCCCTTGAGTGGAGAACCAGCACCAAAGCCTGGCCTGTGATGCTGCTGGAGGCTGCTCAGCTGCTGCGCCGGGGAGCAGCTGCCAAAAGCACACCCGCCTGGGAGGGCGACGCTTTGAAGCCATGCCAGGCTCCAGTTCAGCATCTCAGCTGTCCACTGTGTCAGACCCCAAGGCTGATGCAGGGTGTGATCCTCCTCCACATCCTCCCAACAGGAATTTCCATGCTAAGCCAGCAGCAGGAGGCATTTCACACCTGCTGCCTGCATCACCTCGGCTCTGCCCCGGAGCACTGGGCAATCTCCTTCTAACCCAGGCCTTTCCTGTCTTCCTCCATCCTGTCCAAGTGCCTGCAGGCAGCTTCAGCTGCTTTTATATGATCCTGCAGCTGCACTTCTGGGAAATTAAAGATCCCAGCCTGTGAATTCCCAGCTCCTACACCTCTACAGCTCCATCTCTGGCCAAAGTACTTCAGCCCCACAGAGCTTTCTGCCCATCTGCCTCCCTGCGACAGGCTGTGAGCAGAGTGACCAGGCCACAAAGGTCACCCCACGTGCCCAGTGTGCCACCAGCGCTGCTGGCTCTGAACCCCCCTGAAGAAATTGGCTGGTAGGCAGGGCCACTGTGGTACTGCAGCAGAGCGCAGTGATAACCCCACCTGAAATAATCCCTTGGCAAACCCAAGTAACGACTGGAGAACACACTGAACCACAGGAAGAGGGTGGGACTGCAAAGGGGAACATTGGTGCTTTGTTATTTTCAGACCTCAAAACCCCTTTTGGGTCAATTTCCATGCTTGGAAATCCAGAGCCCCCCAGGCAAGCGTGCTCCCCTCAGCTGTCTCCTTCCTGACCCCAGGATGGAGCACACCGTGCCTTCCCAAAACACTTTGCAAGCGGAATTTTGGCTTTATAAATCATTGCCTCTCGCCTCCTGGCTGGAGATGAACAGGACTGCTCCACTCCGACAAGAATGTGGAATTACCATCCCAGATACGGACCACGGGAGAAAACTCCAGTATTTAATCTGGCAACCCTGTGTCTACATAGCTGAGCACAGCTTAAACTGCAAACCCTACGCTGTGCTAGCCAAAGAAATATTAAACTGTATGGAAGTGAAAATTATTTCACTGGAAGTCTGCTCTAAAATAAAATGGAAGGTTGAGGGCTCTGCTCTTTTTTAACACAGGCCAAGATGTAACTTGGTCCTTCAGGAATCTGAGCTCCTTGGCTCCCCACAGTCCTGCTGAGTGTACCCCTGCACCAGTCCTGAACCTGTCGCCCCCACATCAAACAGCACAAAAGCTCCTGGTTGAGAGCAACCATCGCACCAGCACACAAGTAAAACCGAGAGGAGGAAAAACTTAACAGCAGGGCCTTCTGACCCAAAGGAGATGCTGCTCCTGGTGAGGCCACAGCTGGGATCCTGCTCCCAGTCCGGGCCCTGAGGGACTGGGAGAGCTGGAGAGGGTCAGGCAAGGCTGATGGGGTGGGGGATGCACTGGGCACTGCCTGTGGTCCGGTCTAGTTCAGACATCCAAGTCTGGTCTGGTTTAGTTTCAGCCAAATGTTTAATTAACATTTCTTCCCAAGCAACGCGACTCTAAATGCACCAAAGGCAGCAGGAACTTGATAGGAGGCCCGTCCCACCAAGGGCAAGGACACTGAGAGCAGGACTCACCTCCTCGAGCTTCTCCACCCGCCCCACCAGCTTAGTTGTGACTGAGTGCAGCTTCAGAAGGTCCAAGCCATAAAAGGCACTTTCCAGCATCTCGACAATGGAGGAGAGCTGCAAGGCAAGGAGAGAACACAGTCAGGCGGCAGCACTTGCTGTAACACACCCCACAGAGTTTCCTCAGCTGGAAAGTCAAGGGCGATGCACCCATCTGAGTGGTTTTTGATTAGAAAGCAAGTTTTCCCTGTTGCATTGCTGCCCTGGTCAGAGCACGGCATGCAGAGCAACACACGGCACTTCCACAGAGCCTCAGGGCTTCAGGAGCACGCTTTGGGTGCTGGGGATTAGTAGCAGAGCAAGGTAAAATGCTGCTCTCTTTGCCAGCTCTAGGCAGGCTCTCCCACAAGCCCAAAGGCTTAACTACTCCACCAGTGATGTGACTGCCAGCAAAAGAGGCAACAAGAAAAAGGCAGCTCAGTTTGAGATCAGACTCTGAGTTTGTGCCATCCTGTGCTCTTTTTCCTGGAACAAGAAGAAACTTGTTAAAATATTTTAAAATACTCCCAAATTGCAAGAGTGAAGAAATAGAAATTCGGTGCCAGCCTGGCAGCAGTTCCCTTCCTGGAGAACAATTTTATCAAAGGGATGCTGCCCTCTTCTGCAGCCACCCATTTCACAGACGCTCTGTATTTAAGACAGCCCTGTGCCCGTGTCCTGCAAGCACCAGCCCTTGGTCACCATTCCTGGGGATCTGGACAGCAATGCCCTTGTTCTGCATTTTGTCCAGTTTCTGGTGCTGCTCCACAGAGGACAACACTGAGCGTAGCAGGACTGGTGGGAAGTGCTCCTGGGCCACCTCCCCCTAGTCCCATGTGTCCCACATGTCCAGCGTGGTGCTGCAGACTTCACAGCCCCGAAGGCTGAGCAGGATTTTCAATGCATAGGAATTACTACAGGGTGGTGACATTTTCTCCCAGCAGCTACAAACTGGTCAACAGAGCTTCATAAATATGGGAGAATCACAGGCAGCACTGCTGGCAGCACTTGGAGTTTCCACCCCGGCCTCTGCAGTCTCCCTGTGGAGCTGACAGCAAAGGAAAGATTTTTTGGGGCCAGATAAAATGGCAGCATTAAGAGACAAGAGCTGTTTTATGGCTATGCATCCACTTTCCACTGAGAGCTGGATGGAGACGACCAATACAATGCACAGAGCCTGCCAGACAGCCACTGGAGACCAGCGCTTTCCCTCCAGGCTGGAGAATTTCCATCAGTGCACAAAGGTTGCAGACTGCATTAACCTCCTTCCAAACGATCCTGAGCACAGCCTCCTCGCACTGACTCTGCACCAAGACCCACTGTGCCTACAGGCAGCATGCTGCAATTTCACAAAAATAGGTCTGAGATTATGCTCCTCCCGGCTAGCACCATGCTGACCTTCCCCTAAAGACCACACTGATGTTCCTATCAACTCACTGCTGCCTTCCCTTCACCCACTGTGGACTTTGGCTCTCAGTGGTCTGATGGTCCATGAATTCCCACTGGACCTTGCAAAAGGTCTGAAAGGGACTGAAACCTTCAGCTGGGAAGACCAGTGCAGCCATTCAACTGAGTTTGGTTGCCCAGGGCTATGTTCCTGCTGCCTGGATTTTTCTCTCTTTCTCACCATTCCCTCAGGGACTCATCCTCCAGCCCACCCAAGGGAGGGAACTTCCCACAGCTCTCCCACACGTGGAGTACCCAGGGCTTTTGTGTCAGATCATAAGAAAGTCTGGTAAAACACAACATACAAATGTGTTTTCTGCTGGACTGGGCAGGAGCTGTGCTGGTTGGACCAGCAAAGAAAGTAAAACCCTTTGGGACTGCTCAGAGCTATGGAATAGCCTCACCCAGCCCCTCACTGAGGAGTTGTGGGAGCTGCTCCTCATGAGTGGCGTAAGAACTGGAGCTGTGTCCTCTACTACTTCCCAGCTTCTCCTACAAGAAGCAGCTGTTCCCAGTGATTCCAACCCCAGGAGGGGCTCTGTGCTTGGAGGGAAAGCAATCCTGCTGCCCAGCTCCTGGGATGGACCTTGGTGGCACAGAAAACAAAACCCCCGTGTGTGTGTGTTTGGATAAACCTTGTGAAATCGCCTGGCCGCAAGTCCTTGCGAAATGAGCGGGGGAGCCGGGGCCAGTTCCTAGAGGACAGGCTTTCACACCACAGCTGGCTGTGAGCAGCTCCCCAGTGGGAAGAGCAGCCGGAGCCAAGGGCGAAGCCAGGCACGCCACTCTGCTCCTTCTGCAGGCTGACCGGCTCTGCAGAGCTCAGGGAGCTGCTGGAGCAGGAGCTCTGCCTGCCTCCGGGAAGGGACCACAGCAGTGCCTCTGTCACCTCGGGGGGTGTCCCTCCCCTAACCGCAGAGAGCTCACGACTCTCATCTAAGGCCACGTGGGACCTCCTGGCTTTCCCCCAGACGAGGGACCACCAAACAACTCCAGACTGGGACTCCTCTTCCCCTGGAATGATGGATTGTCTGCCTGTGTCTGTTTATCTTCCCTAGCTGCAGGGGCGCTTGGACAAGAAGCTGCTAACTGTCTGCAGTCCGACAAGATGAAACACATCGTCAAGCTCCAAATTAATTAGAACAAGCCCATAGTGGTGGCCTCGGTGGCAGCTGCCCCACAGCGCCTCGCGTGCCGCCTGCCTTCCCACCTGAGAGGGATCCGGGGCCACCAGTGCCACCAGCACTCAACCTTCCGCTCCAGGGGCTCCCCGGGATTGGACCAAGCCAGTGGCACTTTCTGCTGCCTTACATTGGTAGCAAACTGGAAAACTCAGCAGGGTCTGCTGCCAGCTGCCACACCAGCATCCAGTAAAAGTCAGGAGTACTTAAAACAAACACTGTCACGTTTGGAAAAGAGGTATACATTACTAGAGAGACAAAATACTAAATAGTAGAGAAGTGTCAGCATTTAAAACAACAAATCCATCCTGCCATCAGCCAGCTGTGCATCACACCCTCATGCTGACGCATCAGCAGCTTTTGGCCCATGGAAGCCAAAACAGCTTTTTTGCGTGGGTCCTTGGGAGTCCCTCTCTGCAACAGAAAAAAGACCTGGCAGCTGCTGAGTGGATCAGAGCTGTCCTCCAGGGACATTTGGAGCTGGACAAAGGGCAGGGAGCAGCCCAGTCCCTACTGGGCTCTCAGCACAGAAAGCCATGGTGAACCCCAGGCAGCACGGGATGAATTGAGTGAATCATCCACTGCAGCTGCTCGACTCAATCCCTTAAGATGAGCTTGATTTTTATATCAAACATGCAGATATAAATATAACTAGGAGATGGTTTAGGGAAAAAAATGTTAGGAAATAAAGGTTTTTTTAGAAAAAGCTCAGAAAGAAAAGGCTTCAGAAGATCTCCTTGTCCCCAAAGTGTCAGGAGCTCAAGCTGCTCTCCTACCTTCAGGTCGCTGCTGTCTGCCTCTCGCAGCTTCTTCAGCCTGAAGTCGCCCTCACAAGGGTTGAGGGCCGAGGGGGGGGCCACGCACGCACACTTGCAGCTGGGTCCTGACGTGATGGTTTCCACCGTGTAAAAATCCTCGGCTCTGAAAGCGCCTTCGTTAATCCTTTGGCAGGCGCCGCGGCCCAGGGGTCTGACCAAGCATTTGCACCGGCAGTCGGAGCCTTCGGACACCGCCTTCACCTTGTCGTAGTCACCTAACAGCTGAGCACAGGTCACCAGCAGTTAGCAAACCTGCCGTCCTCTGCCTGCACAGCCAGGGACAAGCACGGCCTAGAGCTCAAGGTCCAAACAAGGACACTCTGGATACCCTGAGCCTCGAGGAAACTGGCCAGCTTCTCCAGAATCTGCCAGCCAAGGAGCTTTCTAGAGAGCGTAGAGCTAATCACTGCCTACCAGGGGAATAAAAACTGGCTTCTTCCAACAGGGTATTTTTTATTCCACTGTGTGCAGAATGAAAAATTTAAATTTTACATACAATAATTTTAAATACAAACCCCATCCTGCTTTCTTTTAATGCTCAGTGTCCAAAAGACCAAATAAGTCACCTGCTACCCAGAGCAAGACTGTTTTACCAGCAGAGTAAGGGTACATTGGAAGAGGGACTGAAAGCCACCCTATATAAGCAGTGTAACCTGGTGGTGAAGCAGTACTTCTGATTAGCCCTATACAATGCCAGGAATTTCCTTTACGGAGATTTGCAGACAGCGCTTCTGAAAGCCCAAGCACAAAAATAACTTTGGCGGTACGTTTCCAATAGTCTCTGCGTTAGCCATTTCCGAGGGCAGATAATAACACACAGCCTGATCAGCCAAATCTAACAGAAACCTCCACCGCATCCCACTGGCAGGGGAAGAGCCTGGATCCCTCCCCTCGGCACACAAAGAGGCTCCACCAGTTCTCCTCCCAAGGAGTTCCCCTTTTTCTGAGTTCCCCCGGAAAAATGATAGGATGGAGTCTGTGAAGTGCTCCCAGATGGGCTTCAGTGATTTCACTGCGCGCCGGCTGATAAACTTCCTCCAGTGCTCGGCAGTAGTGCTGGGTGAGTGCACAGCATCACCCAGCCCCACCGAGAGTGTACACCCAGCACCACCCAGGACGAGCACAGCATCGCCCAGCACCGCCAACAGTGTACACTCAGCATCGCCCAGCTCTGCCGAGCACGTACAACACCCAGCATCACCCAGCACCCCTCAGGGTGCGCACAGCACCTCCCGGCAGTGCCCAGCCCCACGCCGCGGGTGCAGCACCCGCGAGGTGCACGCAGCCCCGCAGCCCCCGCGGTACCTGGGAGAGGATGTTCTCCTGGTTGGCCGCCTCGTCCTGCAGCGGCTCGGCGGAGGGCCCG
>NW_008237239.1:2368866-2371111 GCF_000691975.1 Corvus brachyrhynchos | reverse complement strand
CTGGGGAGCCGCCAGCCACTTCCCCAAAGGGCCTGCGCTGCCGGTCAGCAGCCGGCCAACCTGTGCATCCCACCTCCTGCTGTGTGCCAGGGAGCTGGGGGCGGACGGAAAGCCATCCTTAGGGGCTGCCTGGCTCCTTTTCCATCTCCAGAAAAGCCTGTCTATCACCCTCCATCCTCTGGGTGACAGGGAAATGTTCCCGATAGCATGGCACGGCACACCGTGGCTCTCCAGTCACACTGCACACACTGGGGTCACGCAAGCAGCGTATTCCAAGGCAGGCTCCCAGCCATGAGTGCAGACCTCTGTGTGCTCACCGAAATTCAGGCTGACGCCGTCGGGAAGCGGCCACGCTCTGGCAGTCCTGTATCCTTCTGCACCTCCTGCCAAACGGAAATGTTCTGGACACGCTGTTCCCAGGGAAAGCACAGGCACAGCATCTTCCGCTGCGGAGGTGTCTGCACTGCCGTGCCTATGGCTGGGCCTCTCTGACGCGGAAGGAAGACTGAGATGCTCCTATAAACACACCAACGCAGGCCAGCACCACGTCCCAGCTATGGCATGGGCTCATTTTCCTCAGAACATGCCCATGGGTCACAGGCAGAGGTCACACACACAGCAAGTGGCACGAGAGACCACGTAAGCTCTTGCTGAAGCAAGGCTGTGCACAAGCCAAGCACCCCCAGTCCCTAATGCACCCGCATCCCAAAACCACCCCAAACCTGGTGCCCACAGCCCTGGGACCAGGCACCCTCCTTAGGGGGACTCCAGCTCCTCCATCCCACTACTGTCTCCCACGGTCACTCTGTGGGGATGGAGCTGCCAGACACGAAGAAAACATCTTGTGTGAGAGAGGAAGCGGCTGTGGCACAGCAGATGGCAGAAGATGCTGACCTCAGGATTCGTGCGGGATGGCGCTGTGCCTCCCTCTCCTCTGGCCTCCCTGGGAAGGGAAGCCTGTGGAGAAGGGGGCAGGGCCGTGTGGGCTCTGCAGCAAGGCTGAGCGGAGCAGAGCAGGAGGGGAAGCAACCAGGGAGGCTGGGAGGAGAAGGACAGCCAACCTTTGGTCAACTGGAGAGCAGTGGGAGGAAAAAGGCATTTCTAAAAGCCTCCCCCAGCAGCCTCTCTCAAGGACAATAGGTCCCTTGAGCATCAGCTCCTTCACTTCTGTTTCCATGGCTCAACTTCCCTGAGGGCAGCTACTCCATCTGTGAGCACAGGCTGTCCTGAGGCTGCCAGACCAGGGCTTCTGGAGCCCCCAGCCTGGCCCAGAGGACAGACCCCCGTGCAGTCATGGTACTGCCAGGGCTGGCAGTGAGACCAGCCCTGAGAGCTGCCACAGCAAACAGTGTCTGTGGAGGCCTTTTCCTAATGATCACTTTCAAAGCCTGGAAAAATGGAAAACAAATCAACCACAGTATTTCAAAATTAAAAGGAAATATTTCATATGTTACTGACATCCCCTGTTGATTTCTTTTCTTTCTAAGGGGAAGAAAGCATTTCTGGTGATATTTAGTTTGGGTTAAAGATGGGGTTAATGTTGTCCTTTGGGGGCACGGAGAGAAAGTGACAGACACTCTGGGTTCAGAGCAGTAATCTCTAGAGTCTGAACATTCCTCCTTCAAGAAAAAAACAAGACGAATCCACAGATTGAGGAGGACAGCAGAGCAAGAAGGTGTGGTTCTGGCTTTTCTGTCTTGCTGATGGAGGCTGGCCCAAACTTTGTTCCAAGCAGGAGGCCCCAGTATCCCCATGCCTGACCCCATTCTGTGTTACTGGGCTTGAGCAAAGCCAGGGCTGCCCGAGGATGCAGGTAGACAATGCTCTTCAAAGTGCTACAAGAAAAACCATCACCATCACCATGGGGAAAAGGGAGTTTAACAGTCTCTAGATAGGAAACGAGCATGTCTGTGCCTGGAGCCGTGAGTGCAAAAACCTGCCCCCTGAAAGCATGTCCTTAGTGCCTCACCTCCCTGTGCTTGTCTGGGCCCCTGCGAGGGCAGAGCCTTGTGCGGGGGCCCTGCAGCAGGGAGACACTGCGGGTCAAACCAGGCCACGGGTGTGGCGGTGGGAGGCTTAAGGCCCGGGATGCCCCCGGCACTGGATGCGGGGAGCCATTCACTGCCATGTCAGGGCGTGCTGAGATCGGCGGGACAGGGACACAGCCCAGGCGGCGGCACATCCTGCCCTTTGGGGACAGCTGGGGTCTCTGGTGACCGTCCTCGCCCGGAGACCGCTCCCGAGG
>NW_008237239.1:2352498-2368737 GCF_000691975.1 Corvus brachyrhynchos | reverse complement strand
TTAAAACGCTTCCTACCCGGGCCAGAGAGCCGTGCTGGCCTGCCCGCGACCCCCCGAGCCTCCTCTAGGAGGGACGAGCCCCAGCGCGCCCGGCCTTTCCTCGCAGGAGAGATGCTCCAGGGTCTTCTCCATCGCAGTGGCCCCCCACTGGAAGCTCTCCAGTGTCTCTCCTGTTGCTGGGCAGCCCCACGCTGGATGCAGCGCTCCAGGTGTGGGCCGAGCAGCGTTGAGCAGAGGGGAAGGATCCCCCCTGTGACTGCTATCAGCCCTCACCTTATTGCGCCCAGGACACCATTTGCCTTCTTCCCTGCCAAGGTGTGTTCCTGGCTTCCGTTCAGTTTGTTCCCTACCAGCACCCTCAGGGCCTTCTCTGACAGGTTGCTTTCCAGCTGGGTGGCCCAGCACATACTGGTGTGGGGGGCTGTTCCTGCCCTGGTGCAGGACTCTGCCCTTCCCTGTGTTGAACTGCATGAGGTCCCTGTCACCCCATTTTCCCCAGCCTGTCTCCACATGGCAGACCAAGTCTCCAGTTTGTCAGGCACTCCTGCCAGGCCAAAAGGACACACATCAGCTAACTTAGGGTCAAAAGCTGAGAGATCCCTAGCATGACATGGATGGGACACATAATTTTCCTTGTTATCTGGCCCAGAGGTGAGCAAGATGAGCTAGAGGCTGTGGTTGATCCTTGCACGCTCCTGGTACTTGCTGGAGTTCTTCCCAGAATCTCCCTGTGGCCTCAGCTCATATGGGTTTTGGTCCTGTGGCCTTGGGTGTCAGCACCACATCCTGCTGAGAGAGACCAAAGCAGGTGTGGCCTGTATTCCCATGCTGGATTCTGCAAGGCACTGTGAGCTGGTCTCCGTGCCTTCCTGAGGTCACATATAGAGAGAGGCTGCTGGAATATGTCACCGTGTTCCTGGGCTCTACAGCTCCATGCCTGCTGCCAGCAGCAGCCAGAGCTCCTGAAGGCAACACTCCTGCAGTTGCCAAGGGCTGGCGGAGGTAGGCGAGCGTGTGAAGTGAGAGGCGGACTCAGCAGCTGGCACACACCTGGCACAACGTGTGGCTGGGACGGCAGGAGGCCACCCAGCCTGGCAGCAGCCACAGCAAGTGACAGAGCCTCGTGCAACAGCTCCACCACACAGGTTTGCTGCAGGTGCCCAGGGTGAGGAAAGCTCCTTCCTACGCCCATCCGCTGAAGGAGGAAATCCGTCCCATGGAGTGAATTAACCAGGCAGGAAAACTCGTGATGTGACCCTGAGGTGCACAGCAATTTGAGAGGTTTCCCTCCTGACCTCAGCAGTGAGACTTGTGTTTACGTCTGTGTGTCAAATGATACCTGGGAGAGCAGCACATGCTCCGGAAACCATTCCAGGGCTGTCCACAGGAGCGGGAGGCATGACTGCCTCAAGCCTGACCCTTCAGCATTCCTCCGTCAGAATACCTGGGCAGGTAGAGCAGGCCTGTCCAAGCCAGAATAAAAAATGTACTTAAAAATGTGTTCAAAAACCAGTAGTAATGGAACTTTCCAAGAATGGTTTTTGTAATCAGGAGCAGGCCAGGCGAGTTGCACTGTGTCAGATGCATTAGCTGGCTGGGATGAGCCCCAGGCTCCCTGGGCAGGTCTGTTCCACCTGTAAGAGCTTATGAGAGCAGCTTAAAGCTGGGTTTAGGAGAACTTGCACTTAGCTGAGCTGCACAGGCACTGATGACAAAGCTCAGTGACAAAGATCACTGCAGTGTGAGGAAAGCAGGGCTTCATACAGGTTCTGCCTTATAATGACATTATGCTGAAATTCCTGGCTTCCTGTTCCCATTCACCAAACACTGGCAGGTGCTGAGGCCTGACATTTTCCCACCAGTGTCAGAGACTTTTGGGACTCACCTAGGCTTTCCTACACATCAAGAGAGTCTGTCCTGTGCCTGTGCCAGCACTGGTACCTACAGAGTAGGCTGTTCTTCATCCATGGAAACCGCTGCCCCATGGCTACCCCACTCATGGCACAGTCAGGAAAACAGGTCTGGCTATTAGTCCTGGTTTGAACAGCATAGAAAACAACAAAGAAATCCAGTGGGTAATGTAAGGGTGTGTCCATCCCTCTGAGCCCTAACTCATTCCCAGAACCTTCAGGGATGCAGCCATTCCATCCAGCCTCCCTGAGATGCCAGCTGAGTGTACCCATCCCCACTTCACACTGTAATTAATCCTGGCCCCTGTGATCAAGGCAAGGTTCTGCCTTGCTGTGTTTCAAAACACAAATCTTGAGCACAACATCCCGTCCCATCAGGCACGTGCCCTCTCTGCTGTGTGGGGCTCTGCAAGACAGTCCCTGTGTTTTGAGGCCACTTGGCCAACATCAGTGCCCTGCCTCAGCAGCACACTTCCAGCACACCCACACACTGCCAGGCTGCTGCAACAGCACTCAGACACACAGGGATAGGAGCTGCCCCTCCGCTTCTGGCCCGTTTGGGAAGGATCAGCCTGTGCCCCCTGCCCCTCTCGCATCTGCACATCCCACCCTTCAGTGAGAGGCTGTGACAGGAAGGATTCACCAGTGGGAAGTGTCATGCCCAGGCACTGCACGTGTGTGCCCACGCTGCCCTTGGCATGGCGGCTGCACCAGCACCCATCTGCACTTTGGACAAGCTGGCACTGGCACCTCGTCACAAAAAGCAGCACCTTTCATGATGAATTTTCAGCACAAAATGACTGTTTTTTAGACAAAAGCCACGATTTACCATGCTGGTGCAGAAGGACAGCAATGCTCCATGGAGCCCTGACTGGAGCACCTTGCCCACATACCTTCCCCCCTCTCCTGGACCCACTCCATGCTCCCCTGTCTTCATGCTGGCCCAGCTGTGCTCAGAGCAACCCTGCCAAGACAGGGCAGGGGACAAGAAGGGTCCTCAAGGGGAAGCAGGGGCTTGGAGTAGCCATGGAACTGCTCAAGGACAAAGCAAGGAAGCAAAACCTTCTGTTTCAATCTCCCAGACAAAAACCCCATTAGAATTTTCTGGGGAAACCTCCAACTTGGACAAAAGTGAGGCTCTGAGGACTGGTTGGCTCCAGTTCTTTTGGCTCCAGAGAAACCAGCCTGGCTGACCCACATGACTCCCAGCTGTGTTGGCACCCACCTTGGGATGTCCCTCTTGTTATTACCCTTCTCTGCACTCTCCTGAGCTGAACCGTGGACCTGAGAGGTCAGGGGACTCTGCAGGGAGACCCGGGGGGAGCCTGTGCACCCCAGCCAGCCCCTGCAGAGGCTGCTGGGGGTCAACATTCAGCACTGCTGGCAAAGTGAGCATGGGCCAGGTCCAGGACAGCCTGTCCTGCTCCAAGCAGAAGTTTTGAGGTGTCCAGGCCACCGTGGTTGGACCCACAGCTCACATACCTGTGCTCTGATAAACATCGGGAAAGCCAACCTTTGCCCCACAGCAATCAAATCACTGCTGAACACCTCACTGAGGGTTGCATGGGCAGGGAAAAAAGGTGGGGAGAAAATAGAGATTAGCAAGACCTGATAAAAACATGACCTCTCCCTGACAGAGGCCTGTGTCACAATTGACAGTATTGACAGTTCCCTTGGGAATGAGTGAACTTGATGCTCCTCAGGCATCGAGCTGCGAGTGTCAGCCTGAGCAGCAGCATTCAGGGAAGCTGACTGAACAAGTGTGATATGCTGGGACAGGTTTCTCCAGCAGGCACCATACACCAGCAGCACCTGCTAGGGAGGTGCCCTGAGCAGCACATCTGGAGATGGCACCGGTGCCAGCACCACCAAACCTGCCCAGTGTCACCTGGGGGTCCTGTTAATGCCCAGAGGAGAGCTCCCAGCATGGTGAAGGGCCTGGAAGTGAAGCCATACGAGGAGCAGGCAGGTCACTTGGCTTGATTAGCCTAGAAAAGAGGAGACTGAGGGGAGACCTCATAGCAGTCTACAGCTTCCTCACAAGGGGAAGCAGAAGGGCAGGCACCAATCTCTTGTCTCTGGTGACCAGCAATAGAACCCGAGGGAACAGCAAGAAGCTGTGTCCAGCGAGGCTTAGGCTAGATGTTAGGAGAAGGTTCTTCATCCAGGGAGCTGTCAAGCATTGGAACAGGCTCCCCAGGGAAGTGGTCATGCCTGCCAGAGTTTCAGAAGCATTTGGACAATGCTCTCAGGCACCTGGTGTGATTCTTGGGGTGTCCTGTGCAGGGCCAGGAGCTGTACTTTGATGATCCTTGTGTGTCCCTTCCAACTCAGGATATTCCATGACTCTATGAAACCTGTTCCAACATGCTCTCTGTTTGCTCAGGGATACCGTGGGCAGATCACTCTACCATGGTCAGTGCCAGACCTCACTGAAGATCCTGGGGGCTTCTGGGGGCCCAAGAGGTGTTTGGGAGGACACCTCCACACCATCAGCTTCTTCCCCAACCACCTTGACTTCATGGTCACCCTTCTCCCCTATATCCTTGCCAACTCCACTGCTCGACACCCCAACATTGTTGTCCTTGAGTTTGGGAAAAGACAGGAGAGCAGAGGCTGGACACAGCTCTCAAACTCCATGGTCAGAGAATGACCATGCTCATGGAGGAGCAACATTTCCTGCAGGAATGTCCTACCCTCGTTGTCCCTCCTCATTAAACACTGTGCCTGGGACACCAGGAGCACCGGAAGGGCTTTGCTGATGATGGAAATGCCAAGGGCCACCACCACATGGGTGGGAGGAAACCACTGGTGCCCGCGAGGCTGAGGTAGCTGCACCCGGCAGAGCTTCCTGCTGGGCTGCCCTGCTGCTGCGTGATTCATTGGCCCCATGCCTGGATTTCAGAAAGGCAAAGGTTCAGTCCCAGCAGGACTTCTTGTCCCCCTGCACATGGCAGAGGGGTCCCCCAAAGCCCCTCTGTGGGGCAGGGCATGTGCCAGCACACCCACCCCATGCAGAGCGGGAGCTCCATCATGGATGTCCCCATGGCTGAGTGCCCCGGTGCTACACTAACCCCACACACTGTCCCTCTTGGAGACAGCTCACTCTACAGCCCATGCTTGGCTAAGAGGATGGACCTCTTACCTCAGGTGCACAACACCAGCTCATAACACCCCTGGATCCAAAAGCCTCATGGCTCGGGCAGGGAAGGAGAGCAGGAGAACGCAAGGACATGGCCAGCACCATGTGGCCCTACAGGGAACCAAGAGGTGGATTATTAATGCTTTGGCTAGTCCTGCTCCAGGAGGGACATCCTTGAGCAGGGGCCTCCAGAGCCCATGCCACCAACACTGCAGTGAGTCTGTAACAAAGCAGCTGCAGACGTGCCCCACTGCCTGTGTACAGAGCCATGCCCAAGCTGCCAATTGCTCCTGCCATTCCAACTCCTCTGACCTTGATCTGGTGCTCCCAGCCTAAACACAAGGCAATGTGCCTGCTGTGGGCTTCTCTTCCTAACTTCACTGACCCTGACCTCTGCCGCTGCCTAGCAGTGAGCCCAGAGGAGGAGCCATCCAACCCTTCTGTCCTCCAACACCTCTGCCATCACATGGACCACATGGACCACAACATTCTGCCTGCTCCCATCCATGCAGCCCAGACCCAAGTGACAACACATCCCTCTCCAGACAAGAATGCCTATCATGAGCTGGGCACAGCAGGAAGAGCCTGAGTGAGCCCAAGAGCTGCCCAAAGCCAAGGAAGCCGTGACCTGCTGAAAGGTATCCAAGGAATGCAAGGCAGGGATGCGATCCAGCCCTCCAGAACCCCGAGCTGTGGCAGCTGCTGACAGGCAGAGTGTGGGTAGGCAGTGTGAGGATCTGCTTGGCTCTGAGTAGTGCTACTGCATTTCAAGGCCATTAATAAACCCCTGGTACCTGGAGGCCATGCACACACGTCCCAGGACTCCACAGGCTAGCCAGGACAGAGCTGCATCCCTACAGCCTTCACACACTGCTGCTTAGAAGTCACTTATCCAAACCATCTCAGCCAGTTTGGCTTTTCCTGGCTCACCAAAAATGAGCCACCTTCTGCTCAGATGACAAAGACATGAAATATTCCCTCACCTGCCATGTGCTGCCCAGAGGGGTGCCAGCCACAGTGACTCATGGAGCTTCCAAGGGACATAGCTCCACTGAGCCCAGCTGAGCTGACCTAAGCTTCTGCTGAGACAGACAGAAACACGGCAAGTCTGGAGCTGTGCCTCCGTGGTGCACCCTGAGGTCATCTTTGTCCTTAGTAGTTTCTCCTTCACCAAAGAGGGTCCTACATACACGTTCAGCATCTGTGCTGCCTTGCACAGCCTGAGCCCAGGCTGGCTACCCAGCCACACTCCTGTTTGCTGTGCTTGAGGCAGCTTTAAGGGAGATATGAATGCCCAGCGAGAAGCTCAGCTGCTCTGCCTCAAGGTGAATGTCGTCTGCCTGCCCTGTTTTGCCCCTGCTAGCACTCTGGTTTGATACAAATCCTTGCATCTGCAGAGGGTGTCTGGCAGGGCCTTTCCAGGCCCCTCTCACTGAGCATTTTGTTAATTACAGCATCATAGCCTCTCCAAGCTCTGCTCTTACACAGGAGCATCAGCTGATGAGCTTAACAAAGAATTTACCACTCACATTGATTCTTCTCCCTGAATCCATCTGCAGTTCCCTTTGAGAGCTCTCCTCTGGGCACAACTCCTTGTTTTTCAAAGCAACACTGACAATCCTCCCTGACCCTGAGGGTAGTCTTGGCTCTCTTTGGGCTTTCCCATTTCCTTGGCCATGTGGCACACCTCTGACCCCAGCCTCCCACACTGCACCCTTCAGCCTCACTCTCCCTGGGAAGCTGCAGAGTGGGGCAGTGTGTGAGAGCAGCCCTGGGACAGGGCCTGGGAGGGATTGCGGGGTATTCATCCCTGGAGACTTCAGACCTCACCTGGACATAGCCCTGAGCTGCCTGGGTCAGCCTTCAGGCCACCAGCCCCTGGAGTAGGGCTGGCTGGAGGTGCAAGCTCTTCCTCATAGCCAAAAACTTCTCAGGGCTCTACTGTTTGCCCATTCTCAGCAAAACCCACCCAGATCCAGGTCCCTCTTGGCTCTTCCCTGACAGCTAGCCATGCCATGCTGCTGCAACACTCTCAGAGGGGTCAGAGGGGTTTCTGCTCCCCATTTCTCACCCAGCTCTTCAGAGCTACATCTCTCCCTACTCTGGGCAGCTCCCCTCCAAGACTTTCAACATGAAAGTTGCCATCCACTAAGCCTGGATCTCTCCAAACAAGCTGGCTGTGTTACATCCACCTGTTTACAGGGACATGCCAGTCCTTGTTGTTATTTTTCATTCCCTTCCCTTCCTGGAGGGGAAAGGGTCACCCAACCATGGGATTTCAGCTGACACACTGATCTCAAGCTTTATCCTCCCTTGGCCAGGGCTCAGTTGCCACCCACCCTCCTGTTATCCATGCCCTACATAGCTGAAAGCCAGCTGAGCTGAAAAGCAGTGGAGAACTCAGGCTGTGTTTGGAGCAAGGCAACGTGTCTGCCCACAAAGGTGAAAAACCAGTGGCTCAGGATGAGGCATGGTCATGAGATATCAGATCACGCAGCTGATTGTGCAGGCTTTCATAGGGCAACCACTCAAGACCTGCCCTGGAGGTTCTCTGGAAAGCTCCATATCCAAGGATCACAAAGAGCAAGCTCCTGTATCAGCAGTGATTCATGGCTGCTGCTGCCAGCTCTTCCCCTATCCCAGCTGGAATTTCTCACCACCCTGCACCACAGGGCTCCTGGCTCAGGGCAGGACCTGTTTTCATTGCACAGAGGAGTCAGGTCTAGCTGAAAGGGATTAGCTGGGGGATTAAGCTCCATGCACAGGTGTCTGCTAGCCAGGAGCAGGGCATGCATGAGGAGCCATCCTTCTCTGCACATCCTCAGCACTGGCCAGGTCTTTTCACAGCCAGCTGGGTGGTGGGCAGCCAAACCAGGGGCACAGCACCCTTGGGAGCAGCCAACAACTGAGCCCTGTCCTCTGGGCAGTCCCTGTTTCAGGGTTCCAGGTCCTACCTATGCCTTCAGGACAAAAGACAAAATGTGGGAGGTGGTTATGGCTCCCATACCACAAAACAGTCCCATCCTTCAGGTGCAAAGACATCCAGCTTCTCACCACAGGGAAGGGAGGGGCAGAAAGTGAGGTTGAGCACAGCCAAGTCTTTTTCTACAGAAAGGCGTGGACAATGATGCCTGGGGTCACAAAAGCAGGCAGGAGCCCCTACAGAGGCAGGGACCTGTGACAAGTGCCATGGAACACTGGAGCACCTCCTCCAACTGAAGAGCATTCCTTAGGAGACACCTGGGCTGGCTGTGGATTTCCGGCTCCATGCAGAACCAAACTCGTGGGAAACCACAAGTGCATCCCATCTTTTCAGGTTGTTCAACTCCCCAGGGCTCAGCTTGTGCTTTAGCACCTTTTCTTCCTTCTTCATGTAACTCTGAACAGGCAGCTGAGCTCAAGGTCTCCAGAGGCCACTTTGCATCCACATCAAGCACAACCACGTGCTGCAGCTGATCCCCCACAACTCCTGAATCCTACATGTGCATCTCCCAGGATGTAACACACATCTCAGAGCACCAGCTGCTATCACAGCTACTGAGGGGAAACTAAACCATGCAGCAGGCTGAGCTCACAGTAGGACAGAAGAACACATCTTTTCTAGCCCTGAGCCATAAATCCTCAAGGAAGAGCTAGAGAGAGCTTTTCAGATGAAGCAGAAACATGTTCATAGCTTTATTGACACCAGTGTCATGGATAAAGACTGGTCACACATCCTCTCCCCTTATCAGACACTGCATGCCCCATAGGCAAAAAGCACTTGTCCCATCCCATCCCCACTTTTCCTGATAAATGTCCAGCTTCATCCTACAGGCACACCTGAGATAAAAACTAAAAGGTCCTACCTCTGGTCATCAACCTCTGCCCATCCTAGAAACTTTCCCCTTTTTTCCAAGCTTTGAGAAAAAAACCCCAACAGAACCACCAAACTCATATACCAGAAAACATTTATTTTTCTTAACTATGCTAGATTATTCAAAGCTATGCCTTCTAGGATCTCCAGACCTCACTGCACTCAAATCCTAAGCCTGGCACAGCTGCAGTGCCAGCACACAGCTGGCACAGGGCACTACAGGTGATCAGCTTGGCCTATTTCCCACTAAGTGGCACTCAGCTCAGAAGCATTGTGTCAGACTCTGTTCCAAGTAACCCTTGCTATTTCATTTATCTCAGCCCAGAGAGAGAATGAGGCTGGGATAAGGAATGACTGAGTGCCTCTGGATTTGGGGTAGGTGGAGGCAGTGAGTGTCACCTACTACATCCCAGGGCACAAGCACAGCAAAGCTCAAGCTGCTCATCCAGAACCAAACAAGACAATGTGCTTCATCACTCTCCAGAACAAGGAGCCAAGCACTGCTGCAGGCTGCTGTGGGGATCAAGTGCCCCAAGCTGAAGAGAACAACCAGCTACTGCCTCCTTCCCTGTGGAGAAGGGAAGGCACTCCACTGGAAATAGAGGGGTTTGGTGCCAGGGTGTTTTAGGACACAGCTGAACAAAGCCAGAGAATCCAGATCTGGTGCTGGGACCAGCTTTATTGCATTTAAATAAACATCCACACAGGCACAGCCCAATCTGCTTCACATCTCTGAACAGCTACAGCCACAGCTGAGAGAAGCACCACACCACACTGGCCAGCTCCTCATTCTGTTCTAATGTCAGGCCAAAACCAAGTACATTCCTATCCACACTAGTGATGGGGGCCCAGGTCTTCACACAAGGATGAACTGGCAGGGTCTCCTCAGCCCAAACTCAAGACTGACACACCTCTACTGCTGGTACCACCCCACTGGCAGTATCCCTCTGCTCTGTTCAAAACCAGTGGAGGGTGGGAAGAATTTAGAAAATAAAAGCAAGATTCTTTAAATCGGTATCCCGGCACGCCAACTCCATGAAAAGCCTGGATTCTCCTGGCTGCCAGCTCTGTGCAGGTTTCCTACCCAGACTTGAGCCACTCCTCCTTCTGGGCACCCTGGCAGGAGGCACCAGCCTGGGTATACAGCACAGCCTCCCTCTAATGTCACCTGATCCCTGCCAGCCCCAGGGAAGTGCCTGGGCTCCCTTACTAGGGAGCACTAAACCAGTAATTATATGGCACAGCAGGGTGAGCAAGCACCAGAGACATCTCCCAAGAGCCCAAGGCTGGGAAATAGTCTCAGACTTCCTACAGGGGCTCAGCACACAAAACCACACTGAAGTCTTCAGAAATCACTCACATCTTTCCTTAACTAAAGAAGTAAGCCAGAAAGGTGGTTAACAGCTCTCCTGAGGCAGAGAGGAGACTCCACACTTCCCAGGTACATACAGGTTTATAGCACAAGGCGACAAACCAAACTTCCTTCCAGCCCTCCAAGTCAAAAGTAGACGGACACTGGAGTAAAAACACCACTGCATCAAGGACAAGTCAGTTTCAGTCATTTATTCGTTACAGCACTTGAAGTTACTTGGTGGCAGGTACTTGGTGAGGGTCCCCAGATGAACAACAGGAAGAATGGTTGGTACAATAGTTTGATATAAAAAGAGTTAAATAGATAAAACAACATGGTAACCTCTCACTCTTGCTCCAAACAGAGCAGACTGGCCCTGAGTCCAGGTTAACATCATCCTTTCCAGCCAGTCATGGTTAAAACCCTTAAGTGCCCATACCCAGGGGACAGCAAGGCATCTGTTCTCACAGTTGAGGCAGGTGCGTGCTTCTCATGCCAGCTCTTCAGGAGCTTGGTTTCAGCTGCTGTGCAGACCCCACCTGCCAGTAAGGTTCAATCTTGTTGAGCAGGTCTGCACAGCCAGCCCCAGGTTTGGTGAACAAGTTTAAGAGCAGCTCTGCTGAAGGTGAGCCTTCAAGTACGTCAGGATCAGCCACAGGTGGTGTGTTTGAGCCACCTACAAACACCAGCAGAGCCAAGATGCAGGGCAGCACCCCAGACTGCTGCCTTTACTGCACTGAGCCAGATTGAAACCACAGGTTTTGAGGCTGTTCCTGAACCAGGCACAGTTCAGTCATGCTTTTGCAAGACACTGCTTTGCAACTGTGTTAAGACAGACTCTGCCTGCTCAAGGTCTCCAGTTTTATGCCAAAAGAAAAATCCCATAGTAAAAGGTCTAAGTATTTCTCCTCAGTTTTCACACTTCCATTTTCAGGAACTGTTCACCTCCTGACAAGAAGGAAGATTGTGTGTGAAGCCGTGTGCCTGCAGAACAGCTGGCAACACAAGTAGCACCAGAATGAAGAAATCCTGTATTACTGATACAACACTCTCACCCCCCTGAGACTGGCTTTACTTAATCTAAGAGATCACGGTATTTCTCTAGAGTCTGCTCCTCCAGTTCCAACAGCTTCTGGTAAAACTTCTCAGCAGTGTCTTCATCCACATCCATCTGGAAGACAAGGAGAACAACACTGTGAGACCATCACCATGGTGGCAGCCAGTGCAGACACTGAGGACAGCTCTGGGGATAAGCAGGGAGCATTTCCAGACCTTCCACCTTCACAAAGAGCCAGCTAAAGACATCTGTCAGCAGGGCATAAACCAGAACATATTTTGGGGAAGCATCGTTACACACTTAACCTGTTCTAATCATCATTTCCATTATCTTCCAGACTCCAGCCTAAGCCAGGAGTTACTCTAGGAAACACTGCAGATAACCCCATGTCCCTCCCTGCTGCTCAGCATTCAGCAAGCACCTTGCTTCCACAGGACACCCTCGGCACCAACCCTCCCATGCAAAGCAGATGGCAGACCCCCAGCCAAGTCCCTGCAGCAGGAAGCTCCCTCTCCATTTACCTTTCGAGGCTCCACGTAGCATTTCCCCAGTCCAGAAGTGCAGCTGTGGTACTTGGCGAGAGAATCCAGGTATTCCGGCTTCTGTTTGAACAGCCACACCTGGCAAGAGCAGCACAAAGATGTTCTCCTCTGACCGAGATCTTTCCCCAAAATCATTTATTTTGTGGGTACTGGATGAAGGTCATAGAGCACCACATGGCAGATCAGCCCTGGGGACAGCTGGTGCCCCACACTCACTGCTGTATGGTATTTGGGGGTCAAATACAGCACTCACCCACCAGCCTTGCTGAGAGGCTCTTTGCTCAAGCCACAAGACCCCAGAAGAGCTACCCAGAAGGAAGGAATATTAAAATCAGGTTGTGAACTACTTACGTGAGCTTCTGCTCCATTATAAGGCGTCAGAGTATAAGTTTTGGCAAAAAATCGGATCTGAGGGGAAAAGAAGGACATGACAGAACCTGTATTGTGGCCCAAGGTTTGTTGGCAAGCCCTGAGCAGCCCAAACACTCCAGATAATCTACCAGAGGTACAAATGCTTCTCAAAGTGGGCAATAGGTAACACTGCACACTGAGTAAAGCATCCCTTTATCACCACAAACTGCTCTCTGGAGCCCCCCAGCAAGTGTCACTCCCCGCTCCCACACAGAGCTCACCCCAAGGCAGGAGCCAACAGGCCACACACACCTTGCAGGTGCCTCTTCTGGAATGGTCTCAAGTGCAGGAATGGCAGGAGGCAGAGGGGATCTGCAGGACTGCCAGCTTTGAGGACAACTGAGAAGGCATTGCCTCTCTGCTGCCGGGAGAAATGTGATCCATCAGGATCAGCTGCTGCAACTGGGGCAGCTAAAGATGAGAGGCCACTCTTGCAGCAAGAGCATCAAGGCTCAGAGCATGCAGCCTTCAGGGACAGAACTGCAGTGAACCTGAAAGCTGAAGGCCGGAGGAAGAAAGACAAGGAAACTTTTGGGGAAGCAGGTGGAGAGGCAATAGAGAGCAGGAGGCTTTGCTTTCCATAGGGTTGGAAAGAAAAATGCAACACTGCCTTCTAGAGGAATAGAAAGAACAAGACTGAAAAACAAGCTGTTCTAGAAATGAACAGCATTTCAAAGCACAGGGGCCAAGCTGGGGCCAAGTCCTGAGCTCTGCTGCCAGCAAAATAGTGATGTTTCACAAGCCCAAGCAGAACTGGCAAACCTTCCAAGGGGAGCCTTGACAAACACTGCTGTGCCTGAAGGGCTGAACCCTGCCCCTGTGCACAGTGTCCAACCTCCAAACTCAGCTTGGAAATCAGGGCCCCAGGATGAGAAAGGGAACGTTTGCAGAGGGTCCAGCCTGCCCAGCGCAACAGAAGGAAGAACTCTGTATCAGCACAGGCAGCAAGCAGCCAGAAGTGTGCTTGTACATCACTTGCAGTGAAGTGTGTCACAGCCCAGAACCAGGCAGGACATCCACTTACCAACCACATGATGGGCATGAGGAGCTTCCACAGAAAAACAGGCAGAATTCTGTAGGTCATGTTGGACATAACAAGCCCCGGACAAACAACACTGGAATACAGACCCTGCAGAGAGAAAACCAAGTCAGTGTGCAATTACACCACAGTTAAGAGAATGGGTCACACGCCTTCCCTCCCAGTACTCCTCAGCAAGAGAGGGTGTGTATAGACATCAGACAGTAATACTCCACTAAGTACCAGGGCAGACAGCAATTAGATGTAGTGATTTTTAAGAGGTTCAAATTGGAAACATTTGTATTAAATCCATGCCCATTATAAACTCACAGGATAGAAAACGCAGCCTCCTGGTGCAATCTCCATGCAGCTCAGCACCCACAGCAGATATCCCACAAATTACAGCCCTCTCAGACCAAAGGCTACCTCTTCTTTGGAAATAAGAGCTCAGCCTTTTAGGACTAAGGCATTTTCTCTTAAGTGTTTGAGAACAGCACAACCGCTACTGCTGGACCAGGGCTGCAGCTGCCAACAAAATCCATCAATCCCCAGGAGAGGAAGGGCACCTCAGTGTGACAAACCTGAGCAGCAGCACAGAGCCATCAGCAGAGCCTGCACCTCCAGTGCTTGCAGGCAGCACTGGGAGTGTAAAAAGCAGATCTTTGCTCTTTTAACACCAATTCTTTGGTCTAAAGAGACAGAACTTGCAAAGTAGGGACCGTGCCTAAAATCTCCTGCTTTGGGAAGTTTTTCTGGCAAGAACTCCAGAATCTGGCAATCTCTCCGGCAGATTCTCCACCCCCTACACCACCAGTTCAACCTCAGCCACGTTCAGCTCTTACCTGTGCACTAAGGAACGCAGCAGATTGCTATGAGTGAATGAATGCAACTAGGTAACAACACTGTAATGATAATTACAAACAGTAGCAGCTCGTTAGGTTTCTTCAGAAACACAAACCCCATCATCACCTGAGTATTAAATTTCCTGTTCAGAACCACACTTGTCAGGTCAGTAGCATATTTAGAGGAACTGTATGATTCCTGCCCCTTGGCATGCTGATAGTCAGAGAGGCTGAAGGCAGACTCCCTGGCATTGCTGGAGGAGGTCCAGATGAGTCGTGAGGGCTTCTCGTTACCGCAGAGCAGAGACTGAAGCTGACGAACCTGAAAAAGAGTTGTTAACTTATTTAACACATCAATTTCCCAGTCTTAGGGCATAACTTGACAGTATTTACAGGCTTCTCTCAGCTGTCTTGGCCAGCTTTTCCTAGACTAGCCAAAAGCAGACACTTGTACAAGCAGCTGTCATTCTCTTGGACAGCTCAGTTGAGCACCTCAGAATTTAATACAACCAAGCCTTAGTATTTGTCCTGGATGGAGAACTACATATGATTTACCTCGATCTGCTGCTGGCTCACTAGAGTAACCTCAAAATTAAATCAACTCTTGCAACGAAAGTCACCATTTATTGCTATTTAAACGAATGTCAAGGCCTTTATCTGTCATTCTTTATCTGTCAGGCTGCAGCATCTAAACCTGTGAGAACTGATTCATCTGTACTGCCCAGACCCATCCCTACCCACATCAAACATCAAAGGGTTCAATCTCCATACGAAGCCTCACCAGGATAAAGTGTCCAAAGAGGTTGGTAGCAAACACCTCCTGAAGTCCATCTCCATTCAGCCTGTCCGTCTGGGTCATGATGCCTTCTGCAGTGGTCAGCATGTGAAGCACCTTCCTAGAAGCCAAGGACAGGAGTTAGTGAAAGACACTGCCAGGAGAAATCTACCACTCCCCCACTTCAGCCCTTTGGAAACACCCCCCACCTCACAGGCTCCACACAGATTCACCTTCAAGGAAAACATCAAACCATGAAAAAAAAGATGGGAAAAGTTTACAGACTATCCCAGGTCCTTTATTTGCAAGTGTCTCAATATTGACTAGACCAGAGAAGACTTGTCCCTTCCTTCACTCTCCCATGGTAAAGTACCGTTAAAAACATCTCTTTCCTTCATTTCACACTCAGATAACTTAAGCTCCAGCATGGAACTAAGCCCTCTGGCCATACCTAATGCAGGCAAGGAAACCAGTCTGGCATCAGTGCTCAACACCCCAATAGTTCTATTAGACTTGACACAAGTCACTGTGCTCCCCAGCTCAGCCTCCCCGTGTTGCTGATCCAAAAAGCTGATGTTTATACCAACACCATCAGCTTCACAAGATACTGTGATCCACAGCTATTAAAAACTACAAAAACCTACACTGGCATGAGAACAACAGTAAGGAGACCCAGTATGACTAAACTTCAACACAGCAGCATTTCTCACGCAGTGCCGGGGCTGCAGGCTTTGGGTGGCCTCTTGCCCTCCCCTTGCACACAGCAGGCCTCACCTGGGATCAGAAGAGGCACTGGGTGCCTTGGACCATCCCAGCACGGCACTCAGTCGCCAAACCCACCCCACAAAAGACCATGCATCCCACAGGGACGTGCTCTATGTCACACCAGGAAGAGAGATAGGCTCTTCAGCACCAGACCCAAGGGCACGTCTTGACGATGCCAGCACCCCGAGCTTCCCACAAAAGGGGAGCTGGAACCCCCGGCAACATCTCCTACCCGGTGAGGAGACCATGCCAGAGAGCCTTGAAGTTCACGTGCGGGTTGGGCATGATCCCAGCGTTGAGGTAGACAAAATCCAGGCGCTGAAACCTGTGTGGAGAAGAGCAGAGGAGTCGGGGTTGGAGGGGGGACAGGGGCGTCCAGCGGGGCGGAGCGCGGGCAGGGGGGTGTCTGATGGGGCGGAGATCCCATACCTGCAGCGGAGCTCACGGGCGGCCCGCAGGATGGAGGCCAGGCTGCCCAGGTCCACTTCCACGGTGGAGACCTGGGCGGCGGGGTGGGTGGCCAGGATGAGATCCCGCGTGGCTTCGCTCTTCTGCACGTTGCGGCAGGCGATG
>NW_008237239.1:2346889-2351978 GCF_000691975.1 Corvus brachyrhynchos | reverse complement strand
CCGCGCGTGCGGGACACGCCCCGGCCCAACGGCCGCGCCCACAGCGCGGTGGCCACGCCCACTCCCCGCAGCCCCGCCCACTCCGCTGGGGTCTGCCTGCTGCCTTGCCTTGCTTTCCTTTTCCTTTTCCTTTTCCCCTTCCCCTTCCCGGCCAAGAGGAGCCCGTTGTGTCCCTCACTGCCGCTCCGCTCAGCCCCCCAGCCCTTGCCCCACAGGAACGTTTTGCAGCCCAGAGGAAATGCCCACCAGGGCCCCGTTTCCCGGCGCCGCCGTGGCAGGGAGGTCTGGGCGCGCAGGGCGCTCCGGGACACCTCAGGTAGAGCCGTGCTTCTGCAGGGTCCCAGCAGGAGCAAGGGATGGGCACACCAGCCCCCACAGCTGCCCCCAGACAGCTCAGTGTGTGGTTGAACACTGCGGGGCCGTGCAGACCGTGCAGGGTGCCCGGGCCCTGGGAGCTGCAGATGTGCCCCTGCGTGCCGCAGTGCTCCCAGCTTGCTGAGGCGGGGCTGGGATGGGCCACAGCTCACCCTGAGCACGGAGAGGGCACCCGAGGGATACCAATTCCATTACAGGAACAAAGCCTGTCCTCGTCTTCGACACACTCAGGAGGGATGAGACATCCTCTGTCGCGGCCAGCAGGACCACACGGGAGACCAGCCAGTCTCTCTGCAGGGCACAGCCCTCCCCTCTCCCAGAGCCCCTGTCCTGCCCCGGTCCTGCTGGTGGACATGTCCTGATGTGGATGCTGAGCCTGCAACAGAGCGTCCCTCCCACCCCCTGGGATGGACAGCTAGTGTGGGTCAGGGAGCTGGTCTCTGGATCATCCTTGCTCTAACTCTTAGGCTGTTACCTGTGTTCCCACGCCACATCCCAAGCACACGGTGCAGCTCCAGGGCCCCGCAGCGAGCTGAGCTGCCTTCAGAAGTGCCACAAGGAAACCATGGAACCAGATTCTCGTACCAAGTGTCTCTTCAGCGGGTTTGCCCCTACATATAGGTGCATCTACTGAATATATACATGCCTTAGCAAGGGGGTACTGGGAACTGTGACACGCGCGACTGATGGTGCTGAACTAATGCGTACAGAAGTGTGGAGGGGTCTGTGTACCCTCAAAGTCCAAAGTTCCTCCTGTCCATCTGCAGGGGGTCTGATTTTGGGGCATGGTTGGTAACCTGCCAGGGGTCCTGATGGCACATGGCTTTGACACCTGCCCAGTTTGCTCATAATGCTGCCAGATCTGGGAAGACAGACTGGTGCCAGAATGCTGTGGGGTGCTCAGGGTGGCAGAGTCCAGCTCAGGTGCTTCAGCTAGACTGTGATCCCAGACTGAGAGCCAGGGAGAGCTGGAGTGCCCTGCTCCATGCCCGTGGGCTGTTGCAGGCATGGGCATCAGGCAGCTGCCAATGAAACTCTGCTACATGCATTCCTCTCTTGGCAGATGAAGACGTGGGTTAACCCTGGGGGAGGAGGACCTGGAGATTTCCCCATGGAAGTGAAAGGTGCTAGCATCCTGCTGCCAGCTGCTCTGCATCACCCACGGGGCATCCAAAATGCATTTCATGGGCAGTTGAGCTGCACTGGAGTGGCCGTGGTCAGTGAGGGAATGTCCCTCGGCACCGGATGCCCGCTCCTCCCTGGCTGCCCACTCCAGCAGCTGGGTGAGGTGCTGGGAATGCCCTCAGTCTTCTCCCTGTGCAGCTGGGGATGACCAGCAGGGAGGGCAGTTCCTGCCTCCCCACATGGCACGTCCAAAGCCCCAAATGTCCGTGGAGTCTATGTTTTCACCCTGTAATTGCACAGCCCAGTGAGACGCAGTGGCAGCTCCCAGCTCCTCCTTGAGCAGGTGGTGGCTGCCGCTCTGTCCCTGCTCCAGCGGGCACACACCTGCACACATCCCTTCCCCAGGCGCCTGCCTTGCACGTGGGCTGAGCTTCCTCACGGAGAAAGGCCGCCTGCAGTTCCTGCCCTCCAGCCAGGGAAGAGAAGCCGCTCTGTCCCGGTCCTTGTCACCAAGAACGCGCTGCGTCAATAAATAACCCTCATCCCAGCCCGTGCTGCTCCCGGGCTCAGGTCTGCAAGGAAGCGGGAGGTCTGAGCTGCCCCATCCGTGGCTCTTTGCTGTCCTTGGGGGTCTCCTCTGAGGCTTCACTGTACAATGAGAACAAGAGCAGCTGCTTGGGGTTTATGGCTAAGACCGAGTGAAGTGGCTTCAGTTTGCATACGGGGCTCCTCTGGGGACAGGGAAGGATGGGGACCAGGATGGACAGGAGCCAAGGGTCATTCTTCACTGGCTGACTCCTGGAGAAGGCGATGGATGTCCTGGAAGGAGGGACGGTCTTTAGTGTCCCGTCTCCAGCAGCTGAGCATTAGCTTATAGACTGAGTCAGGGCACAGCGCAGGCTGGGGAAGGTAGGTCTGCAAAACAAAAGGCAAAAATGGCAAAGGGAAAGTTACTGCCACAGAAACCAGCTCCCGGAGAGCCCCATTTCGCAGGGTGCCCCATCTCTCCATGCCCCAGGGTGAGGCACTGCACTGCTGTGTGCCCAGGGGCAAGGTGACCCCCAGATGGCACAGCGAGGTGGTTGGGGACACTTGCTTCTGTCCCCCAGACCCTAAACACTCAAGTGGGGTCAGTGAGCAAGCAGTGCCTTGGGCTGTGTAAAGTGCAGGGTTTGCCATGATGGGCCCTTCACCAGGATTCTTTCCCAGAGGAGCTCCTGTCCCATAACTGCCTCACAGCCAAGCTCCCTATCCGGCCACCTTAAAGTCTTTCCCCAGGTCCCTGATGTCCCAGGTGCACTGCTGCCCCTCCCATCTCATCCCATCCCATCCCATCCCATCCCATCCCATCCCATCCCCACCTGCCGGCCCTGGTCCCGGAAGAACTCGCCGGTGTTTTCGATGACCTGCTCATCGGACATCTGGGAGTAGGGCTGCTCCCGGCAGAGTGTGAAGGTCTCCCACAGCGTCACACCGAATGCCCACACATCACTGGCGGTTGTGAACTTGCCCTGGCCAGAGGGAGCAGAGCAGGTCAGGCATGGGCTTTACCCCATCCTGCTCCAGAAGCTGTAGATGCTCAGGGATCAAAACCTTTTCCTGGATGCTTCAGCATCCAGATCTGCGCCCAGAGGGGTGCTTGGCCCCACAGACCTGCTTTCTGCCTGGGGCCAGGGCCTGGTGAGCTCCAGGTCTGGCTGGCAGTGACTGCTCTGAGAGCTGGGGCTTGCCAAGGACCCAGCTCCCTGCAAAGGTAAAAACTGACACTGCTCCCTCTTCCAGGTCTGACCGTGGCCAGGATAAAATGCCAAGCATCCCACTTAAAGGATGTCCTGCACTGGGACATCAAAAATCACCATAGTCCCCCCCAGCCTGCCTTAAAAAGCTGCTACCACTCCCGCTCTCCCCATGCTTCACCCCAAATCTGGGCTGCAGAGAGCAGAGACCTCCCCATCCCTTCTGCACCCCCCAGCCCCAGGAAACAAGGCACAGAGTATCCCCAGAGCCGTGTCAGGGCCTGTCAGAGGACCCCAGCCCCCATGTACCAGCAGGATGCTCTCCCAGGACATCCAGCGGATGGGGAGCACCGCCCGGCCCTGGATGCGGTAGTAGTCCCCGCTGTAGAGGTTCCTGCTCATCCCAAAGTCAGCTATCTTGATGGTGTAGTGCTTCCCCACCAGGCAGTTGCGCGTGGCCAGGTCCCGGTGCACGAAGTTGAGAGACGAGAGGTACTTCATGCCCGAGGCAATCTGGGTGGCCATGAACCGCAGGTCACTGTCAGGGGCACAAGGGAGGGATGAGAGCTGGGAAGGAAGGAAAGGGAGGGAAGGGAGGGAGGCAGGAAGGCAGGAAGGCAGGAAGGAAGGAGGGTGCACGGGAGTCCCAGGAGCAAGCCCAGGAAGGAAGCTGCACCCAGATGAGGTGTCCTGGGAGCAAGCAGTGCTGCCTGCCCGTTATCCTGGGCAGCCCTACCTGACAGTGGGTGCGTGGCCAGCGGGGGGGCCGCCTGCCTGCTGGCGGGACAGGAACTGGTTGAGGTCCCCATTCTCCATGTACTCGGTGATCATGCACAGGGGGTCATCCGTGATGCACACTGCCAACAGCCGGATGATGTTGGGGTCCTTCAGCCGCGACATGATCTTGATTTCCTTCAGAAAATCATTCCTTTCCGGAACAGAAACCACACGGATCGGATAGACAGACCCAGAGGGGCATGATGGTGTGCACAGACTGGCCAAGAGTGCCACCCACCCGCCCAAGCCTCCTGGGGGACCCCTCCCCTGGAACTGGGGAACGTGGGCTGCAGGGTAGGCTCAGCAGGTAGACAGGCACTGGGGAGCTGGTTAGGACCAAGGATCCTGACATGTGACAGCCCAAAATCCCCAGGGAGCTCAGAGGTGTGGTCCTTGCAGCTGCACTGAGCATACAGCTGATGGAGACAGGGGATGCTTTCCAAGCATCCCAGCTCTGCTGGTGAGGCTCTGCATGGGGGGCAGTGCTGGGGTGTGTGCACCCCTCAGCCCCTACCTGGCATTCTTGTTGGCGTCCGCCCGCAGCATCTTCACAGCCACCAGCATGGGGTGGTCGGAGCTGCCATCCAAGCCCTCCAGGGCAAAGTCCTTCCCTGTGAACTTCTCCATCCCCTCCACTTCACAGAGGTGAACCTGGGGGAGCAAGGGGCAGCCATTACCTCTGCTCACTGACAGTCTTCCACAGCCTCTGCAAACTGGGAGGAGCTTTGCCTGAGCCCTGCTCGGGGCAGGCCCAATTCCTGCTCACCTCCCCAAACTGGCCTTCCCCCAGCTTCTCCTTGAAGGTCAGCAGCTTCCTGGGGAACTCCTCGACGGCCACGTCCTTGCCAGAGAGCAGGTCCATGGTGAGGGCTGGCACTGAGTAGGTGTTGCCGCCTGTCACACCCTGCAGGTTCACAATGTCGGCCTCGGCGTAGTGCGGGACGCCCTCGGGGACGCTGGCCTGGAACGGCTTCACGGGGCCACTGCAGCCTGGGACAACACAGCGGGGCCAGCCCTGCCGTGGGGGGCCTGCCTTGGACCTCTGCTTCCTGGTGGCGCGGCACCCTACCGCGCCT
>NW_008237239.1:2329068-2346844 GCF_000691975.1 Corvus brachyrhynchos | reverse complement strand
TGCTCCACTCCTTCCCCACCACTGGCAAACACACCCATCAAGCCCTGAGCACCAGATGAGCAGAGATCAATGCCTGACCTCCAGATCATTGAGGAAGAGGTGCCAGAGCATCCCAAGGGTGATAGAGGGACACAGCTTAGTCTGGCAGTGGATGTTAGTGATGGCTCTCAGTCACAGGCTTTGTGTGACCTTTGTGTGGGGTGCACAGGGGCTTTTGCGACCTCTCCCCTCTGTGACAAAGTATTTGAGAGTGGCCAAAAGCTG
This sequence comes from Corvus brachyrhynchos, assembly GCF_000691975.1. NCBI lineage: Eukaryota > Metazoa > Chordata > Aves > Passeriformes > Corvidae > Corvus > Corvus brachyrhynchos. The sequence goes on along the minus strand of NW_008237239.1, from coordinate 2,346,580 downwards.
GGGCTGGGGAGAGAGGGCTGCTGCAGGCTCGGGCACGGTAGATGGCTCTGAGCATGCAGGGTGTCCTGGCTCTCACCTGTGTCCTCCTCCCCCGAGGTGAACTCAGGTAGCTTGCGGATCAGGCGGGAGGGCTCCTGGTAGTCGGGTCCCAGGGGGAAGATGCGGTCGTAGGTGGAGCTGGACTCCTGCTCGCTGGAGGAGGAGGAGCGGTTGTGGTTGAACATGCTGGATTCGCTGGGCAGGGAGAGGCTGACAGTCATTTCATCATCCAGCATCCTCCTTGATGCCTGTGACAGTGGGGCAAGGGAGGAGAGAGGTGGGGTCTCTTGTGTTCCACGGTACCAGGGATGTGCCCAAACCTCCTCTCTAGTGCCTTTTCTGTGGGGCTGCAACACCTGCCTGGGTTTGTCCTCATGTTCCCCCCTTCTCTTGTCTGCCTCTATGGAGAAGGGTTTGGCTACATCACTTCTGTGAGTGACCTTGGTTAGGTGGTGGCTGTGGTGAGAACCCTCCACACCCAGGCTCCTCTTCCCCAAATCAGCTTCAGGACAGAGGCATGGACAAACAGGCAAGCCCCAAAGCCACCACCCTGCTCCGCTAAGTCCCCTTGCCTGGGAGATGGGTGCAAAGCACAACCTTTCTGAGGAGGAGAAGGGAGCATCAGCCCTTGCATGGAGTCTGTTTTCTCCATGCTGAGCTCCCAGAAGGACCTACCCAGAATGAGCCCCCGCCCTAGGGCACCTCACCAGCCATGCCACGCTTGCCCACCTTCTCCAGCATCTTCTGCCAGAACTGCCGCCACAGTATGATGACAATGATGGCCACCAGGATGAAGATGATGGCCACCAGGCACCCGATCAGGATACGCGTGTTGCTGTCGTCTACCTTGAGTGTGGGGTCTGGCCGGAGAAGGGGACAGCAAGAGCTGGTCACAGTGGGGTGTGGGGAGGCCCCTGCCCCTTTCCTCCATGAGATGGGGCACAGGCCTCCACCCAGCACAGGGTGACATGCTTCCCATGCCTTACCATAAGTGGTGGGGACCACGGGTGCCTCGGCGGGGGGCACCGAGTTGTTGTACATGGCTGCGTCTGGCCAGGGAGAAGAGAACATCAGGGTGGGGGCTGTGGGTGCCCCACAGCCCCACTATCCCCTTGAGCCCCCCACCCAGGAGGGCCCGGTCCCCACAGGGCTCATGGCGACAGCTACCTGACTGGAAGGTGATCTCACTGAACATCATCCAGGTGTCAGCGAAGTAATACTGGCACTTGATGGCACTGGCCATGCGGTGGAGCAGGGGCACGGTGACAAAACGGGCGCTGGGGTTCACATCATCCAGCACCAGCACCGAGGAGACGGCGCTGGGCTCCCACTCGCTGGCGTCGGCACGGAAGTAGCACTGCACCTCCTTGAAGATCTTCACCCCTTTGGCGAACATGTTGTTGCAGTGGACCTGTGGGGCAGCCTGTCAGCACGGCCACCGAGGGGCACGGGGACGGGTGACAGGGCGGGGGGGGTGTGGACCTTCATGGCCGTGAAGTTCCTGATGCGGTCGAACTCGAAGGTGATCTCCACGTAGCCGCCAGCCGTGCTCTCATTGCGCCAGCCCACGTAGTCGTAGCCCGGCCAGACGTGGTACTCGTGGGTCTGCGTGAAGTCGTCCAGCCCCGACACCCCGTCCGTCAGCTGGCCCAGGCCCTCTGTCATGCTGGCACGTGCAAGGGGACAGAAGGACCATGACTCTCACCAACCCCACAAACCTGCCACCACCTAGCACCCCCTGGCAGCTCCTCACAGGCTCTGGGATGCCTAGGGGGGAATTTTGTTCTTGATGTTCTCTCTGGAAAAGGCTGTGGGGTGCTGAACATGTGGTGCAGCTAGAGCAAATCCAAGAGAAGGGCTGGGGCTGCTTTCCTCATCAAGCTGTCCCCCTCATGATGTGCATCCTCCCCAGGCTGGCCATGTCCCCCACCTCAAGGACACCACAAACATTTGCTCTACTGAGGATCAGCACATCAGCCTGACAGTGCAGGGAAGAAACAGCCCCCACACCTACCGCCCCTGTGGCATGCAGTCCTCACCTGTACCCGAAGGCCCCATCGTACACCGAGTCGTTCAGGTAGATGACGGTGCCCCCAGGAAGGATGAGCTGCTGCCCGACTGGTGCGTTGTAGGACACCAGCCCATCTGCAGGGAGGGAAGGGTGAGTGCATGGACACCCCACCAATCCCTGGTGCTGCAGGACAGACAGCCCCCACTGGGATGGCCAGGTGGGCACTGGGGACACGGGGACAGGGACAGGACAGGACCACCCACCCAGCCAGACACAGCCGTACAGCTCCACGCGCAGGCAGACGCTCATGGAGTGGTCAGTGACAGGGATGAAGCGCACAAAGCGAGCGATAAGGGGCGGCTCCAGGTCCTTGAGGACGATGTCGTAGGGGTTGGTGTTTCCATCCAGCACCTGGAGAGAGAGGAGCACAGTGGGGATGGGCAGGAGGAGACTCCTCACCTACCATCCAATGCAGCCCTCACCTGCCTCCTTACCTGCTTCCCGTGCCGGTTCCTCCAGGAGATCCAGCGGGTGCCATCCCGGCTGTAGTTGATTTTATACATGGGGGCAAACTCATTGCCATGGCCCTCGGCGTGGCGCCCCTGGGTGCCCACCAGCGTGATGAAGTGCAGGGCGCGCAGGTCAATCTGCAGGAACTCCTTCAGGTCATTTGGCTCCACTGCGGTCTTGGGGCACCAGGCTCCATCACCATCCTCTGAGTCCAGCCTGCGAGCCCAGAGTGGAGGAGATGTCTGCAGGTGGCCGAGGCCAGTCCGGTGTGCCCCTTCTCCCTCCATGCCAGCCCAGCCCCTGCTGTGGCTATTGCAGGAGGGTGCCCACACTCACCGTCCATACTTGGCGGCCGTGGAATCAGACCACTGGCTGGAGGCTGAGATGTCCTCGTCAGGGATGTGCCCGCCCGACATTCCCAAGGGGTACCGACACACGGCTGCAATGAGACCGGCAGGGCGCTGAGCAGGAGGGAATCCCTCCTTGGCTCCGAGCCCAGCTGAAATGGCCTGGGCTTGGGCACATCCACCCAACCTCAGGCACTGCAGCCCCAGGGCAGCACTCTCCATCCCTCTGGCTTACAGAGAGAGGATGAAGCAAGGATGGGACAGTCCTGCCAAAGCAGGCACCTTCCCAGTCAAATGGAGGCTCTGGCCAGGAGTTGATCCCAGCCCAGCTTGAAGCTAAGTGGGAAGAAGGGGAGGTGGCACTCCAAGGCCTGACAGGCACACCGGGCCCTGTCCCCAGGGATCTTGTCAGGCTTGCTGGCAAGGATCTTGGCTGTGCTGGAAAGCCTGTGAGGTGGCACTGCTGTCCCCATGAGCTGAGCTCCAGAGGGCTCAGTCCGGAGGCCACTTGCCCAAAAATCTCACCAACAGCAACTGTGTCGTGCTGCCCTGCTGCTCCCTGTCCCTGCCTGGGGGAACAAGTGACAAAGACAGGCACTCATCCTCCCTGCTGATCCCTCAGCTCCCATCACCAGCCCTGCTCCCAGCCTGGCTGTGAGTGGAAAAGTACCCGGGGTGGCAGGCGGGCTGCACCCCCGAGTGACAGCTGACTCCCTCAGCACCGCATCCTCACTGCTTCACAGGAGTTATTTTTTCACGCCTGGCTGCCAAGAGCACTGCTGAAAGGGCGGCTTGTTTGGCCATGTTTACCGTCTGGCTGCCGGCTCCAGCCCACCGCGCTCCCTCCACACACCACCCCAAGCAAACACCCGCACCGAGGTGGCAAGGACCAGGCACAACACTGTGCCTGGGCCACCTCCTACCCCCACGGTTCCTGGCTCGCCTGGCACTGCACCGGCAAGGAACCCACATCCCATTGTGCCACCACCCCCAGGACACCTCACACAGGGACCATACCCTACATCAGGCAGAGGGATGAGCGCATCTTCATCATGAGCATTGGCACAGTGGGAGCATCTCTTCTTGTCTCCTGCTCTCCCACTCGTGATGCTCTGCAGAGCACAGCTCCCGCTGAATTCCCATTTAATTCTTGCCAAGCATGGAGCCAGCCCATGTTTTTTGTCTTGGTGATAACAATCCTGGCCAGGCAAATCCAATTCTGCCAGCCATAGATGTCTGCAGGAGAAGCAGGATTGCCTCCCTAAGCAAGCACCATGCAACCTCCAGGGAAGACCCAGCTAACTCCTCCCACGGACGGAAGAAGCCTTTGAAGGGACTTGTTACAGGGACTCCCTGGGGAAACCCTGGGGAAACCCTGGGAAAACCTGGGCTCTGTCCATCCCTGCAGCACAGGATGGGGCTGAGCCCTGCAGGAACAGCCATCTAAACACACTTCTGCTGCCGGCTGGTGCACTGTTGTGGTTTCTGAGCAGAAGCCAGGCACCCAGTCAAGCCACTTCACTAAAACCAGCCTTGATTTGCTGCAAAAACCACCAGAGAAGGCACAGCCCAGCAGAGAAAACAATACCCTGGCACCTGGCAGCCTCCAGCCACAGTGAGCCCCCAGGGGAAAGGCCCCACTCAGAGCCCAGGGCTCTGGGGTAGTGCTTTGCCATGTCCGACGCCTTGCCAGTCGCCAGTGGCAGGACAGCACCCGTGGCACACAGAGGGAGCTCTGCAGGTCGCTGCAGGTGCCCACGTGAGGTGCAGGACAGCAGAACGACCAGGCAGGTGCAGGCTGCTGCCAGAGCCAGGAGAGTCCCAGAGATGATGGAGATGATGCGAGCCCAAACTTGGCCATCTGGCAGGAGCAGAGACCAGGGAAATGAAATTATGGCACCTGCATGCACCTGGTCCCTGTCTCACTTACCGGGGTTGACCTGGGCTCTCGCAGCCTGTGGGATGTGCAGCAGCAGCAGGGGCAGCAGTGGCAGGAGGGCCGGCCTGGGGATGGCCGACATGTCGGCAGTCCTGTGGAGACAGAGCCAGGGCTCATCACGCTGGGGCAGCTCAGGAGAGGGCAAACACCAGCCCCGCCTGGGGCCGCCAGCTGAGCATCGGAGCACTTCTCCTGCACGAGACCTCATGTCCCCCCCTCAGCCTCGCAGGAGGAACAGAGCCCCAAGCCTCAGATCTGTGGTGGCGGTCACAGGGACCCTGGCCACCCCCCCTGGGAGCCATGGTGTGCCACATCCACGTGGAATGGCCACAGGACCCGCGGAAAGCTCCCTGGGCTGTGCCCGGGGCCAGCACCGGCTGCGGGCGCCGCGGGGCACAGAGGCTCTGGCTGGGCCGCCCACCCTCGGCCGCCTTTGAAAGCAAGGAGTTGCACAACAATAAGACAGTAATAGCAGGGTGCTAGAGCGCTTTCCCTGCCTGCTGGCTCCGCAGAGAGGAGCGCAGATAACCACCCGAGATTTGCAGCGTATTTACTGCGGCAGCTCCCCATGGCAGAGCGGATCCCAGGGACAGAGGGTGTGGGAGCCAGCTCGCACCCGCTGCCTCGAGGGGAGCCTGGGATGGGGCTGGAGGGGACCTGGGGGTCCTGGCAATGGGACTCGACCCGCAGCATGGGGAGAAAAAGGGCTGGTGCTGCCGAGGCCTCTCCTCGGAGGGGTCAGCCCACGGCACAAGGAGATCTCCCCAGGACGTGCCTGCCCTTGTGTCAGGGCTGTCACCACAGCCACTGCCTTGGCTCCAGCCAGCCCTCAGCTGCCAGGAACCCCCAGAGCAGCTCCCACTGTGCCCACACACCTCTGGGTAGCCACCATGGGGCTCAGCACGGTGCTGGGGGATGCACCAGGGACACCCCTAAACATAACCAGCCCTGCCCCAGGCTCCCTGAGCTCCTCTTATTTGCCAAGAGGACACTTCATACCAGCACCAGATGCAATTAGCTCTCTTTCTGTTAAAAAAGGCTGTTTTAATCTAGTTTAAACTCACACTAACCTTTGAGAGAACAACCTACTAACCTGGGGGTTGAAGAGAACACAGCTCCTGGCCAAATGGGGGCTGGCTGCTGGGGTAAATCCCAGTCAAGCCCACTGTACCAGGGATGTCTATCCTGGCTGGCACATCTTGAACCAGCCCAGCACCACTGACCCTGCAGGTGAATGCCTGGTTGTGTCCCTGCATCGCCACACTGCCTTGTCCCCACCACCAAGAGAAAGACCAAACCCACCCAAACCAGCTGCCACATACCACATGCCCACATCCCACAAAGCCAGCTGGGATGCGCTGGATACGGCCCTGGTCACTGACAAAGCTGGGGTTCGGCGTGGCAGGAGCGAGACCGGGCCTTGCTGGGGCCACACCAACACCCAAGAGGAGAGTAAAACCCCAGGAACTGCCACCTGCACTCTGCTAGAGGCTCTGTGCACCCCACAGCACCCTGCTGGATCGCTGGGGAACTCTGCCAAACGCCATGAGCTCTGCAGGAGGCACAAGTAAACACTTGCACTTGGGATGATTTCCCCCCTTTTTTCTATTTTTTTTCCTTTTTTTTTTTTGAAAAGCACATATGTGGTTGCTTTTTTACCCCTATTCCCAGCTGGGAGACTGTAGCTAGTTGCAACTAACTCAGCTGCAACTGGGAATTTCAGCTGCATTGCCGAGAGGCACACGCAGGAGGCTCCTGCGTTTGATGATAGCCAGTTCCCCCCAACATTAAAATCTTAATTTCCTTCTGCATTCCAAAAAATATCCAGGGATGTTTTTTCCCCACTATTCTTTCAGGCTGAGTAAACTCTTTAAGCATCAGGATACCACATGCTGTAATCTCCTGTAGGGAATGCATTCATATTTAGTCTAATACAGGGAAATCATCCCCACTTAGCCATTGGGAAGTGCTTATAGTGCCTCAGGAGAGTGGGGCTGGGGGACAGTGTGTGTGGGGACAGTGACTCGGGCCACAAGGCTGGGGGCTAAGGGACACGCGGTCAAACACACGGGCAGTAGTGGCAGCCCAGCTGGAAATCCGTTTTGTTCCACCAGCCCTGCAAAAGGGATGGTTTTGTAAGGCTTTGCCTTAAAATGTTTGCTGAATTTTCAATCACTGGAAAGTTTTAGTGCAGAGAGTTTTTTGAGCTCCTCCCTGGCATCGCCCAGGGTTTGAGTTTCCCTTGGCTGCTGCTTTTTTTTTGTTTTCCCTTTTTATTTCCCTCCTTCCTTATTCTACTGAAATAACCAAGGGATATAACTGGGGACAAAACTGAATCCCCATTTTTTAAGAGACAAACCCCACCTGGACCCATGGTCCCTCTTGCCCTCAGCCTGTGCCAGGTGAGGTCCCCAGCAGGGTGAGGTCCCCAGCTGGGCACTGTCACCTTTGCTGGCACTGGAAGAGCATCATCCGTGGGGAGAGGGCTGGGTGGCAGCAGCCTGCACCCTCTGTGCACACCAGGTCCTGGACACGAGGCTCCCGGGACTTCCAGGGCTCCTGTTGCAGAGCCCCTGTCCTCACACGGGGCTGGGGCTCCCATCCCGCTGGGATGGCAGGTGGGTGGGACAGATCAAGGCCGCACTCAGGGAATGTCCTCAAGTGACGACAGGCTCCCTGTGACCCTGGCCCAAGGGAGCTGGGATAAGGGGGTTCAGGATCCCTGCCCCAGCTGGCACTACAGCCCCCAGCATGCCGTGCCGCCGGCACAGCCTTGGTGGGAGCACAGTGCAGCATGCCGGGACCCGTAGTACTCCTCCCTTCCAAAAATGCCATTTTAGACCTTCTCTGGGCTGGATGCAGCCCCATTTTCTGCAGCAGCAAGCACCTCCCCAGCCACGGGCTCGCTGGCTCAGCCTGGGGCATCGCAGCCGTCCGGGGTGCGAGGAGCAGCCAGCACGTCCTCATGACTCCAGCTGCCCTGGACAGACCTGCCAGGAGCACAGCTGGGGGCCGGGGGACACCATCCCGTGGGTGCTGCATCCAGCAATGCTCCCCAACAGCCGAGAGCTCCCAGCCCTGCTCCACGCTCCGTGCCACGGCATCGCCCCGCTGCGGAGCAGGGCTCCACAGCATCGCTCCAACGCACCCAAGGCTGGGAAGCCACCAGCGGGTGCCCAGCACCAGGACTGGGGCACGATGCTCACAAACATCAGAGCAGTGCCCTTGTGTTCCCCTCGGCAGCGTGACCTGGTGCCTGGCTGGGGGACCCTGGGGACAGCAGGGCCTCTCTGGCTGACCAGCACTGCCGCCAACTGTGCCAACAGACACATAGGCGGGAGCTGAGGAGGAACACCAGGAAACGCTGGCACTGGGGGGGGTCAGATGGCGAAAAGGGGTCAGTTGTAACCTCCCCGAGTGAGGACACTGCCCCGCTGCTGCCCAGACCCTCCCCAGGCAGACCCGCACCGCAGCCCCTCTGCCGGGGCTCCGCCGCGGAGCACGCTTGACCCATACCCCCAAAACCCCAAGCCTAGGAGGGTCCAACACCTCCCCACGCAGCCGAGAGCGACTCACCAGAGCGGGGCGGTGGCCAAGGGCGGGTGGGCTCCTCGCCCCTCGCCCGGGCCGGGAGAGCCAGGCGAGGAGCAAACTTCCCCGGGCTGATGCAAGATGCCTCTGGGAGCTCGCTCGCATTCTGCGGATTCCTGGGAGCCGGCCAGAAATCCCACAATCCTACATCTTGCACATTTGGTTTCAATTAGGGAGCGGAGAGGGGGAGCCAGTCAGCGATCCGGGCTGGCTTTTTGGCGGAGGTTATTTTCCTCGGCCCGAGGGAATGTGCGCAAAGCTATAATTTACAGCAAAACCCATTCATAGCGCAAGAGAAAAAATAAAAAAGTCCCCGTGGCCAGCAAGGGAACTTAAAGCAATAGGCAACGTTTCACTTTCCAATGCTTGCCCCGTGGCTGTGGCATGGCACGTGTGTCCAGGACCCTCCGCCTGCACTGTGGGGCCGCGTGCATCACCCCCAAAATGCGGGCAATGGGGACGCTCCACAAGACCCCAAAGCTAGCCCAGAGGGTCCCACATGGGCTACCCCTCTCCGGGCCCCCGGCGCCGGGTTTGGGACTCCTGCACGGGCACGCGTGGCCAGGACAGCGGCCAGAAGCCGACCTGCCTGGCACAGGGCACGGGATCAGTGCTCCAGCTCCCCGAGCTCCACGCGGAGCTGGGGGCTTGACATCATTTCCAGGCACTAGCTTGGCACGGTGGCCACCGGCTACGCAACCCGGCAGGGAGAAAATAATAATAATGGGCTCATGATAATTTTCGTGCAACAGCGAAAACCACAATTAAAGATTTTTTTTTTTCTCCAGACTGTTTTGGCTGTCTTTTATTCCACTCTCACATTATGGGAGGGAAGTAGCACCTCTGGCAGCAGGCCAGCAACTCCCTAAAAGGCTTTCCTGTCCCACTAGACACCCCAAAGCCCCAGGGCTGTAGCTGTGCTCCTGAACCAACCTCTTTGCCATACTCTTAGCCTGGAGTTTCCAGACAAACCAACTGGATCACAGGCAGGAGAAGCCACCCACCGCCCACAGCAGACACTGGCGACCCTCATCACTGCCACCAGAGAGGGGCTGCAGCACCCACTGAGCCAGGACTGCCCAGGGTGACAGAGACAGGGCACAGCTTCCTCCGGGCTGGCAGGGAGCAGGTCAGAGCAGTGCCCCATGTACTGCCCCAGATCAGCCGGCAGGGAGAAGCACAGGCTGCCCTACGTGTACACCAGCACAAACACCAGCCAGCTCTGCTCCACTCCCCTCCTGCTACCTGGAATTGGTGCTCAAATAACTCGGCAGCAGCCAGCACCCCGTCGCTCTGTCCTAGGACCTAATGCAAAGGTGGTGGTCTGCAAAGCCAAAAAGCAAAAAGCCTCGGCCACACACAGCCCAGCCAGCCTGCGGTGAGCCAGTGGCAGGCACAGCGCCAGTCAGGACCCCCCGCACAGCCCTGGTGGCCCAGGCACAGTGCCCAGGGAACCGAGTACTTGGCTGAGCCTAGGATGCCCAGCAGCCACCTGGGGGGGAGATGTGGTGACTTCCCCCAGAGGGAGTGGTTTGGGTCCCATTCCCAGTCCTGCAAGTCCCCAGGCAGCCACGGGGCAGTGGGAGGCTGTGACCACATCAGGATCAGGAGAGGAGCTGGCCAAGCTCTATCCTTCTTCCCCAACAGGAGGGGAGGTGGCAGGGCTGCTCTGCCCAAGGGAATCAGGACACCACACTCCGTGGCAGTGGGCTCTTGCAGGAGCCAAAGAGACCTTCCAGGAAAAGCAGAGGGCACACGGCACTGGTTGAAGGCTCAGTGCCAGGCTGGTTTCACCCTGAGCATGCCAGCAGTGCAACACACCTGCCTGTTCCTACCTGCTCAGGGCTTGCGACTGTTTGAAGAAATGTAAGAGGAAGGTGCAACTCTCAGCTTCTTCCAGGAACACCCCAAATGAGCACTGCGGGGCTGAGGCCCTGTCTGCAGCCACCCCAGGCAGCAACCCTTGCACTTGGCATGATGCAGTCGGCTCTCTGCTCCATGAGCCTCTTGGTGGAAAGTCATTGTCACTCAAACACCACCAGATGACAAACAGGAGGGATTCAGAGTTTAATTGGGTGCTTCCAGTTGTGCAATATACAAAGGATGACCAAAAGGGAGAACAAGGGCAATGGCAAGGACCCTATTAAAAAAAAAATTGTCCCGTAGATTTAAGAAAAATAAAAATTCAAGATTAAACCCAGCCCCGTACCATAAAAATCCTCTCTCTGCATGTACAATGACTATTACTATATACATGTTTAAAAATAAATGCCCACAGCCTGGAGTGCAAAGAGCAGCACCACAGCTGTGCTTTATGGCAGGGGAACCCATAGTGTTTGGTTTTTAAATTAAAATATAAATAGAAGCATACAACGTGCCAAGAACCGAGTGGGTTAAATCCTCCTCTGCACAGGGCTGGAGCGAGCAGGACCAGTCCCTACTAGTCCCAGCTATCAACCTTCATGTGTCTGAGTTCCTGGCAGGATGGGAGCCCTGCCTGGGCACCATGCTGCCACTACATCCCGTTCTTCACCAGCTCGTGGATCCCGTCCTCATCGATGATCAGAGGCGTGCGGAACTCCCGGTCCTTCACGTATGTTTCCAGACCCTACAGGAATGAGAAGTGCCTCATTAGGAGCACACCGCACGTCATCTGCTCTGCTGAGCTGCTCAGGGGTGGCTCTGCTCCCCTCCTGTGCTGGCAACTTGGGGGGCACCACCCCAAAAAGCTCCCCAGTGAATTAGTCACACTTCTGTGGCTTATCCCCTCACATGTGTGCCCTGCCAGCCCAGTCCATCTGCAAGGGCCCCCCAAGCTCTGCAGAGCCAGTACTCACTTCTCCTCCGTAGGAGACAAGGGGAGAAATTTCACACTGGATTGGCAGGTCGTTTGCATCCTTCAAGCTGCAGAGAAAAAGACACAGTCAGGAGAGTTAGAGATGTCCCACTGGGGACACAGATGGGGCCCAAGATCTGCCGAGGCCAGGCGCAGGTCGGGGGCTGTCTGGACCCCGGCGGCTGCCGGCCCACGCAGACCCCACCAGCACAGAGCTGCCCTGGGTTAGTCAAGCCTTGCGTGCTCTCCACAGAGGTGCGAGCTAAAGCTTAGATACCAGCAACGACTGAAAGGGAAAAGAGCTTTAGATGGGGCTTTCATGATGCCTTTCCATGTGTGTAACTACAGCAGTGCCTGTGCCCCCAGCCTCGCTATTTTTGATGCTGCATGGAAACTAGTCACCCCTTCATCCTCCTCCTCCTGCACCCTGGGGTGAGGTGAGGTGCACCTACAGAGCACCTTCCCATTTGGCTGGACACAAGAGGGTTTTTTTAAGCCCTCTCTTGCTTATAGCACAACCTGAAGACACACAGTAAACCCTTCTGCTCACTCAGAAACACTCCCTGCAGCTCCTCCTGCCTTTGCCTATTAGATCAACTGTCTTGGTTCCTCTGTTCTGCCTGTGAGCTGCAGCTGGTGAGCAAAATGTCAGAACCACACCAGAGCTGCCCACTGCAGCAGCACTGCTGGGCAGGGGCCTGTGAGGGGTCCCTGACCCTGCTCTTGCTGCCACCAGCATTCATAGGATCTGCTTCGATGATCCCAGGATCCAGCTGGCATGTAAGTCTGGGGGTGGAGCCAACAAGGAGCCACAGAAGCAGCACCCCAGGGTGCCCCTTCCCAGCCACTGGCCACAGCAGTCAGGCAGGCATGGCAGGATGCCATCTGTCACAACACTCCTTTCACCCAGCTCGAAGCTCGTTCCTGCTGTCACGCACTCACTCAGCCCCCTCCTGTCCCAAGTGTGAGTAAATAAAACTCACCCATCCCAACCCACACTGGTATTTGCCTTGGAGTTAGATTCAAGATAGTTGTTTAAAAAAAAAATTGACATTAACTGGTAATGAAGGGTAAATGTAGGACAAGGTGCATCCTTTCTCCTACACTGTAACTAGTGTGATGGCCTATCATAAGCCTGAAAACACCTGGAGTCTGGAATAAAAACAGAGATAAAACAGCTGTATTCCACCAGAAAGTACCTGAAGATACAGCTTGGGGGGGGGAGGGGGATGAGGTAACCAGATTGCTTAGTCTGTGAGTCATTCACACTCACCAGCTCTAAGTCCCAGCATGCCTGTGCCCACGGAACACGCTGCTGCTAACGGAAGAGTTAAAGCTTCCCCGTGTATTCCCGTAAACTTCCACGCACTGAGCCAGGGGCTTTCCCTGGTGTCACGGTCTGGATCTTCCAAACTCAAGAGCTGGAGTCACACAAAGCCCAGCTGGCTGCTGCGCTCAGATTCACACATGCTACATCAAAGCCTGCCTGATGTTTGCTTCATGTTTTTAATCCCGTTTCAGTCTGCCTGGACGCCTGGCGGCCATCGGGAGATGGCAGCCGTCCCTAGCTCTGGGATCGGCCGGGACCAGTCCATGCTGTGCTGTGATGACTAGGGGAGAGTCATCAAAGGACGTGCCAGGGTGTTTGCCAACAGCATCCTGCCTGCGGGGTGACCTTTGGCAGCTGCATGCAGTCAGCAGCAGGCTGCTGCCATCCTGCACCTGTACCGACAGCATGAGCCCCATCCCATTATCCTGCCAGCTCTCCCTGCAGAAAGGAGCCCAGCAGGGAGCAGATCTCCCTGCGCCCACCACCATGAGAAGCGGCGTCCACCGTGCCCAGCGGTGACATGCCCCACCGCCAGCATGCGGCCCCGAGCCCCCCGGCCCCGTTAGCGTGGCACGCTGCTACGCCTGCAGCCCGTTAGTCCCTAAGCACAGCCCCGCCACCATGCACTTGGGACACGTATAGTTACTTGTCATTGACATCTGCTGGGCTGGCAGCTGACCTTCCGTTTGTGACGCTACACAGGAATAAACAAGGGTTAGCAAGGGGGGGAAAAACAGAGCAAAATGAGTCTGGGGTTTGCTGATCTCTAAAGAGGGTGGTGGGAGGTCCTGTGGTTGAGGGGTGATTTGATGCCAGCCTGGCTGCTGCATGGATCTGCTGGTGTGCTCTGGCTTTATGGAGCCACCTCCTCCCTCCAAAGGCAACCTTGTCTGTGCAATGAAGGCTGGCAGGATTCAGTTCACAGGTGTTGAAGGAAGTCTGCTGCTGACTGAGCACCATTCCTGTTGCCACCGCACTGCCCACATCCAGCTCTGCTCCAGATCACCCAAGAAAGGGGATCCACAGCTGGTTGCTTCAGTGGCACTGTTATCTGTGCTGGGAGCGGCTTGTGCTTGATGTCCAGCCCAAAAAGGCTGCAGAAGTGACAGGAGAAGCAACTCACCGAGGTATGGCAGGGATACGTGTGCCGTTTTCGTCCACGAAGTGCCCCCCTGCATTGAGAACCCAGCAGTGGTGAAGGGACATCAAGGCATGTCGGGCTGTGGTGGGGTTGTCCTTGCCATTCTGGCTGTCCGCGTTCTTCAGGGGAGAGAATTCATCCTCACGCAGCACCTCGTACACCACGAACTTCCTGGGGGGAACACAGCGTGGCAGGGTCAGGTTTGGAAACTGTGGCTGCTTCATCACTTTGGCTTCTCCCCTGCCAGGGTGGCTGAGCTGGGCCCAAGGTCCTCCCCCAGCCCACAGCCATGGGCTGTTTTCACAGCCATGCAGGAGGGAGGGGAGGGCTGAGCCTGTAGGGTCAGCAGATGTTCTTCTGGCCAAGGAGCAGGGCTCAGCCAAGCAAGAGGCACACAGCACCCATCCCTCCAGCTGCTCGTGTCCCTGCTCATCTCCAAGCACAACTGTCCACTGCTGCTGGACAGCACAGCAGCTGGCATCCTATCCTCATCCCGGGGCATTGCCAGTGGGCACACCCTGGCATAACCCCAGGGGCTCCCAGAGCTGCCCCAGGGAGAGCCAGCAGCCTGGTCCCCACAGAGAGTAAAGGACATACTTGGAAAACTGGAAGATGTCGAAGACAAACTTCTCCATCTTAATCCCATTGGGCTTCTCAGGTTGGATTAGCTGCCCTGTAGTGATATCCACATGTGGGATCTTCTTCTCAGCCACGTGGTGCTGCAGTTGTGGTTCGTAAGTGCTGCAACGGGCCAAGGAAGAGATGTCACTCACCTGAGCAAGCCACGTCCCCAGCTCAGACACTGCTGCACCAGAATGGCTGCTCTGCTCTGACCCTGGCCACCACAAGGCACAGGCTGCTCATCCCCACAGCAGCCAGGAGAGACGGCCCCATGCGCCTGCACACTGGAAGCAGCATCCAGATAAGGCCCAGAGAAACCTTATCTCAAGGAAGGGACTGTGCACAGAGGTGGGGGTCAGACCAGCTGTGCAGGGGCAGACGTGGGGGGGGGGCCTCATCCCAGCACGCCTGGAGCTCAACCAGCAGAAAGCAAAGCACAGCCAGCTGCGCTCAGCACCAGCCCTTCAGCACCAGAATTCCTGTTCCGGCACCCCAGCAGGCCCTTACTTGACCACATCTTTCAGGAAGGCAGTGGTGAAGTAGTGATTGGCGATGTTGCCCGCGTTGAAGAGCAGCCGCCCATCCGGGCCCCGTTTCTGGGCCGTGGCCAGGGAGATCTCGCTGTACTCCACCACCTGGTACACGCCGTCCACCCGGCACACCACGCCCACCGGCTCCGTGGGGTTGGTCTTCTCCACCACCTGCCCGAGGGAAGCACTGTCAGGGAAAGGCACCCAAAGCCCCACACTTCAAACACACTTCCTTGTAAAAAGCAGGCCCTGACAAGGCTTTTTCCTCTGCTGGGATAGTGATGCTGGAGCCCCCCCTCCCAGGTGCTTCTGGCAGTGGGGACTAGAGGAGGCTGAGATGGCAGGGCTGGATGACAGGGTGTCAGACACATCCAGAGGGCACAGGCAGGCTCTGGCACCAAGCCAACAGGCATGGATATTTTTAGCCAGCTTGCTGTGCACAACTAGAAGGTTGCTGGCTCAGCAGAGCCATCCCCCTGACCTTCCTCCTCCTCCTTGCACCCCACACACCTCCACCTGGGCATGGGATACCCCAGCAAATCCCTACCCATCACTGTCACCACAGAGGGGTGGCATGCAGGGGCACAGGGCTTTCTCCTTTCTGCATGCTAAGGTTTATTTCCTTTTTCTTTCATACAGGCCAGGAGGAGAAATTGCCTTCCCTTTCTCAGCTTACTCTCTGAAAGCTTCAAGGCCAGTAAGTCCTTTCACCTGTTTGCCAGAGCCGAGCCCAACGCAAACAAAACCTTTGGATGTCAAGCCAGTCTTTAAGTAAAGCTTTGAGTGTGCAATGGCCTATCCACAAGACATGGGGCTGGCTTCAACGTCAGCTGCACTCATCGTGTCCTGGTCTGGTGCCCAGGATGTCAGGCTGAGGAGAGCTGGCAGGATCCTGTCTGCCTGTGCTACCCACAGCCACCCGGAAAAGAGCTGCCCAGCATCCGGGTGCGAGCCAGGCAGCTACACAGGGCTCCCAAGCAGCCTCTTGGCCTCAGGGACTAGGGGACCTCTGAGCCCTGGGCCTGTTGGTGCCACATTCCTGTAAAAGGCAGAAGAGCAGTGCCAGGCAGGGCTCAGTGATGCCCTACATCCTCCAGGATGCCAGGGGCCGGCAGGACTACCCAAGGGGCAGGTAGGACTTTGGCAGCATGTGTTACTTCACCAGTCGGCTCCAGCTACTTAGCTATCCCTCCTGGTTGTGGCAAGCCAGCAAATGAAGGGTGAAAAATCAGGGAAGCCAGGCAAGGAGCAGGACAGATCCCACCCAGCTCTGTAGAAACAGTGCCTGCCTACTCCTAAAACCATACCTTGGCCCCACAGTCCGCTCCCTTCTCCAAGCAGAACCCGATGAACCTGGGGTCAGCCACCTTCACCAGGATGTTGTCCACGCAGTAGACATGGACACTCTGCACCCCCCGCCGCTCCATGTCGTCCATGATGCTGTGTGAGCCCAGGGCCCGGTACAGGCCCCCGTTGCCATCTGCAGAGGGAACACACCATGGGGGCTGCAGCAATGCCCCACTGCCCCGTCAGCCACCCATGCTCATCTTCCTTCCCCATGGGCTGACGTGGAGGATCATCAGCCCAGCTGCACCCCACCCTGGTCCTCCCTACCAAGACAGACACCTCCCAGCCTGAGTCAGCCATGGGCCAGGTCACACTGAAGACTGCCTTGGGCAGGCTGCAGCTCCAAATCTGGTCCTCAGAACAATGTCTCACCCCTCGCCACCTCTCCTGTCAGCTGCTGGCCACCAACCTGGTGCCATAGCAATCTTGCCCTTCTCCTCCAGCAGGATTTTCCCATCGAATCCCAGGGCAGGCAGCATGCCCTGCTGGAAGAAGATGACGTTCTCCTTCTTCAAGCCAAAATACCGATGTTTCTGGAAGAACTCCTTGGTGGACTCCATAGTGCGGCCACTTGTCATGATGTACCTGTTGCAGAGTAGAAGACATCCAATGAGCAGGAAAGACAGGCTGGGTCTCACACTCCTCATCCCAAATATGGGGAATACCCAGGACACTCTTTTCCCCCCCTCCACACTTAGGAGGATCTGACCTGCTGTGGTCCCACCACTTTGACAAGCCAGTGAAGGGTTTCACCCTTCCTTGCAAGAGGTATCTCCAAAACTATACAACACCCTGCAGGGGACACCCAGCTGCAGTGACCAGTTCTTGTTTTGTCAACAAAGCATCTCAGCCCCTCATCTCCCATCTTGCATGGCTGCTGTCACACATGGGGACATGAAAGCCTATCCCAAGGGCCGAGGGACTGAGTCCAACAACGTGGGACCTGCCAGTGCCACCCTGAGCCTTGAGCCACTCACTCTAAGGGGCTAGAAAATCGCTGGCATCAACAGGATCTATGCCAGCCCACGGTCCTTGGGCTGCCAAAGGGCTCTGCATCAGTCCAGGGGCTACTAAGGGGAACTGCACCAAGCCAGGGTAACCTTGGGCTGCCAAAGGGAACTGCACCAACGCAGAGGATTGCGGGCTGCTGACACCCAGAGGGCTATGCCAATCTACCGGCCCTTGACCCAGCAGTGCTAGCCGGACCCTGCCGACACCACCCCAGCAGCCCTGTCCCCCCGAGGCCGGGGCTCACCAGGGGATGTGGCAG
>NW_008237239.1:2328116-2328463 GCF_000691975.1 Corvus brachyrhynchos | reverse complement strand
GTGAGAGGGGAGGGGGAAAAAGCCCAAATCCACCCCAAAAAGCGCAGGCGAGGTCCCTGCGGAGGAGGAGTCCCGCACCGAACAGCCCAGCCGGGCCCGGGAGCCTTGTGGCGTCAGCAGCGATGAGACAGACACCCCTCGTGCCGTCATCAGGGGTCGCGTGGTATCCCAGAATGACAGAATATGCTGAGTTGGAAGGGACCCTCAGGATCACCGAGTCCAACTCCCGGCCCTGCACAGAACACCCCAGCGCCACACACCATGAGCCCAAACGCCTCTCGAGCTCTGCCAGGCTCGGTGCCGTGACGGCTGCCCTGAGGTAGTGCCAGAGTGGGGCGCCGGCAAAA
>NW_008237239.1:2312223-2328088 GCF_000691975.1 Corvus brachyrhynchos | reverse complement strand
GCCACACCAGGAGCCCAAACGCCTCTCGAGCTCTGCCAGGCTCGGTGCCGTGACGGCTGCCCTGAGGTAGTGCCAGAGTGGGCTGCAGCCAAAAAACTGCTCACCCGCCGCCGCCTCGGCCCCCGCGTCCCCTCCCGACAGCGGCCGCGGGACCTTGTGCAACCCGCAGCATCTCCCGGGAAGGTTCCTGCGTCACCAGGCGCTTTGCCTGTGGATATCATCATTCCGGATACCCTTACGCCAGTGCCAGCGAGGAACGCGCCCCTGTGGGCCGTGAGTAAGCGGAGCTGCCGCAGGAAGCCGCGCCCCGAGTGACCGGGAGGGGACATGGTGGGCTCTGGCCAGGCAGAGGTCACCCCGGCGCACCCACCGCGGTTTGCAGCCACACCGGCGTGTGGGGCTGGGGGAGAATGCCGGGGGACGCTCTGGACAGGTAACTGGGAGTTCAACCGGAGGAAACAGAGTAGTTATATTAGTATCTTAACAGGAGTTGTAACAGTACGGAAATTATAGGGTAAATCACAGCTACTGCTCCGTGGATGGAATGCGTGGAAACCTATTCCACGATGACTCCAGATACACACACATCTGCTAAGGGGGATGGAATAGAGTGGGGAAGCAGAGTGGAGACACCACAGCTAGGCTCTGGGAATTCTCCCAGGGAGGGGGAACTCGATGGTGCTTTGCAGGTGATACCTGGCAGGGGTACTTTGCATAGCCCCTGTAAAGCACAGGAGGTAGGGGAAGATGCCTTGCTACTGAGCCAACAGCTGTGGTGAAATCCCTCTCCTTAGATGAAGTTGCTTCGTTAAAGCCTAACAGTAATATTAACAGGCCCCTCCATCCCCCAGTTCCCCACCTCCAAGCTACAACCACCCCTCCTTGGGCAGGCACTCTGTATTCTCTTTGATTGTATCTTTGAAAGTGAAGCGAGAGAATTTTACACCAATCAGTAACAAAGGCATGTATGACTAGAGTCACTCAAGCTCCACCTTAACACAAAGAAATAGTATAAAAGTAAGTTGAGAATGGGGGGAAAGCTAGGGAAGACTCCATCATAACTGCTGGAATGAGTTGAGGGGCTGGACCTGTGTTCTCCCCCATCGGGATGCCTATGGGGTAAGAATCATACTCCATGCACACTGAATGCTTTATTGGGAATTAGAAGAGGGGCAAAGGAGTTCTGACAGCCACAGATGCTGAGTATAAATACCAACGCTGCCGTGGCTGGGTCACAGTCCCGTCCCCCCAGACCGAGCACTTGCTCAGCTATGTGACATTTCAGTGTCCCACAAGAAGGGCATGCTGGACAACCACTTTGTACTGAAGCATCATTTATTAATCACCTGTATCAAGCACACATCTGCTCAGCAACGGTGCATGACGGGATACAACAGTTGACATCTGAAGGGAGGCACGTGGTTACAGGATCCGGCACAGTAGGAGGAAGTGTACTGAACCCTCTGGAAAGAACCCGGGTGCAACACGGTGCTCAGGCTATGTTGTTTTGAGGCTGAAGACCAGTAAGAATAAAATTAGGAATACAGCTAAGATTGGAGCTGACTTGTGCTTTGGCCAGTGATTGAAACACCAGTGACCCTACGACTAGGGTAGAACTGTGTAGGTCAGTGCTACACTGAGGGTTGTTGGGAGGGAGCAGCACAGACCAGGAAACCCAGTGAGCATCTGAGTGGCAAGCCTCAACACTTCTGCACCTCAAGCAGGCAGTCATCTGGAGATGAGGAAAGCCAGGCCCATCCCAGACACACCACAACAGACGCCTTGGATGGAATCACCACACACACTTCAGATATAATCTACAGTTAAGGAACTCATAGGTTTTAGCAGGGCTAAAACTTACGCCGAGACACCAGGTCACTGAGACACCAGAGTGAGCTTCATCTTGACAGAAAAAGTCTTTGAAGGAAGAGGGTAAGGAACAGCAATGCAATGCTTCTAAACCTTCCTGTACCCCACAGCCTGCAGAAGGGTGGATCCAGTGACAGGACAGAGATCAACATCTTCAACTCTTGCCAGGAGGAATATAAAGAAAAGCAGCTTTGGGGTTTTTACCCAGCTCAGTGCTCAAACCTGGTCAGTGAACATCTGGAGAAAAATATCTGGTAGCAGGAGTTTGCATCTTGAGGATTTATTTAGCCCCTGTTAAAGAAGCTGAACAAAACCCCAGCCAAACTCTGGTGGAAGACCTGCCGTGCTGCAGGAACAGGCTGTAGTTCCTCTCTGAAGATCAATCCTGGCACAGCTCTATCTTTAGCTGAAAATCCAAAGTATAATTCTGACTGAAAAAGTCAGGTTTGAAAGATGACAGAGCAGCTCACAGTCCTAGACAAATGCATGTGAGAACTCAAAACACATTTAAGTTCCATACCTGCATCCCAGCATCTCCCCGTCCCAGTACTGCTGTGGGTGATAGACCTCATACCCTGCACCCAGGGGAGCTCCCTGTGGCCCCACCTGGGCTGGCACTCAGCAGGGCAGGAGCTCTGGGGTCTGCCCCTGCCAGCTCAGTGCTGCTGACATGGTGGCATTCAACATGTGCACGTCTGGACCAAAGTGCTTTGACCCCTGGCTCAACCTGCAGGGACAGCAGTAACACACAGCTGAGGAGGTCAGCCAAGACCCAACCATACTTTAAACACTGCTCTCCACATAGGAAAAACCCTCACCCAGTTAATCATTCAATTCCTCCCAGACACTAAAAGGTGCTTCACTAAAAGGACAGTTAAATTAAAAGCAATGAATCACACACCCCATCTATGCAAAGGCTGCTTGACAGCTATGTACACCAAAGTAGCATCATTCCCAGAAAAATCTGATCAGCAAATCACACCTTAAAACTCATTGTGGGATTTTATTTTTTTTTCCCCTGGCAAGCCCACCATCTCAAAGGCAACAGAAGAATTCAGAGATTGGTCCTTTCTGGGGGAGTTTGGGAAGGGCCACAGTAGACAGGACTATACACCAGCACAGAGAGGAACTCAGACTCATGAAATGCTACAGACATTGGATCTCCTGACACACCGCGCACAGGGCAAAAAATCAAGAGGAACTTTTTAAGTGCAGGATTCCAGCAAGTCCAGCATCAGCAAGATGCAAACAGTAAACTGGTAATTACAAGGTAATTCAGGTATTATTCCAGGGAAGGTCAGGGATGGTTCAGGCAGCTGTTTGCAAGTATTTCAGCTGAAGAAAAGAATTCAGGAGGGCTTTCCTCCTCACTAAAACTGGTAGCAAGACCACAAGCCAGAATGCGCTGGTGACTCTAAACAGGGCTGTTTCACACTGTGCCCATCAGGAGCAGAGTGCCCACCCTGGCAGGAGAGGCTCCACTGGGTGCACAGGTTTGGAAATCCCAGGAAATAGCCTCTGCCTACGCCATGCCAGCAGCTGACTGAAGCCACGGGAGCAGAGCGTGCTCTGGAGGGGAAGTGATGCTGCTCACCACAGTGTCTTCCCCAAAGGCATGTGGCTGTTGTCCCTGACACTGTGAAAGACCTTCTCCTGGCCAGTCAAGTCTGATGACTGATTAAGCCCTTTCCATACAGGATCTCAGATTGCCTCAAGCCCTTTTTGTAACCTATGAAGGACCAAAAGTGTCAGTGCTCCTAATCTACAAGTCTTAATGGGTTAATGCAAAACCAAAACGTGCAACACAGAAAAGCCAAGCGTGGGACCTACAACGGACAAATATTTGTTCTTATAAGACTCCCAGGGGGAGTCCTGCTGTGACACAAAGAATACTGTGTGCTGTAGCACTCCTTTCCAAAAATATCACCAAGAGACACTTACATATCACAGATGATTTGGCATCAGAGCTAGGGAGCATCAGTGCCAGCACAGGGTAAGTGCTAGAAAGATGAATCCACACGGCAGGGTTTTCACATCTACTCAGGCTACAAAGTGCTTACAGGTTGTGTTGGGACTGAGGCTGGCACTGCTCTGACCAGGTCTCCACCATCAGTCCTGGCCCACCCCAGGCATACAAGCAAGCTCAGCTCCCCACAGGCAGCATCATCCACACCTCACTGCCCCAGCCCAGCATCAGACGCACGGCTCTGCTCAGGTCACGGCAACAGGGCAACCCCATAGGCTCAGCAGATCCAATCTCACTGCCTCCCTCTGCTCTACATGAGAAGCCTCAGAAGTCCTCCTGCTCTGGTTTAGAGAGGATGGTGTTTCTGCTTCTTTATTTATAACAGGTATCAACAAAAAGCAGGCAAGCCTTCCTCCTCCTCTTCCTTCTTCCCCCCTCTGGAGAGGAGTACTTGCATTATCGGAAAGCTTGACAAAGAAATCCTCTCCCTGAAGCTAAGCCCAGCGCTAAGGCCAAGACTTTGGTCTCACTTCAAATCACTGAAAAGCCCTTGCCAAGATCTCTCAGCCTCTTGGGCTGCCACTGTCACCACCCCTGCCCCCCCGAGGGGGCAGAGCCACACCCCTGTAAATGAGCAAGCACAACACACACACAAGCACACGCTGAAAGCCATCCCGGCCTCCTCGGCACATCACAAAGCAGCAGTAAAGTTTCAAAGCCCATTCAAGTCCTTTGCATCTCTCCTTCACAGGTGACTCGGAAGCAGGGCTAGGAAGCTCTTTTGCACATTCAACTGTAAAACATGTGAGGAAGAGGAGCAAGACAACTCTTCTGATTGTTGCTACTGCCTACAGCAAGTTTTGGTACAGATATCCTCTCTTATAGGCACTCAGTGGGTAAAACGTAGCCACAACAAACTTGCCATCAAAAATCTTTCCAGTCAGCATTTTTTGGGCAGCTTTGGAATCACCAGCATTTGCATATTCAACAAAGACCTGAAAGAGAGAGAGGAGAAATAGGACTTCCAGTGCACTATGCCACTTGGCCCTTCCCACCCCTGCAATGGGGGCAACCGTTCCTAAAATAATTTTCCCCCTCCATCCTTGGTTGAGCAGAGAGCTCTGGAGCTATAAAGGAAAGAGCTGAATCTGTAAATTGGGATTTCATCTCCTGCTCCTCCATTTGGTAAGGTGGGAGAAAGTATGCTGGTGGTCTATATCCTCAGCAGTTCCTTTCCTACCCATTGGCTTCTCCCCTTCATTCCTTCCATCCATACTAAAGCTGTTTGGGCACCTCCCAGGTTAGGTAACCTTATATAACCAGGAAGGAACCTGTGCTGTCCTTCAAAATAGCCATCTATTTTTAGCACTGCCATCAGCTAGGAGATTTCCAGGCACTGAGCAGCAGTCCTGTAGCACATGGAGTGTATGTGGGAACACAGAGCCTCTTCCTTCCATTCACTTACTTGGCCTTTACCAGGATTCTCCTTTGGAATAAGCAAGGAAACCACCGGTCCATATTTCTGACACTCCTCCCTTATGTCTTCTAGGATATCTGGGAAAGGAAAGAGCTGGTTGTCCTTCACTTTGCAAACCAAGGTGAGCCAAGAAACAAGTGAAGGCGAGATGAACACATCAAGAACACCCAGACAACAAATATTCCTTTCCTCTCAATTTAAAATAAACAAGCACGAGGTGACACAGCAGAAGCTGACACTGCTTAATGGCCTCGTAATGAGATGGAAGTGTCTGAACTGAGGCTCAGGAACAGAGACCTGCAGGCAGTGAAGCTCCAGCAGCAGGTTCCAGTAGCTAAAACACTGGGGATTTACAAGTGCCTGCTATAGCACTTGGAGGAAGGGAACTAAAGTAGCTGTCACAAACCCTTCTTTGTGTGAGCAGAACTCGGCCTTTAAACTCATGTCCCCAGAGCTCTCTCGCCTGTGCTGCTCACGTGGATTTGACAGCAAGCAAAAATGCAAATCCCACCAACATGCCTGCCATCTACCACACTTTAAGAACTCCAGTGAGATATTTTAGTTTTCTGCTGAGATCCTGGAATAGTTCATTAGCAAATTTTTAAGGATCGGTGCTACTGGGCTTCAGAGTCTTGTACATATCCAAAAGCTCAGGGCCACAAACACATTATGAATTCAGTGGGCATCTAACCAAAGAAGAAAATAAACTTTTTTTTTTTTCTTTTTAAATCTGGGATCCTTCGAGAATTCCCTACAAGCTCTGCTTTCTCTCTCAATCTCAATCTATTGTCTGTTGGTGCAGTTGACCCAAATTGTTACCAAATCTCAGCTGAGCAGCTCTTTGTTTGCTGTTCTTGTGCCTATTAATTGCTCACCTGCTTGGTCTCACATCCCCAGAGCCAAACAAAACAGAGTCTGTAAAGCAACATTGCTATATGGGAATTGCACCAACCTTCATATTCTTCTTCACACTGCAGAGAAGCATCACTTAGAACATTTAGCAGCCTCAGCACAGGTGTGGGGAGCATCACCAAATCTTCAATATGGGGAGCTGTTTGACACCCACAGAATTAAAGAAACGAAGTCAATGTCAAAGGAGCAAGCAAACAGCAAGTTGACTCAATATGCATTATTATACTCAAGCACCTGCTGCTCTTTGCAGTACAGTTTTGCTTCTCTCCACTATTAACTGCATTTAGTCTGAATTCTCCATTTCCATCTTATCTTTACCTGTGCACTGACTCTTCCAAAGGGTTCAGTGCACTGCAATTATTCTGAGGCCAGCATCTGAAATTGCTTTTTAAATTAAGGCTAGAATTGTGTCTACTTAGCCCAGTCTCAGAAACTGATGTGAGCTCAAGAACTATGCTAGTTGAACAAACTACCCCATATATATGGAGATGTGAGAAGATGAAAGAAATACTCTGCAACTTGCCTTTCCTGTCCCTGCTCCCAGACAAGCTGAAAACAGGCTGGCCATCTTCTCTAATTCCAATTCTTCAGCTGTACTAAGGCAAAGGCCTCAGATCTCCTTAGAATATCTCTTAGTTCTTCCCTGAACACCATATAAACCCTCCTCCCCCCAAAATCCAACTGCAATCTACTGTTTTGAAGACCACCACACTTAAGCTACTTAAACAATGCAGTGCTGTAGAATCAGGCATACCCACACGGTGGGTGAGCAGTGATCCTGTGAAGGACTTCACAGGAGCAGAAATAAAACCCTTTGGGTGCTGGACACAGGGCACTTGGCTCCAGAAAATAAGCAGCTCCAGGATGGCCCAGAACAGGGTAGCATAGATGCTACTGTGGGAGAGGGAAACAGTCAAGGAGGAAAGGCTAATGACAAACTATGAGAGTCACATCCTGAGGATAACCAGTCCTCTCAAAACTCAAAGCCACAGGGACAGTGCCACTTCTCCAGGAAAAAGGCTTGATTTCATGTTCCTGTACACTAGTTACAGGCCATTAATGAATTTAAGAACTAGGCACCCAACTTGCAGTACTTGGAGAGTGTTAATGTGCTTATTTGTTTTGGCAGCTACAGCAGCTGAACACAATAGCAGGACCTCACAGCTCTGCCACTTGACAGAGGGGAGAGAAAAGGGAAATGGCTTCATTTCTCCAGTCTGAGCCTTCTGACCATGTGTGCAAAGTGAACTATTGTTTCCTAGGAAATACTTTTCCAAGCTAAGCACATAATGCTTGTGAGGGAGCTGACATCTCCACCAGGCACAGTCAGAAGTGGATCTCACTGCAAGAAGAGATGCAAGGCAAGCACAGATGCTGTAAATCTCCTCCTGTCAAGGAAGAGCCCTTATGAAAAGCTCAGAGTATGAAAGGCCTTATCAGTACAGATGATGCCCCAACAGCTCTCAGGGGCAGCCCTTTGAAGAAAGGTGCTGCCTTCAGACAACCAGCCATGTTCCAGCTCCGAGCAAACCTCTAAGACTATTCTTCCACAGGAGTATTTGCAACCAAGACACATCAGATGAATGAAGACTGAAGGAACATTTAAATGTCATCATGGTGTTTATATGCTGCCCCTTTTATTCACAGAATCATAGAATCGTTTAGGTTGGAAAAGACCTTTTAAATCATGAACTCCAAGCGCACCACTAACAATGTCCCCAGGAGCCACATCCACACATCTTTTAATGGGCATAGTGACTCCACCACTTCCCTGGGCAGCCTGTTCCAATGTTTGACAACCCTTTTGCTGAAGAAATTTTTCCTTATAACTGATCTAAACCTCCTCTGGTGCAACCTGAGGCTGTTTCCTCTTGTCCTGTCACTTGCTACCTGGGAGAAAAGACACTAAAGTAAACCTGTCCTTCATTTCATATGTCTTTTTTTCAGAGAGGGAGACAAACCAACCTCTAGAACTCAGAGACACCTGGTCTTCTTGTACCCAAGTGACAAATATATTTCTTGCAATACCCCTCTGCCCTAGGAGGTACCTTCTGCCCAGCTCCTATGCTCCTCTTCAAATGCCAGGTGACACCAACCACACTGACAACACGGGAAAGAACTTGATGAACTGGAAAGTCAAGACTTGGCTGTATATGACAAGGAAAGCCATTCTCAGCTGTCTTTGCTCTAAACAGAAAAGCCGTGTCCAAGTGAAAGGCAATGACAGATCATTTTCTGACTTGCTGGGAAAGGAGCAGTAAATGCTTCTTTGTGCAGACAAGCGTATGTGCAAGTTTGGCAAAGAAAAGAAGCAGCAAAGAGAACTAAGAAAAATGGAAGCTGTTATATAAGCTCCTAGCACTAACCACAGAAGCACCTTCCTCAGTACAATTAGAGGTCTGTGTGTTTAAAACCAGGCCAGAAAGCACTGCCAATATACAATTCCGTCTGCTCTAAAGCAGTACTGGCTGCAAGGTTCAGCCATGGAAGGCAGCTTTGATTATAACAGTCCCAGTTTCTCACACATAAGTGAAGTTTGAAAACAGGAATGAGTTTGTTACCTTTGCCTAACATACAGAAATATCAGTATCTACAAGAAGCAATACTTAATACCCTTCTCTGCAAGGTACACCAAGGAGCTTAAGAAAAGCAGGGCTAAGATTCAAGGCAGAATACTAGCCCAGCCGAAGCATTAACTTATTCTGCAGAAAAGCTGGATGCACAGCTCATCACTGGTGTTCTTGAAAGCAGACAAGCTCTGGAGAATGCTTCCATTTTGGATTTGGAACAGAAAACAGGGAGGGACACAAGGCTAAACAGGGAAGTCTCAGCCCACCTTTTCCTGACTGCTTGCAATCCACACAGGGAGGTCTTGAGGAAACATCACTATTTTATTAAATCAAGGGACAGCACCAGATGAAAGTGACACTGACATCTGTCCATGACCTGCCACACAGGTCACTGCAGACCAATCACTGCAGAAACAGGCTCACACCACACAAACACACTGCACTTATCTGACCTGTGCAGAGGCAGCAGCAGATGCCACCACCAGCCACTGCCCAAGGTGCTCATATTCCTGGTGATTTCTGAACTGGGAAACACTTGGCATAAGAAAACCCATCCACTCACCATATATAGCACTGCACTCTTCAAAAGCACCTCAACAGTCAGAATGTTAGGTAAATATCCTGGTTATTTCTGTGCCCTCAGATGAATGCTGCTGCCAATACACTCTTGGGGACAAAATTTCATCAGAGTCCAGCTAAGAAAAAGCAACAGCCTGTGGGGCTGGATGGCCAGGCAGCACTGAGAGCACAGGCATCACTCTGACCTCCCTCCTGTGGTGCCATGGAGAGTCGGCAAGTGCCACAGAGGAGCAGCAATGAGAACAGACCCAGAAACAACAGTTAATTGCCCTCTGTGCTGCTTCCAGCACATGCTGAGAGAGCCCTGAGCAGGGGCCACAGGCACAGCTTACCAAAGGGAATGCTGAAGAACGGGCTGCATAAAGCCTTCTCAGCAGAGGCTCGTTTTCCTTGGTCACAATGAAGCATGCTGCAAGAGAAGACACCTTTATGTTCATGCATGTGACATTCCTGCACTGACAAACTCCACTCAGGCTGGAAGCCAGCATGGAGGAACACCCTGTCTTTGGGGTGGTTATGGTACAAGGAGAAGAGCAGAAAGCATATCTTGCAATTTGCAGCTGTAGCACACCAGGATCCCCTGAAAGCATTTTGGGTAGATGGTAGAGCAGGCTCTCCTTCTCAATGTCTCTCAGCACCAAGTAATGGGAATTGCTCACCTACAAGTCTACAAGAACACAGCATGCTCCAGCTCCTCAGGCTATTCATCCCACATCTCAGGCACACATGCAGTCTCATGAGAGTGATCACACTCCAAGGTGCTCCCACATCTTTTCACACATGGGATTCAAAGCAGCTAATAACCCAGAGCCTGCCTGAGAATATCCCTACCTTGGCTTTACCAGAGGCTCCCAATACTATTTCTGCCAAGTTGTGTCCTCATTCCCTCTGTAGCCTCAGAGCACAGTCACAGGACAGTGAAAACAATCCCCTTGGCAGACTCCTCAGAAGAGTTGCCCTTCAATCTTGACAGCAGTGGAGAGCAGCACTTTCTGCCCCCTCCCTAATTTTTATGATAACAATCCCCAAAAGCAGCAAAGTCTCCAGTTTTCTCCAAATACAATCTCTTGGCTGAAAGTGCAAAGCACTGAAACAGCAAATGATCAACGTCATGACTGATATTCTCTATGTGCTTACTCCAAATTGTGCCAAAATCAGAGGAACTGAGACATCTCTGCTAATGCTTGCACTTGTTACCAGCACAGTGGGAGATTTGGAAAAAAAAAAAAAAAAGAAAAAGAAAGTGTGAGGTGTGGGCTCTAAGTTGCTGAGAGCAAGGCCTGACTTTACAGAGCACATCTTTAAGCAATAGTTATCAAATATGCTATGGTACCTTTTGATAAGGTCTCTGAGGTGATAAGCTGGAATGGCTGAATTAACCACCCCCTCACTGGCAAATATGCGATCAACAATGGCAGAACTGTTTGTCTGGAAAGAAAAAGAAACAGCCATTAGGGAGGTAAAAAACCAGACTGTGCAAAGCTTGCAATACCCCACCATTTTCCAGACTGGATGCAGAAGGCTGTGGTGCTCTGGGGTTTTGTGAGAGATCCCCAATGCCAAGCCTCACATGTCAAACTAGCAGGCTCACATTAAATGAAATATTTCCCATTTGCCTGTGCAAAAGCTGGAAATTTCCACATGCAGGAAAATTTTCTGTTACTGTGGAGATTGTGATGCTGAAAGGTCTTTCTGGGAAGGAAAACACAAAAAGTTATTTCACATGGAACAGAGGACAGTCAGGCTCACAATACGGAGCTTTCCTCTTGTTTTCTCAGGATACACACTTACAAGAAGATCTCCAAATTACAGATAACATTAAACTAAACCCAGCAAATAATTTCTCTGTCATTGTGCTGCTGGACTAGCTGACAGACATCATCCACTGATTTTCTTCCTGTGCCACACCTACAGCCAGCACAGCTTGCCTACCAAATCCAGGCAAGACACAGGCTCTAAACAGAGACTCCTGGAACACTCCTATTTCAGTAACCTGAACACAGGCGGCATTCAGACATGCCAGTCCCACAGGGCAGGTGGGTCTTTAAGACTCTGGAACCTTAATTCTCAAGGCAATAGGATTAGATAAACATCCTGGAAACACTACCTAGTTGCCAGGTGCTACCTCACAAATCCAGATTACGAACAAGAAGCAGGAGGATTGATTTGGTGCAAGCAAGAACTGTCTCACCTTCCATTCCTGAGATTGGACTGTATGTTTCAGTTTCATTCCTGAGAACATTTCCAGTAAAACGATTCCCAGACTCCACAGATCCACAGCAGAGGTACATTCCGTCTCACTCTGGAGCCCTGCCTGCGCCAGGCAGTTCTGCAGTTCTGCCTCTGGAGCCCGATACCCGTCTGTTTGAATATATTTCACATCCTACAGGAGACCAAACACACAGAAAAAGTTGATTGTCCACACTCAGGTCCTCCACTCTACCCTTAAATCAGTTCTGACGTCCTTCCAAATGGGTCCCCAAAATACTATTGCTAAATTGACAGAAAGCATTGTACAGCCAGTTGTGCGAGGCAGGCAGTTCAACTCCCTATACTGCTGTGCTGAGGAACAAACAGGACTGTCTGGAAGAAAAACATCTCCCAGCAAAACAGCACTAACATCTGACCTCTGAAAGACAGCACTGCTGGGAGGAAGGGGCTGGATGTCCCTGTGGACTGGCCCTTTAACCTCTCCTACATGCAGAAGATACTAGAAATTTTGGGATAAGGGTTGAACACCCACAATATGCTCCCACGTCGGTTGCCTGAGAGCACAAACAGCTCTGTCTGAGCACTGAGGATCAGGAGCTGCTGCCATTATTTAAGTGCTGATGTTCTCTGGAACAAAATGTTAAAAGAATGAAGCAGGCAGCTAAAATGCTCAGACAAGGAAATCATCAAAGGCACTTCCCATGCACCTCTTCCATCTCCCCTTGAAGCCTCAAGTGCTGCAGCAATCAATACCTGCCCAGCTGCTGTGGTTGGCACAGTGAGAGAACATGCCCACATGCTGCCTGGTCCTAAGAAAATAGGGAATTACAGAATCACACAAGTACTGTCTGGAGGGGCTGCTCTGAAGGCTCCAGTCCAGCCTGCTGCTCCCAGGCAGTACCTGGTCAGTCAGCTGTGGCTTTGTCCAGCCAAGTCTTCTAAGTGTCCACAGACAAATTGCACGCTATGTCTTTTTAACACGTGCAGGCTCATTTTAGACACACTGATGCAACTCAAGGAATGACAGAAGAATATGCAAGCCTACTTCCTCCTGGGTAAGGCACAAGATTAGGAATTCTTACCACAAGAATATATCCAGACCAAGATTACGTGGTTCTCTCACTGAAAATAAAGTTTACAGAAGACATCTTCCGGCAACAGCGCTCAAAAGTGGTTTATGAACTTAAAAATGATACACAAACTGCTCATCCGTGTCCCTCCTCCTATCAGCAGGGAGCAGAACCTCCAGCATGGCAATAGCAGTAACTTGGCAGCCCCCCAAACAACATTTAGAGATAGAGAAAACACTGTGGTGAATGGCACCAGCAAAAAGAGCAAGATGGAATTTCACTCCTACCACCTAAAGCATTTTCAGAGCTGTAAGTGGCTGAGACCTTGCTCTGTGTATAACCATTCCCTGTTAAACAGTAATGGCAGGAAAAATTGTGTAAGGATAAGCTTGGCAGGGCTGCCATAAATAAAAGTAGCATGGTCTTTGACTCAGACAAGGAAATGATGGATGTAGGCTGCAGCCCAAGGCAGGGGTGGGGATGGGACACCTGTACCTGGTGCATATTCAAAGCAAGGTCAGAAGGTTCACCCACATAACCAGTGTGTTTCTGAGAAAGGGCAAAGGAAACTCAGCCCAAAGAAAGC
The DNA here is from genome assembly GCF_000691975.1 of Corvus brachyrhynchos. NCBI lineage: Eukaryota > Metazoa > Chordata > Aves > Passeriformes > Corvidae > Corvus > Corvus brachyrhynchos. Next base: position 2,314,848 of record NW_008237239.1, on the reverse strand, counting down.
AGATTGGAAGAAACCATGGAAACAAATAAAACCCAATCAACTATTATGAGGCAACTCACACAGCAAGCAGCAAAACACAGACCTGAATTAAATAAAAATATCTGCATTAGACACAGGACACTAGGAGTGTGTATTTTGCTGATAGACAGCAACAGATTACCACCAGAAACTCAGCCAAGAATGTGGGAGAACTGAAGACAACATGGAGGAGTTAAGAAGTCCAAACATGAAAAACAACTCCTGTACCCAAGAATTCAGAGATAGGTCACCCACACAACCCTCTGATATTCACAATCAGTGGGCTGTACTGTCAATACCAGGTAAACCAGTAAAAAAGTATATAAATTTAAAACTGCTAAGCAAGTAAAGTGCGTGGAATAGGGACAAACCACGACAATGTAGGAAGACACAGAAAAAATTACCATTCATCATCCAGTGATTAAAGGCAAGTGTGCTACAAGGTTACCTGATGGAAAAGCTTTATTGAGACTCCTCACAGGCCACTACTGAGAGAGGGAGGGATGAATGGAAGCTCTATCAAGCCAACAGCACAACCTCCTGAGGCTCTCTGCTTCCATCAGAAGCCATGGAAGAGAATAAAATGGGCAAGGACCAACGAACAACTCAGTATCACCGAAACAAAAGTGACAGCAAGAAGATGCAGCAAGAGCCCAGCAACGGGAAAAGCAGAGCAGAACAGGCAGAGACTGTCTGTGTCAGTAAAGAACAGACGCTGCCCACCCAGGACCAGACTATGGGCTTTTGATACACGTGGGAAGGAAACATCCAGACTTCCTGAGGAAGGAAGGCTGCTGAAGATAGGGTGAAAGTAAAGATAAGCACAAGGACACTGCCAGAGATAACACACTTGACTGGGGAGGCTGATGGCAAAGCTTGCATTACTACTACACATGATAAGGGACGATAAAAGGGAATTCTACATTTCTGGGTGCTCCTACTCATCTGACCACATAAAAACTAGCAAACTTCCCAGGAAGCTGAGACACCACTTTCCTCAGTGCATCATTAACATTGGAATTTATAGCAGAAAGGCTAAGACATCAACAGAAACCAGAGACATGCAAGGAGAATGGGAACATGAGCTCTGTTTCTGGGGCCAGACAACATTTTTAGCTTTTCCCAGTAAACCTTCAGCACTAGCTCAGCTCCTACTCTGATTAGGTCACATCAAAAACATCAAAGAGCCACACAACTCAACACAGAGCCATCTGCCTCAAGAGCAGCGCATTCCAAACCTGATTCCCCTCTTTGAAGCTAAGTCCAAAGTCAATGAGCTTAAAGCACTCCTCCTCTGCGCTCCACAGGATGTTTCGTGGCTTGAGGTCCGCGTGCACGTAGCCTTTGTGGTGCAGGAAAGCCAGGGCTTCCAGAACATCTCGGGCGCAGTGCTGGATCATCCACATGGAGCAGCCCTGGTTGCTGGAGTGCAGCAGCAGCTCGGACACGCTGATGTCCAGCAGCTCCAGCAGCAGGCAGCGGGACGGGCCATTGGCAGAGTAGTGGTTGGTGAACACGCCATACAGTGTCACTACGAGACACGGGGACAGGCATCGGTAACGAGCACACAGCCAGCACCTTCCACCGCCCCAGACCACAAAAGCTGCGGAAAGCAGCTCAGATGTTTTGTAGCGGATGATGTTCAGAGAGACAGAGAACCAGAGAGGAAGAAGCAAGGGAAAACCAGCCATGCCACCCCTGTGGGCTTCAGAGGACAGGCTGGTCTCACAACAGCCCCCAGGCTCTGCTAAAGTGACAGGGCCAAGTGCTCCTGCTCAGAAGGACAATCTCTGGGACATGGATAAGCACATCCCAGTGGGCAAACTGGACACAGTGCCGCTCTTTAGAGACATGTCAATCTCATCCTGTGACAAACTTTGCAGAGCAGGAACCCGACTGCTGTCTGGGTGCCCAGGCACACTATGGCATTAAAAAGCATTTCACACCGACAAAAAATATCAGCAGCGAGTGAACTTTGGCACTTCCAGCAACCGCCTCTGACACACAGGCTTCCTCCCTTCCCAAGCTCATTCCCACCCATGAAGGCAACCCAAGAGGTGCAGCCCAGAAGGAACACACTGTCCCACTGCTATCCCAGTCCTTGCTGGGGTTCTGGCACCCTGCCCAAAGGAGGACTCAAGGGTGCCCGGCCTGCAGTGACTCACTCTCCCCATCTCTCCTGCCCACCCTGGGGATGTCGCCTGCAGATCCCCCACCCAGGGAAGCAGTGGGGCACTCAGGAGCCTGCCGCAAGGGGATACCAGGGAGCACCCACTGCAGGGAGGCTGCTTTGGGGTGTCCAGGGTAGGGCCCTCAAACCTGCCCACCCAGGGGTGCCAATCCGAGGGGCACGTTGGCCTGGGGATGGGTTTGGGAGCGAGGCTGCCTGTATTCCCAAAGGAGTTGGGAGTTCCCCTCCCTAGCTGGGAGGGTGGTTTGGAGACACCAGTTTGGCCAGGGGGAGACTACTCTGGGGGGAGCTCTAGGGTGCCTACGAGGGTCCCCGAGAAGGGGTGTTTAGGGGTCGGGGGAAGCACGGGGTGCCCGGGCTGCAGGGTGGGGTGCAGGGTGGGGTGCGGGGGTGCAGTTACCGATGTTGCGGTGCCC
>NW_008237239.1:2308388-2311895 GCF_000691975.1 Corvus brachyrhynchos | reverse complement strand
GAGGCGGAGCGGGGCCCGGCCCCTCGGCCTGGGAGCGAGCGGGGCCCCCCGGTACCCCGGGGTCCGGCGCCCCCCGCCCGGTACCGGGGGGGGCCGGCACCTTCAGCACTCCCGGGGGTCGCACGCCCTCAGCCCAGACACCAGCCAGGGCTCCCGTCCCCTCAGTGCCAAGCGCAGCAGGGCAGCCACGTCCCCCACCCCAACGTGGACAGCACCAAACGCCCCCTCCGCCTCCTGGTTCCCCACCAGGATGGTGCAAGGGTGGTGCAGGGTGTCCTCTCCCATCAAGGCACTGCCACACATCAGTGGGTAAAAAAGAAAAAAAAATTTATTGTGCAATCTGCATCTCTTGTCCCAAACCGCACACACACCCCGACACCATAAATAAAGGGACTGGACCGGCCGTGAGTGAGGACCCTCCCTTAAGGGGAAGGTTCCCTTGGGATCACAGCGATGGAAGATGCTGGTTCTTCAGAGAGGGGCTACAAGCCCTGGTTTCCATCAACACCTACAGTGCAGTGTAGACCTGGGCAGCAGACACACACACACACACACACCGGTGTCTGGGGTTGGGGTTGGCCATGCACAGCGTGATCACATTGCCACTGTGCGTGTTACACCTCAGCTTCCTTCCTTCAGTGGGACAGCATGGCTTTGGGTGGTGGAAGACATTTCTTCAGCCCAGCCACCTACGTGGCCCAGAAGAAGCTGTGAGCAGGCCCACCCATGAGCTCCTGGGTTCCTCCAACCCAAATCGGGGCTTTGGAGCTTTCCTTCTCAAAACTACCTTTGTGGTGAGGGTGTACATAAAAGCTCTAAGAAAAAAGATCCATCTCACAGCTGCTTCCTTGCGTCGGCACAGGTGCCCCCAGGCCGGCTAACCCCTCCTGTAATGCATGGGGAAACACTCATACAGCAGTATCAGAGAACCATGTGGCTTCCTGCGTCCCAGTCTCGCAAAGAGACCACTGCCCCAGAAAATAAAGGGGAGCAGTGACACTGGCCCACATGGAGAGAGCTGCATGTCCAGACAGTTTGGTCTTGTCTGTGGTGGCTGGGATGAGACCAGGAAACAAACGGCAGCTGGAAGGGCTCAGCTCCTCGCCAGAGCCCAGTGGCCAGCAGCTGTGCAGTCCCAGGTATCCAGCCCTGCGCCCTGACAGAGCCCAGGTCTCCTGCATCTGGGGCTCCACTGCAAAGAGATGGCACTGGGCAGAATAACGCCACGAGGTCAGCACCTGGAGAAGGTCTTGGGCTCATCTGCTGTCCTGGCTCCCTGGCACCTTCCTGGCACGAGGCATTAGGACTGGGTGAGCCTGATGGTGCCCCAGGAAGGGGTATCTTGGCAAGCACACGGCATAAGCTGTGAAATCCTCCATTCCAAGGCATCCAGTGCAGACACAGGGAACAGTGTGTGGTGCTTGTGGGACACTCACTGGCCACTCACTCCAGCAGAGCTAATGGCGTTAGGGGCAGGCTGGCACTTCTACCCCCACACACCCCCTTTGGTCCCCAGCTCAGCAAGGCCCCTGGCTGCAGACAGGGTGGCAGTGGCACCGTGGCAGGACAGGAACTTGGCCCTGACCAGGGTGAATAGGCTCAGGATGGGGCTGCAGAAGCCATGGCAGGACAGGCTGCGCCCCTCCTGGGAATTTGGGGAGAAGCAGGTTGTCATGGCTCCCCAGAGCCCACACTGGGCAGCAATGGCTCCTTCCACCCCGAGGCTTCCCCCTCTCCAAAATAATCACCCCAAAAAAGGCAAGTGGCAGGGGGAGACATGTTTGGGAGAGCCAGCCCCCACAGTGCCCCTGTCACAGCTGCCCACTGCTACTCAAAGGACAGTAGGTCAGGATGGGTCCCCTCCACCTCCCAGCCAGAGGTATGTGGCTCCAGCCGCCCTGTGCTCCCTGGTGGCTCATGCTCCAGCCCCGGTCTCCGGGAGGGCTTTTCTGTGGTGGGTGACATCTCGGTGGCCCTCTCACCCACTTGCCACTGGCTCTCCCAGCTGCCCTTATGGATGAGGTCAGGCACAGGAAAGGCACTGGTAGGCTGGTCCCCACTGGGCTCTAGGGGGGCTGTCATGCTGGGGACCCCAGGGCATTCTGGAGGAGATGGGTCCCCCATTCCCAGCTGCTCCTCTGTGAGGTCAGGGTGGGCTGTGGGTGGTTCGGGAGGCTCCTCTGTGCCGCTCCTCGTGCTGGTCCCCTCTGGCTGCGGAGCGATGAGCATGTCCTGGGGGGTCTTCAGGGCGCGCGGCGTCCGCTTCTTGGTGATGGGAGGCGGGGGTTCCAGCCGGGGAAAGGCATCCAGCCCCACAGCCCTGCAAGCACAGAGGGACAGTTGCATACAGCCCTGTGCTGGGTCCCTCCAGCCTGTCCCAAGGGCCCCGGGGTGCACACTGCGGGGACACTCACCCCTCCTCAGCAGCCAGCTGTCCTGTGCCCAGCACAGCACCTGCGCTGGCATTCACTTCCATGGCTCCCACGCCGGGCAGGCCGGCCGGCTCCTTGCGGCGCAGGAGGTCGTTCACCTTTGCACCCATGGCCTTGCCCAGGCTGCAGAGGTGCTGGCTGCCAGTGGGCCGGCTGGGCTGGGGCAGGGTGCCCACCGTGGCAGGGATGTGCTGTGCCTGTGGCGTGGGTGCCGTGCTGGCGCTGGCATTCTCAAACATGCTCTGGTCCACTGGAGGGGGAAAGGGAACAGACAGGATGTAAGCCAGGCTGGAGGGGGGACCCCAGCACGGCCAGCCCACCAGCAGAGTGGGAACACAATTTTGGGAACTGGGAGGATGTTCCTACAGCCCCACAGAGGCTGGGGGCAGCCAGGCCATGCCAGGGCTGCAGTGCATGCATGGGGGACCAGCACAGGGCAAGACAGGGTAGCAGTGAGCCCAGGGCTCCACGTTGGCACTGCCAACACACCAAGAGCTTTTCTTACCTGACACCAAGCGACTTGGGAAGCAGGTTGTGGAAAGGGAGAGCGAGAGAGAGAGAGAGAGAGTGTGTGCAAGCGAGCATTTACCAGGGGAATGGCAAGGGAAGAGGCCTGTCCCTTCCACATTGCCAGGTGAGCTGTGCTGCCAAGCCCCTGCTCAGACCTGTCACGCTGCCTGAAGAGATGGGACTCACATGGGGGTCCCTTGTCAGCCACACCCTGGTAAAGCCACAGGCCCTTCTCTGGGGGCACCCATAGTCTGGGCTCTGCACTGCCCACCCCACCATGGCTCCCTCAGCCCAGCCCAGGCTGTGTCTGTGTAGTGGGTGGCAGCAGGTGCTTGCTGGGGAAAGGGCTCTGCAGTCACATCCCATCTCTGAGCTACACTGAGATGGGGTGTCTTCCCAGCAAGAGCCCTCCAAGCTGTGGGGGCTGCCTCCAGGAGTGCCAGCTCAAACCCCCTGTGGCTGCCTCCATGCCAGTGTGGGTCTGTGTGATGGCTCCAGCCAGTTCCTGGATGAGCCTGGTGCTGTTCTGGGGCCTCGCTGCCCATCAGCATTCTCTGCCCCAATC
>NW_008237239.1:2305773-2306283 GCF_000691975.1 Corvus brachyrhynchos | reverse complement strand
GTGGGAACTGGGAGGATGTCCCTACAGCCCCACAGAGGCTGTGGGCAGCCAGGCCATGCCAGGGCTGCAGTGCATGCATGGGGGACCAGCACAGGGCAAGACAGGGTAGCAGTGAGCCCAGGGCTCCACGTTGGCACTGCCAACACACCAAGAGCTTTTCTTACCTGACACCAAGCGACTTGGGAAGCAGGTTGTGGAAAGGGAGAGCGAGAGAGAGAGAGAGAGAGAGAGTGTGCGCAAGCGAGCATTTACCAGGGGAATGGCAAGGGGAGAGGCCTGTCCCGCACAGAGGCCTGTCCCTTCCACATTGCCAGGTGAGCTGTGCTGCCAAGCCCCTGCTCAGACCTGTCACGCTGCCTGAAGAGATGGGACTCACATGGGGGTCCCTTGTCAGCCACACCCTGGTAAAGCCACAGGCCCTTCTCTGGGGGCACCCATAGTCTGGGCTCTGCACTGCCCACCCCACCATGGCTCCCTCAGCCCAGCCCAGGCTGTGGCTGTGTAGTGGGT
>NW_008237239.1:2281369-2305664 GCF_000691975.1 Corvus brachyrhynchos | reverse complement strand
GAGGTGGCCCACCTCAACCCCCCTGTGGCTTCCTCCATGCCAGTGTGGGTCTGTGTGATGGCTCCAGCCAGTTCCTGGATGAGCCTGGTGCTGTTCTGGGGCCTCGCTGCCCATCAGCATCCTCTGCCCAACTCTACCTCTGCATCCCAGGGGCACATACTGAGACAGAGACAACCACTTCCACATCCCATGGGACAGAGAGAAAGGGTTCCCAGCACTGCTTCCAACCTCATGGTGGGCTGGACTCTTACAGGGACCCCCTTTCCTCTGTGTTCTGTGGTCCCACAGTCCTGCTCAACAGCAACCTGCAGCATCTACCAGCCCTGGGGTTCATCCTACAGCTACTTCATCTGCACCAAGAGAGCCACCCAGCAGTGCCCGGGCAGCCTCTCCTCCAGCCTGGACATCACCTCTCGGGAGTGTCAGGCCAGCATCATTGTCCAGGACAAACTCACTGCTACCCAGTGCCAGCCTGTGCTCCAGCATGGCCACCAGTTGTGCTGCCACATCTTCCCCACACCGCGGTTGGTCAAGACCCAGATCCAGCACAGCTGCCAGGAGGGCTACAGCTGCAAGGGGTTCTACCGCAGGTCCAAAGCCCTGGGGGAGCAGGAGCTCAAGGCACGGGAGGCTGCAGCCCCCATGGTGTCCATGCAGTCCCAGCAGCCAGGCAGCTGCCACGGGAGGGCACTGCTCCATCACTCCTGCCAGCGGCAGAATGAACTGCTTCAGGAGCAGTCAGCCCTGCCTGTGCTCTCCTTTTGCCTACCCAACGCTTCTGTCATCCTTTAAGAGAGGCTCTTCCCTACTTTTCCTTCTCCGGCAGCCAAAAATTTCCCGGGCCCCTGGAAGTGCTGATTAGCATCTCTGCATCTCCGTGGGGAGCTCTGCAGGTGCCAGGAGCCCCCAGGCACCCTCAAGCTGTTGGGTCAACCCTGAGACAAACCTGTGCTGTGCAGTGGCTGAAGGGGAAGACTGAAACCCCTCTACTCACAGCAGTATTCTGGGCACCTTGCTCTCATGGGCAGCCTGTGGCTGGCACCACAAGCAGGGGTCTCACAGGAGAGGAGACTTAGGTTGGAGGGGGTCTCTGCAAGGCCAGAGGATGCCACTGCTGGCACCCAGTGTGGAGAGGGAAGGAAGTACAGAGAGAGTCAGTGAGAAGAAAGAGACAACAGAAAGCCTTGAGAAATAGAAAGATTTATTTAGCAAAAGCCAGTTGACTAATGACAACACCCAAGGGTTAAGTGCACTTACATCGACAGATTGGCTTCCCAGATAGACTGAGTCAACAGTTAGTAATACGACAGTTGTAGGAAAAGAAAGGACAAAAAATATAGCTATAAAACCCCTGTCAAGGTCCATAACAAAAGTGAGAGGCTAGAGAGGAGTCTTGGAGGCAGCGCTGACTTAGGAGGGGTCATTTACATGTGTACACCCATGGTGCAGCATGATGCTGGCAGCACCCCCTCGGCCTGTGGGGCACCTGCCACTGTCCACTGTGGGCAGAGTGGGGGGCAGGAGCCCGAGGCCACAGCTGGTCCTGACAGCCCAGTGCTCACAGGACATGGCCTGAGCTCTGTGTGTGCAGCAGGGATGGACCAGAGCGGTGGCTCAGGAGATGGCTCCCCCCACCTGCTTCCTGAGGCAGCCCAGCCTGGAAGAGACCGCTGGCCGGCTGTTGCTCCTCCCAGGCTCTCCCTGCATCTGCCCTGTGTGTACAGCTGAGCTCCTGCTGTCCCCTCTCCTGAACAATCTGTCTGCCCACATGGAAATCCCTGTCCAAGCCCAACCATCCCTACCCTGTAAGTGCCATGCTGGTGCGTGCTGTCATGCCCACTTCTTCTCCCTAGCTGGAGCAGCCTCCCACCCCTTGCTTTCACCTTCACCTGCTGCAAGCTGGCAGTGGGATGTCGGGTCCCCAGCAGAGGGGCTGGCACACAGCTGTGCCTACAGCTCTGTGGGACAGGGCATATGGAGGTAGTGGTGGCCAGAGGACAGGAGCACCCTTCTCCCCCTCTGCCTGCCCTGTGGCTGGTGCAGGAGCTCCCCTGGACATCAGGGCACTGCTGGGGACACTGAAACATGTCCTTCTTTCCTTCCCACTAGCTCCTCAAGCCCATCCAGTCCTGTCTTGTGGGGGAGGGTGCATAGCACAGCTCGTACTGACCCCAGGGTCTCATCCACACATCACTCCTCAGCAGCCCTCAGTCCCAAAGGGACCAGGGCAGAGAGAAGTGATGGACCTTCCTCAGCAGCCAGGCCAAGTCCTGGAGGAGAGCAAGAGCTGGCGTCAGCCAGGGGTTTAGCTGCAGGCAGATTGAGCAGAGACAGAGCTGACAAAGGTGAGAGCAGCAAGGAAGCAACAAAGCAAAGCAGAAGCAGGATAGGAGGGAGGACAGGGAAGAAGACAACTGTGCCAATTCCCCACCTCATCGAGTGCTTTCACATGAAGCAGGGCAGACATCAGGACTCTGGTTCATACCCCTTCAATCATGGCCTCCTAGAGGCTCAGCACCAGGCAGGTGATAAAAGTGTTTGCAGAAAAGAAACAAGCTCTGGATCCCTTGGAGGCCCCCACAGAAGGCTCTAAGCCATGAGCTTCTCGAGGGCTGGTGGGGGATCCCGAGATCTTGGATTCACTTTTCCAGAGGGTGCAAACCAGAGGTGTGATGAAGCACCCCTGCAGACACCAGCAGTTCACTCCCCATTGAGGGCTGAAAGTGTGCTCATCCCTGAAGATGCCAGCCTTGGTCTGGGGCAAAACAACTGCTTGGAAATTGGGAGGGTTTGTCTATAAAGCAAAGCAGGGAGTTTGCGGTGATGGGAAGTGCTTGAAAATGTGACTTCAGAGCACCAAAAAGGCTTTGAAACCTGGCAGCTGTGCCAAGGAGCCAAAGGATCAGATGCTGAGGGGGAGGATGCTCTACAGCTTTGTGCTGCCTGCTCCACACTGAGCTGTGCCTTCCTCTCTGCTCCACCACCTGGGAGAGAAGCAGGCTCTACCCACACGCCCTCCACCTGCCTCGGCAGGGATAAACCCTGTCCTGGAAGTGCCACATCACCCTGCCAGCAACTCCCTGCACACAGCCAGCCTGTGCAACCTCATCTCACCCCTTAAACTCCTTTCCAGGCTCATCCCCACTGTCCATTAATGCCTCACTTCTCACTCACAGACCCACTCTGACAGTGCACCGTCACCAACCCTCACCTAGCATGGCCCTGTACTTGTCCCCCACCCTGCCTACCATGCAGAGAGCCAGACCAGCTGCTCTGTCCTTGCTCACCACCCCGGCGCTGCCCCCTCTATCCCTTTTGTCCCTGCTCACTGCCCTAGACCTGCTCTCCCATCCTCCCAGTAAAACCCTTCCTCTGCTTTACTGCTTCTCCAGCCCCAGAAGGGGCTAATCCAGCAGGAAGTGCCTTGCCTCTGCCTGACCTTTGACACACAGTTTGAAGGGAGATAGGGGCCAGGGGGAGCACAAGGAGCTGTCAGCTCAGTGTCTGCTGCAAAGCAGGGATGCTCAGCACACAAGCCCACGCATGCTGGAGCACAGCACGCCTGGCACACGCCCTCAGCACCGCTCCATCCTCACCTCCACACACTCCCAACTGGGTGCTGGAATCCTCCTGCTCCCTCCTCTGCCCCCCCTCCCTCCGGGCTGTCCTGTCCCTGCCAGGGCCATGGGCTGCGGCCAGGGTCCTTCCCAGCTCCAGCAGGTCCTGGCTGCTGTGCACCACCTCCTGCTGACCCCTACACCGCGATCTCGTCCTCCAGGCTGTCGCCCAGGTCCTGCCTGGGCTGGACGTGGAGCAGGCGCGGCGGTTCCTCCTGGGACCAGGAGTCGCGCTCCTCGCTCTCGTCCGTGTTGGACTCGTACTCGGAGGCGATGCCCGACTCGCGGAACTTGATGAGCTCCAGGCTGCCCAGTGCTGGCTCTGGGGCAGGCGGCCCCGAGTCCGGCAGAAAGCGGTAGCACTCCAGCTTCCCCAGACAGTCGTTCCTACCTATGGGGCTGCCCATGGTGCTGGGGAAAGCCGAGCTGGGGCCCAGCGGCGGCGGGTGGGTGTCCTCGGGCTGCGGGGTGGTCGGGTCGCAGAGGACAGGAAGGACGTTGGAGCGGAAGGTGATCTCCAGCAGACTGTCCTGGGAGCCTGCTGCAAGAGAAGGGCACGGCTAAGAGGCCCAGCTTGCCTGGGCATCCCCTGGCCACCACGGCTGGCTGCACACTGGCCGGAGGAGGACAGTCTGGGGTCACTGTTTTGAGGGGCTTATTCGGTGTCACTAATGCCAGGAGCTGCTGCTGGCCAACAAAGGGCCAGTTCTGCAGGACAAAAAGTTAACTGTCTTCCAGCCCAGCTCCTGCATGGAGCTGATGGCCACATCTGCTGGAGAGGAAGGTCAAGTAGGGGCTCTTGGGCAGGTATGGAGCTGGCCTGGAGCATGCAGCCACTGGGGAAAGCAGACGTATAGCTGATGGAGGTAGGCGACTACCTGTCCATACAGCCCTCCCCAAGCCCCTTCCCATGCTGCATGCAAGCACCCTGCTGCACACACACAAGCCAGGCCAGAAGGGCACAAATATCCCTCTGAACAAAATGACTGGAAATGCATGAAAAATCCCAAGAAAAACACCCACATGCACGTCCCCCACAGCCCTGGCTAGCTGCGAGGGGAGAGGAAGGGGCGGCAGCGCTTACTGGTCGTGTTCCCCGCCAGCTTCAGCTCCAGCTCCTGCACCTGTTTGACCAGGAGTGAGATGTGCTGCAGCAAGTCCTTGTTCTGGAGCAGGAGCTGGTGCACACGAGCCTGGGCCTCCAGCCGTGCCGCTGCTTCTGCTGCCAGCTGGTCCTTCAGCAGGTGGACCTGGGACAGAAGACAGCAGGTGAGCACAGGGAGATGCCGCTCAAGGGTGGAGGGCTTTGACTCTGGCCATCCCTACTCATCTCCCAGGGCTCACCAGCGTCCTACCCCATGAAGTGATGAAGCAGCCATTCCCTGTGGGTACTGCAGATGTGATGGGGAGAATGTGGGCCGTGTCACACCAGGGCTCAGCACATTGTCCCCTGGTCTCCCTGATGGAAAAGCTCGAGGCCAAGGCGCGCAGCACTGACCGAACTGACAGTTGTGCACATGAGCTGCGGATGTGCGTGGGAAGGGCAGCCCAGGAGGAAGCCAGATGGATGCAGCAGAGGAGACACGCTCGACCGACTGGATGGTGCTGCAGGTGCACGAGGGCGCAGCCGTGCAGCAGAGCTGGCCTTGGAAAAGCTGTCTTTTTGGGCAGGTTTCCCAGAAACAGGGCCCAGCCAGCAGCCCCTGTCGCAAGGAGGGGCTGGAGTACCACAGATGGCAGAGTGCTGCTGAGGGGTGGTGGCTCTGGGGGTGCAAGCTGGCTGCTCAGCCTGGCTCTGGGAAGCAATGCCTGCAGGGAGCCCACAGGCAAGACCACCATTGATTTCAGCACAACTACCTTCCTATATGCAAACATCTATGTCCCCAGCACCGTGCCCCTGAGGGCAGACAGCCAGGAGCTCCTGCCCAGGGCAGCTCTCTGATCCGCACTCAAGCAAGGAGAACCTTGGAAATGTACACTGCACAAGGGGATAGCAGTGACCTGGGGGCCACATTGGCTCAGCACCCCTTCCTGGCACCCACCCATGGCTCCTATAACTGCTCCTCTCTCCAGCAAGGACTGGAACCAGGAAAGCACAGATTTACAACTAAACAAAAAAAACCCAAAACAAAAATAACCCGAAAACAAAAATATCCCCACCAAACACAAAAGGCTATTTTACCTTGGACTAGAAGCTGACTTCGAGGAAGAAGAGGAAGCTCTCTGTACCTGACAAACTGTGAGCTGCTGCTGCAGCTGCAGGGAGCCCAAAGCTGCCCAGCTGGGGGCCACCTGCCCCCACAGATGGGTACCAGGAGGCAGTGCCAGGTTTTGGCAGGCAGGTGCTGCCCAAACGTGGCCAGCAAAGTGGCCCTGGGCAGAGATGAGCTGAAGCACAGCAAGCCTGGGAGTGACAGGAGGCCAGGCAAGGACTGGAATTTACAGCTTTCTGTGAAGCCAGACCAAGAGCAAGGGGTGCAATACTTTACACTCTGAGCAGGCACCATGGAGCCTTTTGGATTGTGAGCAACACTATACTTGGACAGACATAAAAGATTCCCCGAGGATGCAGGTCCTTCTTCCAGAGGGGAAAGCAACTTGGCAACCTGTGACCCCAAAAGGCACATGGGCTCTGGAGGCAGCAGCTCAGCCGGAACTGATCAACAAATACTGATTTACTGATGCGAGCGGAGCAAAGCCCCGGGGCAGCACAGAAAGGCTGCTGGAGCCCATCACACAGGCCAGGAAGAAAGTTGATGAATTGCAGAGAGTTCTGTGAGGGGTCAGGGAACAAGTAAAGCTCAGGTAATGAGCTGGATAAAGCAGCCAGGGCTGCTTAAATGAGAAATAGCTGCATGGAGAGTGAGCTGCCAGCTGCACAGCCCAGGCACACCAGTCACTGGGGCAGGCCACTGGCGAGCACACAGCAGCCAAAGGCCCAAGACACCTGGTGGGAAGAAGACCTAAGCACCTCATGGAGCCCCCTCCCCATGGAGCTGCCTGCCTTCATCGCTGCCCCCAGGCAGGATACTCCAGCAGCACCAAGGGGCTCAGTAGTGTGCCCCAGCCCTGCCACTGCCCCTGGGAAAGAATAGAGGGGAGAACCTGCGCCACGGCCACTTGTGTCTGCTGCTGCTGCTGCTGCAGGAGCTGCTGGAGAAGCTGCATCTGGTGGTGGGCAGAGAGGGGTGTTCCCAGGTCGGGCAGCTGGGCAGATGAGGGCAGCAGCATCTTGGGTGACGCTGTCAGGATATCTTCAGGGTGGAGGCAGCTCTGCAAAACACCAATGTCAAAAGTGTGATCCCCTGGCACTCACCTCAGAGAGCCACTGGGCACACACGAGCTTTTGCACAGAGCAGCCCCCCAAAATACCCAGAAAAGAAGCAGCTGCATCAAAAGCTAAAGCACACTTTGCTAACGGTGCTGACAACCTTTGCAAAAAGTACCTTTTCAGTTTCAACAACAACCCAAATAGTCTTGTAGAAAATTCCTGAAAAGGCTGACGCTTCCCATTGGAATTTCCACTGTATCAAGAAGTCTTTTATTTTTGTGTTTTTAGTGGAAAAAAATCCCTATCAGCTCTGCCCCAAACGCTTTCCGTGTGGCTGCACATAGCTGAGCCTCGGCACAGCGCTCTCCAGGAGTGCCCTGGGCCCCGAGCCAAAGGGCAGCCCTGCAGCGGCAGATGGCTTTGATCTGGGAGCTGGGGAATGCTGCACAATCCCTCCCGACCCCCCAGCCCTCGGGATGCACACCAGAGTCACGGGGCTGGGGCCGTGCCACCCCCTGAGAGCAGAGGGCAGGGACCCTGGGCTCGGTGTGGCCACCCACCTCCTTGCCCACGGCATCGAGGTCGGTCACGCCGCGGCTGAAGTCCAGGATGTCAGCTCCGGGCAGTGGCAGCTCCACGGCATCAATGTCGGTCTCCTCAGCCGAAGTGGCCGCTCTCTCCACACCGGAGAGGCGACAGGCTGTGGGAGCAGGGTCAGGGCAGGGCACGGCCTGCCTGCACCTGCAGCTCACTACTGTTCACCCACGGCTGTGAACAGTGCCACCGTCGGTCCCCACCACCCGCATGCCACCCACCCTCCAGCCCGGGGGAAAGCAGGTACAGAGAAACACGGCTGTGTCTTCCTGCTGCTGCTCAGGAGGAGGCTTGCAGCCAAAAACACACCCAGCCCCAGCACACCAAACCTGGGGAACGACAGCCAAAAGCCCTGATGCGGGACAAACAGGCCATCAAGAACAGAAAACACAGATAAAGCTGAAGAAAGGTAAACAAGAGATTACGGGAAAGAAAAACAAAAAACAGATGCTCTGGGATCCCCAGGGAGCTGCATATCGTGGCTGGGACATTGTGCAGAGGAAAACCAAACAATGACCGGTCCAGGGCAGCCCAGTGATTAGGTCATCACGGCAGCACTGGTCACAGAGGCAAGCAGGAAACCGCAGCTCAGCCCAGGTTGCTCCTGTTGGGATGGGGGGGATCCAGCCCACAGCATGGCATGGCATGGCAGGGCAGGGCAGGCAGTCCACACACAGACAGGCAGCAGGACCTGCCAGTGTCCCACCTGGCAAGGGAAGGGTTTGACTAACCTCTCGTAAAACATCTGCCTCCCCTCCAGCACAGGCACCGGCACCAAGGAGCGGGGCTGCTCCCCGGGACCCTGCAGAGCTCAGGGTGATGGGGCTGGACCAGCAGCCCCCTAGCCAGGCATCCCTGCACCCTCTACCCACAGGGCTGTGAAGAAGCGGGGTCTGCAGCCTGCCTGCAGCCCTGACAGCTTGATGGGAGACCACGAACATGGCTATGTCCATTCAGGGAACTGCAGAGAGCTGGCCCCAGACCCAGGCGTGCCTCAGGACAAGAGCAAGATCTGGGCTTGGGGCCTCTTGTGCCGAAGTAGCGAGGGAATGTTTGCAGTGTGTGCAGCCAAGCACAGAGCAGAGTCCCAGGCACTGCTAATGGGCTCCCAGCAAGGGGGATGTCTGAGAGGATCATGGCTAACACCTAGAGAAGGTTCCTTGCTGGGCAAGACTGCAGCTTGAGCCTGAAGCACAGCAAGCCAGATTGCTGTGCAAATCCATTGCCCAGAGGTGCCAGCCAGCAAGGAGCAGTACGGGAAGACAGTGCCTCAGCAAACCCCATCTGCCAGGCTCCGGGAGCCCCATGCCACCCCACAGCTCCGCCTTTGCGGAATACCTGGGACGTCCAGGTCATCTCCGTTCCTCTCGCTGTCTCCGTCCTCCTGCCCGTCCGCGTTCTGCTGGGTGTGCTGCAGGCTCAGCTTGTGGCACACCTCGAACGCCTGACCCACAGTCCGCACGATGCGCATGGCTTGGCTCTGCGGCAGGCAAGGACAGGAGAGGAGAGGGGGAATGTAACCTCAGCTGGGCTGCCTCTGCACGGTGACCCCCCAGCCTGGCACAGGGGTCTCTGTGCTGCCACAGGGTCTCAGATCACCAGGGTGCCCCGGCTGCCAGCTCCAGTGCATTGCCATGGAGTCCTGCCCCAGCTGCTCCACCGAGAGCACACCAGGATGAGATCTGCATCCCGACATCTTTACCTTCTTCTTGGACTTGAAGACGTTGCACCTGAAGACATTGCTAGACCCATCCCTGGCAATGTAGCTGAAGATCTTTAGGTCCTGGGAGTCATGAGATACATAGAATATCCTGCAAGGACAGAATGGAAGGGACGATATAAGCATACACATTACCCACATGCCCAGGAGACGGCCAAGGCCACAACCAATGCTTCCCGTGGCACGGGGTGCTGGCACATGCCCAACCTCTGCAGCACATCCCTGCTAAAGCCCATCAGAAATTTTTTTGGCAGTGGTTTTACCTCAGTTGGGAAAATCTGCCTGCTGATTCAGCAGCAGCAAACATTTTGCAAAGGCAGCATTGGATTTCTCTGCTCAGCCCCCAGGGACAGAGTCAGTGGCCCAGGAGCCCTCTGGGGATGGAGAAAAGCAAACCTCATCCCCGGCCTGCTCACAGAGCTGGCCGCCTTGCCCAGTGCCTGCCACCCCCTCCCCAGCACAGCTGAGGGCCTCTCTCACTCCAGTTTGGCCTCCCTGGGACAGACACCCCCTGCTATTGGCTTTTGGGAACAAGATGGAGGAGGAGAGCCAGGGACTTTGGAAAGCACCATGAGCTGCCCTCCACAGGATGGTGGCAGCTCTCCAGTCCCCAGCACAGTGCTGGTGTGGTGTGGGTAAGTGGCATGGCAGAGCCACACAAGTCTCCGTCCCCTCACCCAGCAGCCTCACCTGTAGATGGGATCATGCATGACGAGCATTTTGTTCTCATCCCAGGCCCATTCTTTTTTCTGCAATGAAAGAAGCTGAAAATGAGTACGTCAGATGCTGTCCTTGAGAACAAGGACAGGGCAGAGACAGTCCAGGGACCGACTTGGGAAGCTCTTGTCACAGCTCTGCTGCTGCTCCCCTGAAACCCTTTGCAAAGGGTCAAGTCCTGTCGGGGACCAGTCACATCCCACATCACCTCCCACAGGACTCCCTGGGCCCCTTCTACACTGCTCCAGGACTGGCTCAGCCACCCTGCAGGAACATGACTCACATGAGGTTGACCCCAGCCCATCGCTCCCTCTCCCAGCCCACCAGATTTTCCCAGAAATTCAAGGATGCTGCAGGTCCCTGCACCAGGAGGGGAGGGGTTCTGCTGCTGAGGCACTGCTGCTCCAGTGGCCAGTGCTGCCTACCTTCTTCTTCTTCTTCAGAATGACCTTCACGCCATCCACCGACACAATGAGATTCACTTTCTTCTTCTTGATATTCTTGGCTTTGAACTCATACTGCAGGAGATGAAAGAAAACACCTGAATTAGCCTTCCTGTGCCAGCACAGCCCCAGGGAGGGCTGAAGAGGCTCCAATAGGAAGTGGCAAGAGGGACAGGGACAGGTTTTCCTGATCCCACATGCCCACATCAACCTAGCATCCATGCTAGGACAGGACAAGGGGTCTTTCTGCCCTGCAGTGTCCCCGAGCCCAGCATCTGGAGGAGCACACATCGAAGCAATCCAGCCCCTGGATATGGATAGCACTTTGCCCAGTTCAGAGTGCTGCTGGGAATGGTAGCTTGTGTTTCAAATGCATTTGTTCTGCCCCTCTGAAGGGCTGTGCCTCCCCACAGAGGGACCACCACCCCCCCAGCCCCCAGGGATCTGCAGCCTGCCTGCATTTGCCCCGCTGGCTTGTGGCCATTGCTGAGCTCTGAAAAGTGAAATGGCGTTTTGAGTTGGGTATTTTTGGGCTCAGTATAAAACTGAAGATGATTGCTGAGGACTCTGTGAACCTCTCCAGGGGAGATGGGATAATGCAATTACCCACTTCAATTAGAAGTCACTGGACAGGAAAAAATCCCAACAGGAATTTCCAAAGATCAGTGACTAAACACAAAGCTCTGGTCTGGCCTGGGGAGAGAATGAGATTCCCCCCAAATCCACCCACTTTGGCATTTAGAGTCTTACAAGCGGGGAGAAGGCTGGCAGAGGAATAGCTAAATAAGCCATTTGGGCTGATCCTGCTGTGGGACTTTCGAGGAGTCCCATAACTGGTTTGCCACAGGTGCAGTCACATCAGGCACCCGATGTGCTGGTCCCACTTGCAAGGAGCTGTGCACAGCCATGGGGACAGACCCTCTGTGCCCAGAAAAAGCCCTGCATCCTGCACCTCGCCTGCCTGAAGAAGAGGGATTTGATTTATCCTCTCATTATTTCAGCAGTGTCTCTGCAGAGGGAGCAGTGCCCTGCCTCCGGCCTGCGCCAGCTCCACTGTGACATTTCCAGCACCGCGTGATCTATTAACTCTGGCAGCCAGAGCCAGCAGGCAGGAAAAGCTGCTGGCCCTGACCTGTGATCAAATGATAAAAGACCTGAAAGCACAATTCCTCAAAGCCATTTTAAAGTCGCCGAAGGGGATGGGAGATTCAGAAGGCTTGGAAAAGAGTGCGGGGAACACAGCTCTGCCCTCCCCCGAGCACAGAGCAGGCAAGCCCATCCACACTGGGGCTGAAGCCATGGTGATGGGGTGCAGAAAGCAGAGCTCAGGCTCCCACCATGGCTTTGGTCAGCCTCAAAGCCCCCAGCACATCCCCAACATGCTGCTTGCATGGCTTATTCCTCATGGAGAAGGGTCTCACCAGAGTCCTTCACGACAGAACCCACCAGTGTGGGTTTCCAAGGCCCAAACCCATCGTTATCAGCAGAGATGAAACTGCATTCAAGAGCCCATTCTTTGTGTCTTGTCAGGACACTAGACCGGTGCCTGGTACCTAACACTGAAGAAATGTCTTGATTTGGCCCTAAAAAGGTGAGCCTGACTACACCTTGGAGTAATTAACCCAGTCCTTTCTGAGGCTCTGCATGTGATTTTCCAGGAGCTGCAGGCTGAGCTCCATGCTCTCTGCAGCATCCAGGGTGACTGCGTGGCACCTTGGGTGCTGCTGCCTGATTTATTGGTCCTAACGATCACTGATTATACACATCCAGTTGCATTTCCGAGCTCCTGGTGCTGTGGGGTTTCTATTCCAGGCTACCCCAAGTGCTAACTAATGTGGTCTTGGAAGAGTGAAAAATATCTCACGGTGAGACAGACTATTTTTAGCCTGGTTTTTTGGGAGAGTAACAGCCCCAGGACAGCAATGCAGACAGGCCAGGAGGTTTCAGCAAAGATGCTACCCAGCCCTGGCACATTTCAGGGACAGAATCACACAGAGCTCCTCGGGGAGGCTTCCACAATCCCTGGCTGCAGGCAAAGGATTCTGCCCAGGCTCGCCCTGAGCCTGGCAGGGGGGAATGCTGTGGGAAGAGTTGCTGTGCCTCTGCCACGCTGAAGCCAAAGCCCCCTGGTGCTGATGGGTCATGGCAAAACTCCAGCAAAAACCAACGGAAGCAAAGAAGTCAAATTCTCGGAAGGACCGAGCAGACAGATTTGTTAAGCCCTTCCATAAATCCAGGCCTTTATCCTGACACCGACTGGAGAGCCAAGCTCCTTTGCAAGCCTGAGCCATGTGCTCAGAGAGCTGCTGCCCGTCCCACCCCACCCAGAGCTCATTAGAGCAATCAGTCCAACGAGCCCAGTGGCTCTCCGGGACACGCTTCCCATGCTCCGAAGCGCAGCTCCAGCCAATAAAACACTAATGAACTGGCGCCCACTGGGGCTCTAATGAAACACTAACCGTCATTTAATAACAAATTAGCAAGGAAGAGGATTCAATAAGACAGCAATTCAGCCGCGCTGCCTCTCACATCCCGGGGCCGTGCAGGGAAAGCATCCCGGGTCCCACAGGCTAGGAGATGCCATTGCTGATTTTGAGGGGCTGCCTAATTTGGTCTAAGGGAGTGTCAGCTTTGTGCAGTTCCTCTAAGTGAGATCTGAGCCACAGAGACTGTAAGGGATGAAACCAAAACCCTTTACTTAATGGGGCCATGGAAGAACATCTCTGTACAACTGATCAGGACCTCCCTGGCTTGGAGTTATTCTTGATGACAACTCTGCCCAGGCACAGAGATCTGCTGTGTCTGCCCATGTTCGTCAACATTCCTCCTTCTGCTGCAAAACAAAGAGAGAAAGCTTAAGAGGGTTGCAAAGCATTAGGATTTTAGCTTTTCCTGCTGCTGGGAAGAGAGCAGAGGTGATGATGGCAGGGTTGGAAATGCTACCGCAGGGGCGCTGGGATGGTCTGCACAGCCACAGCCGCAGCTGCTGTATCCACAACAAGTGGCTGACCCACAGGAAAAGAAAACCCACGTTTCCAGAGACACTGGGCCACTGCCACCCAATCCTTGCTGGGAATATATCCTGCATTTTCCAAAGATGTGCAATAGGAGTGTCTCTGTATGCTGGGTGACAGCAATTTACCCCACACTCGCTGGGCACTGCATTGTCATTTGGTGACTGCTTCAGGAGAAAAAACACATTTCACACATGATAAGCTCAGCTACCCATGGCTCCAGTGGGAGAGCTGAATCCTAGCCTACAGCTTAATAAAGAACTGATACAGAAATAATTATCCAGCTTGAAATCAAGAAAGGAAAGAGGATTTGCACAGCATTCCCATGATCCCCTTTGGTTTCACATCATGTAGCATTTCACTGTACTACTTATAACCAATTAAAAGCCGTAACAGAAGCGCTTTCTTAGCCTTCTACCCATTTTGCTCATCTTGGGCATGTTTCTGGATCTTTAAATATCTGTAATAATACTGCAGGCTTGGGTTAATTATATTAATTCTTGTTTATAGCAATGTGAAAATGCCAGAAGAAAGAGAAGAATTAATTTCAGAGAAATACACAGAGAAAGGACACAGCAAAATTATCCATTCCTGGACTTGCACAGCTCCACAGTTGGTCTCCAACTGAAGCTATAAGAGCTGCATTAAAATTTTTGACCAAAGACTGAAAATGGACATCTGAGATACATCAGTTGAAAAGCCCCACGACTATTCAAGAAGAAAGGCAAAGGTGGTCTCAGTAACGCAAAAGAAATATAAGATCACTCATAAAATCCAACCAGCTAAGTGAATAGACTGTCCTTTAATTTTACCCTGCCCACAAAAAAACATACTTATCTTTTCAAATGGAAAAGAAACATCCACTCCATCAGAGCACAGGAGCCTTACTGTCGACCTCGGGTTAGTGGGAGTCTATTTTCAACATCTGTCTTTTGTGCAGAGTTCAGTATTTAAAGAACTTTGGAAGGAAAAGAAGCCAGCTGGTGTATGCATCATTGCGCAACGCATTCCTACTGGCAGAGTATTAAAATTGCCCTTTCTGGAGAACGGAGTAACATATGTTGCTTAATAGAGAGCGCATGTAACCTTGTCAGCTTGGAGTAAAATTATGTATGAATCCAAGAGAGATGGGTAAGTGTGAAAAGCAGGGAAAACTCAGCATCCCTAGAAAGATGCTATCCATCTCTGTCGGCATGTTTCCGCACAGCAGAAGTGTGAGGAAACTTGTAACCACGCGCTGCACACAAGGTCAGGCAGATCAGACACTGAGGAGGAGAGATGATGTCTTTCTAGATCCATCATCCCCCCCACATTCACAAGCATCTGAAAAATGTTAACCTGAATAAAAATGCCCTCATTTCATTCCAGCCCATCTAAACTGCCTCAGGTACAGATTTAAGTCTGCCCACTAGCACTGTCCATAAGTAAGGGAAAGTACCAGGAATGCTTTATGGTCACATTGTGCCAGCACAATACAAATAAAGAGAATATTTTTTAAAGGAAGTTGCTCTAAATGCATCGAGCTGCCCTTGTCCCCTTCCACCCTCTATCCCCCTCCTCAAAAAAAAAAAAAAAATTTAAAAAGGGAAAAAAGGTTACAAGCTTGTACCTTGTATTGGGGAAAGAGCAGTGCTCTGAGAATTCAATTAACAAGGAAAAAGCAATTCCTACAGAACTCACTGCTGCTCTGCTAGCTTGGGAGGCAGGAGATGAAAATCTGCAGTAAGAAAAAGCGTAGAAGAGGATGTAGTTTTTGCCAGCAAGCTGTATTTCTACGTGTTTATCCAGAAAGGACATGAAACTGTGAGCAAAGCTGGGTGCCCCAGAGCCACCTGTGTTGAATGCAGAGGGGTGGCTGGGCAGGACCCTGCTGGGAGCACCCTCAGCTCTGAGCTGCTCTGCCCGTGGCGATGCCCCCGCAGCTCCCACGGCAGCTCCTCCTCGCAGCTGGCTGCCACAGCAGCTCATAAAATACCTCCAGAGTTAGACTTTAACCCCAGGTCAGCCCGGGCTAATGACAGACGTGCCAGACCAGCGCCAGCTTTCCCAGCACTTGGGGGGAGAAGCACTGCAGTGCTCTTGATGAAGAATTAACTTATTACAAAATGACAGCCGGGATTGAGTTCAATCGGCACAGGCTCCACGGCGCCAGAATTAACAACTGGGGGGAAGCACATACCTCACAATTCCTACTGCTGAAAACATGGGGAATGGCAGCAAACCCCAGAAATGTCCAGGAGCTTCCCAGGAGGGAAGGCTGAGAAACCTTGCTGGGATCCTAATAGCTGTAATTGGGAGGAATAGCAAACACAGGGCACGAGGATTTTGCTTTACTGAACCACACAAAGAAATGGCACCAACCCCAGTGCCCTGGAATGACTCAGAAGCACCTGCGGGCTGTGGGGGAACAGGAACCTGTGAGGGAAAGGCCCTTTTTTCCCTGCCAGGTGTGCCAAGCCACCCTGGGGATGGGCATGGAGAGCAGGAGGAGCAGGAAGGCAGCACTGGCTTCCTGCTAGCCCTTTGTGGGGTAACCAACACCGAGAGCTCAGTGCCGGGGTTCTGCCAAAGCACCAGGAGCAGACTGCAGCCAGAACACCCCATGCCTTCTTTTTTCTTCCTGGTTAATTGGAGGAAAAGTGTACCTTTGAGCCTGAAAGGAAAGAGCACTGGAGAGAAGGGAATGATTTAAAATACAGCTTTGGCCCAGTAGCAAACAGATAGAACCTGGCCAGAAGCAGCCTTGCAGTTCAGAAGAGTCTGCAACCATCCAAGCCATGATATTGTGTGGTGTCCAGCAGATAGCTGGGCAGGGAGCAGAGGCAGCACTGCCTCTCCCCACAGCCAGAAGGGAAGGGCAGCAGAGAGCCAGGCTCCTGCCAGCAGGGTCCCCAGCTACGGAGCAGCCATCACTCCCTTCTGCTGAAGGCTGCTGCCCCCAAAACAGAAAGGCACCTGCCAGCCTACCCTGCTCCATGTCTCCTCTGGCCCTACTGGGGCAGCAGCAGCAGATGTTAGGGGATGAAGTGGCTGGAAAGCAGGGCACCTCCCAGGAGGGCAGACAGCTTCATCTGAAAGGCATTTCTGAACAAGGCTTCAGAGTATCTGACAGTCCACTGCTCTGGGCTGCACTTTATGCCCTCAGGGGAATCAGGCTTGCTGGAGGGGAGCACACTGAAATACCTGCTTAGCCTACTAATGTGATCAGCAATAAATGGACTAAAACCTATTTTTAAAAGGCTGCTTTAAGCCCCCCTGCCGAAGTGCTGTGCTGCTGCCTGTGGCTGAGGACTCCCCATACCCTTCACTGGGGCCATGGGATCCCACTGCACCCCAGTTCCTCTGTGCATCTGTAAATCTGGCCATTACCATGCCAATGCTCCACACATGAGCAGGACACTTGCCATGGGATGCCAGCAGCACCTTCCTGCTCCCTCCAGGAACTGGGATACAAAAAGACAAGAAAAGCAGGGAAATTTGGGGATCTCCTCGGTGTGGTCATTTTGCTTGGGCTCCCCGCTCCTGCCACCAAAACTGAGGACAAAACCAGCCTGCGGCACTCGCACTTGCAGCAGGGATGGATCCCATTGTGCGACACAGAAACATGGAGATATCTGAGGCCAGGATGAAGGCTCCCACCAGCTCCATCAGCAGACTGCCAGCACGGCATGGCCAAAGATGCCAGACACCTCTGCCATCCTGACAGTTTGGGTTTAAACTACTCACCAGCATTAAATTTGCCCTGTCCTCCTGCCTACACCCCATGGCTGGTGGTTTTAGCATGAACTGGACTTTAATTTAAAGGCACAGTAATTTGGAAGAGACGAGGAATAATGAAGTACTGGATGCTTGTTCTTGGGCTTAATGATGATGCTTTTTAAAACTCTTCCACAGTTCCTTGGAGTTTGCATTTGCACATATGGGAAATGTGGCTCTGAGGTACATGTGTTTGTCTGAAATAGATATGATTTTGGTTTGCACTGACAAGGTCAGTGCCTATTTTCCCATCCAACTTCAGTTTTAATTTTGGTAACCGTCTGTGATGGTTGT
The DNA here is from genome assembly GCF_000691975.1 of Corvus brachyrhynchos. Taxonomy (NCBI): domain Eukaryota; kingdom Metazoa; phylum Chordata; class Aves; order Passeriformes; family Corvidae; genus Corvus; species Corvus brachyrhynchos. Next base: position 2,288,238 of record NW_008237239.1, on the reverse strand, counting down.
GAGTACCGATGGGTATAAATGGGAATCAGGCTAAAATTACCCATGTTGTGAGAGCAGCAGAGCAAAGTTAAGGTTGCTGCTTCAAAACCATCCCAGGATTGCAGCATACCCATCTATCACACAAAATATGTTTTCCAATAACATTGACTACTTCACAATAAATGCCTTCTGCTCGGTTTGCTATTTCCTCCCAGAGAGCTGCCTCCATCCACTTCCTCCAACCTCCCCTCACTACCTCCGAGTTTCACAAGTTGAGGTGGCAAACTGGGACACACTCACGAGCCATCTGCAGCAGAAGCAGTTTCACAGGAAGCTCAGAGAAATCAGAACTGGTAAGAATTAAATCAGTATCAGTCACAGGGTTAAATGGAGAAAGTTAACAGGCAACAGCTTATGCTAACCCCCTCTTTTGAAGACTTCCATTTGCAAGATGATTTATCTCCCTTACAAGAAATCCTCAGGCATTTCATACCTCTCTGTGTTGTTTTTTTTTTTTTTTTTAACACCTTTAAATCAGAGGTTCAAAGGAGGCCTGAGACACATCAGCAGCTTGCTGTGTGCCCATGAGGGATGCAGCAGCACTGTGCCATGAGGGATGCAGGTGCTGGAGCAGCAGCATGCTTCCCAGCTACACCCCTCAGTTCTACCAGCATCTCACCAAAGCCATCAAGGTCCTTGTGCAAGTGTTACTGTTCACTCCACGAGGCCTTCACTAATACCAAGCCTATGAAAGAAAGCTGGGGATCCCATCCCACCCCAGCCATATAATTTCTCCTCCAGACTGGGCACATGCAGTGAGTACGGTGCTCATGGGCTGGGAAAAGTGGCACTTCTCAGCCAGGCATGAAGGTCAGTGGAGACCATGCAACACGCTATCCCCCAGCCTTGAAAACATCTCCAAACTCCTTTCAGAAAGCCAAGGAAGTGATAACAGCATGGACTGGACCCGTGTGGGAGGTGGCAAGCTCCCCCCTGCCTTCACATGCTGCCATCGCCGGTGACCAAGCCAGGGTGCGAATGAACCGGTGCGTGGGTGAGTGTGGGATACTGGTCAAACTGGTTATAAAAATAACAGCCGGGCTTGGAGCTGCTTCCTTCAGCTAAGGAAAACAAGGACGGGCTCTGTGTGCATCTGCAGGCACCGCTCTCGCACTGCTTTTCACAGTCCGGGAGGGAGAACACCAGAAATGAGCTGTACATGTTTTAATATTTACCACCTGTTGCTAGAATAAGCAGAAGTGCATTCCTTGGAAAGCCCACATCTGACTGGAATTTGTGGTATTTTTAATTAGACATGCATTGGTTTGACCTATGCAGGCTGAGGCAGCACAAGCTGCTTGGTGCAACCGCCCTTTGAGGAAGGTAAGGAACTGCAAGAGCCTGGAAATGGCCTCTGTTCATCCAGCCCAGAGCGGGTTTGAGCCCATGTGCTAGAACAAGCTTGGCTTGAAGGGCAGCATTGCCATTTGCAGCAGTTCAGTCACGCCCCTTTACAAAGTGATCCCTAATAAACTCCTGACCCTTTCTGGCACCAGCAAGTCCCGATGCCCCGGGGGACCCCAGGACTGAGCAGTGCAGGCAATGTCCAGCCCAGCACCCTCCTCCACCTGAGAAGGAAAACAAAATTTCTGTGTTCAAGATTAGCTCTCTCCCCCAAATGCATCCTTTCAAAGATAGACCCTGCCTCGAGGAAGCTGAGGTAATCCCTGCCCACATGGATGGGTTGAAGGCAGGGCAGAAGAGCACAAAATCACTCCAATTCCACCCTGAGGGCAGGTGACAAAAGCAAGGGGCACCCTAAGAAGATACCCACACAGCACTTCAGAAAGGTGTCAGCTCAGCAAAGTGAGCCAAATCACAGCATGGTGATATTTACGCCCCAAGTTGTGAAATACAGGATTTATTTTGGTATTTTTTTTACTGCTCACCACAAAGCTGCTCTCTCACTGTTGCATAAAAAGCTTGAGTAAGACCAGTTGAGAAGGCAAATGAGAATAGCCAGGCAGAGAAGCAGTGACACACCAAGGAAGGCAGGCTGGTAATACTGTAACTAAATCAGCAATTATGAAATTCAGACAATTAATAAAGAATGAATGAGCAGCAGCATTAAATGGTTGGTGCATCAGAAACATGCCAGCCCTGTGGGGCTCATTAGATGCTGGCAGTGCTCAACAATGTTTCTGGTTTGTAACTGGAGAAAAGAGGTAATTATTCATATCACTCTTGCTTCACAGTTCCTATTTCAACAATAACTAATGCAGGTATTAAAACCCATTCACTAAATTCGACACGTTAAAGGCAACAAGAATAATGTCCTTTGGAGAGATTTAGACAGAATTATAGAAAAAATTTCCAAGTAATAAAAAGTACCAAGATTTTAGGTGGAGTTAGAAAAGAGGGGTTGAAATCCACCTCAGCAGCAGAGCCTGAGATGAAGCAATGAGAGACAGATGACAGAAAGCCATTGTGCTTCCAGGAAACCCCAACAAGGGAAGCACAGCAGTGCTCATTTTTATGCAGGGCTGGAAAAAAAAAAAAATAGTATTTGCTATCCAGGCCAAGTGTACAGGAATCTGGCATCTACTCATTTCAGGATGATTTTATATGGCATTGGCCAAGCAGCCTCTCACAGGAAAAAGGAACAGAAACTGCATCTGCCAGGAGGCAGAAATGTATCCTAAAAAGACCCTGGAGGCATTGCAAGGTGTCATCCCAGTTCAAAGGACACTGTGAAGACAGTGTGGTCCCGGGCAATGTGCAGCAAAACAGAAAGGTGACACTACCTCAAACCACAGCACTACTGAAATCACCACCAACACAACCCATTCCTACAGAACATGTCCTGCTTTATCATACACTTCAAAGAAGAAACAGAAAACAGTTCAGAAAAAAATGAACAAGAACATGAGGCAGTTTCCCTAGACTCCTACATCCCAGAGGTTAAAACAAACTCTCTGTATTTAGCTTATCCAAAGAGCAGGCTTGGTGGGCACTTGTCCACAGCTCAGGGACTTGGGAAGAGCTTCCTCACATCAAAGGCTCTGACTTTAGGCAAATGCACAAAATCAGCTAGCCGGGAGTTGAAGTTGGATCCATTCAAACCACAGAAAGACAGGTCTTTTTTCACAGAAAGCTCAAGGGGAGCTGCACCCCGAGTCACACTGACCAACAGCTTTGGCCCATCATTCTGGATTTTGCTCCTTTTAGATAATGTGGATTTCTTAGCATGTAAGGTCAGCACAGATGTGCTCTTTGTGCTGGAGATACACACACATCCCCCAAGTTCCCAAGGATCAGGGAGTGTTTGAAGGAGTCCAGACCAGTCCCATCCATCATGTTAAGAGGGAATAAGAAAATGACATTGGAGCAAAATGCTAAAACAAAACCGGAGGCCTTGGAGAGAAAAAGAAAGAGATGGCTCTCTCTGACGCGTATCACTACTGCAATCCAAAAACAGCACTGTAAAACATCACAGGTTGGGCTGTTTCCTGTTAAAGAATTAAGCTGGAATTTAACCATCTCTGCTGAAGTTTCCTGTGGCAGATACACACTTCAGGCTGGTTTTTGCAGCTTCTGCTGGAACAAATCAGCAGTTTCCATAAGCAAACCCGTGACATGGGGAACTGGGTTTGGTTGGGGATTTTTCCATATCATGTTACACTCCCACTGCTGAAAACCAAGCAACAGATTAAGAATCACTGGGATCCTCTTCCTCAATCAGGGAAGCCTGGCCTGAGAAGGAAACATTGTCTTCTCTGAGAATTCTTTGTCTAGAGTCTTTGCCCTGGGTAGACTTTACTTCAGATGGGAAAGTCCATGCCTTCCAAAAATCCCAGTTGAAGGAGATCACTTTGCCCACCAACTACCATCTACAGGGATACTGGAGCAGCCAGGAGCCACATCCATGGCCACAGTGCCACGTGGAGAAGCAGCAGCCCTGTGTGGCCCCAGCAGCCTCCCTGTGAGGTGACAACCTTGTCAGGCAGGAGGAGGCAGGGAACCTCCAGGGCTTTCAGCATGCTCTTCAGGCTACAGCCTCCTCTGCTGGGATGGGGAGAGTGCCTGGCTCCTTTCCCTTGTTCTGGGCAGTGCTCCTTCTGCCACCCTACAACAGATACATCCTTTCCTCCCACTCCCTAATTAAACTCCCATTCCACAGACCAGCTCACACAATAGATTTTGCAACCTCTCGTTTTAAACAGATGTGCTCCTTTCCTCTGCTCCCGCACAGGGCAGGAACACGCCGTAACATCCTCGGAGCCCTCGCAGCCACAGAGCCGCGCACCAAAATCCCTCTCACCTTGCTGCAGGCGGCGAGGCCGGCTCTGACTCTGTGCCTCCCTGGCGGCTACTCGTGCACAGCATCCCTTGGAACATCTTCCAGCAGCACCAAGCCAAAACCACCAAGAATTAATTTTAGCAGGGAAGAAACTGGGGCACGTGGCATTTTTTTCAGAAGGCTGCAGCCCCAGACTTTTGTCTCTCTTCCGAGGTGATGCAGCAGAGAACACCACAACAGATTAAATTAAAGGGTCCTTGGCCTTTGAGGGCCAGCAGGGAAGCACAAGAGCAGAAAGGATCATATATAAGAGTAGCATTTAAAGTTGACTTCAGTTTGGTTTGACTTTAATTCAGCCCAGTTCCCTGCACAGGGATGTCTCCCTCAAAAGGAGTCTGACAAGTCACAGTCTCCCTGTGTCTTGGTTTCTCACCCATAAAGTGGATACTAAATATTGCTTGACCCCTGCTTGTGAGTTTTATTAACTCTTTGGTCTCCTTTTCCTAGGTTATTTCTCCCTTTAACCACGGAGCAAGAGTCAGGTATTGTCTCTGGACACACTCAAGCCTGGCAGGAAGATGTGGCTGCCCAGAATAAGGCTGCCTGCATCTCTCCTGCTCAGGCCCATGCAGCATCAGCAGTCAGCACCAGGGAGCATTTGGTCCCACTCCATCCCAAGAGTAAAATGTTGCCATGATGACAGAAAACTGATGAAAGCACTGATTTGTTAAAAAAAATGTGAAAATTCCATGTTGCAGTAAATAAGAAGGGAGAAAATCTCCAAATAAAAGCAATGCCATGGGTGTGAAGAAACACAAACTCAGGGAGAAGGTCCAGTTGTCCACTGCACTGACCAGATACTGCTGAGAGGTGCCAGGATGAGTTACAGAGCCTGAAATCAGCCAAACCTCATCACACCTCTCTCAAACCTATTTTTTCTTATCAACAACCTGTCAGGCAGCCAGGAGCTTATTCTTAGGCACAGTTAGAAATTTACTCTAAAATGCAAAGGCAAGTGCTGATGGGTATCTTCACTAGCAATCTTCTAACAGGAGAAGAGACTGTCCCCTCTTGGTGACAGTGGTGGGGCTGGTGTGCACTGAGCTGGGTGCGTTACAGCTGGTGACAGCGAGCACAGCCTTTACCTCAATAACAATGCCTTCTGCAGAGGTTTATGCAAGTCTGAGGCTCAGGCCATCAAAGGCAGCTCTGTCACCTTGCAGAAGAATCAGAGTGCTATCAAAGGATGATGGCTTCTGTAGGAACTCTTCAAACCCTCACAAACAGCAATCACTAGCGCTAACACAACCCCAAATCTCCCAGAACAAGCTGCAGACCTCCTCGCCTTGACAGCCAGGCTAAATCCATTCATGCCTGGGAGGCAGAGTGTGCAACAAATCACTCCTTTCTAGGCAGGAGGGAAAGCCAGAGCCGAGAGCCCCGTCGGCAGCTCCAGCAGCTCCTGTGGCATCTGCAGTCCCACAGACTCCACACGTGTCTGTGCTCCTGCAGAGAGCAAGGTTTGCAGCACCACATTTCCCTGCTGCTGGTGCAGCTGAGCCCTGGCACTGGACTGAGCCTGCTGCCCTACCAAAACCATCTGTGCAACACAGGAGCCTCACAGGAAGGAGGCAAGGAAAGCCAGGGTCACCTGTGCAGCATGCTGTGCCCCACAGATAGTGCAACCCACCAGTGCAATCCTTAAACATGCTGGAAGAACCATTTCTGAGGAAGAACAAGTGGGAAGCAGGAGGAAGAGGAGGAAGCACAAGGGCATGCAGGATGGACATTTGTGAAATGACTTTACACGCTGGCCGTGAACTTAGAGAGGGGGTGGGAGCCAGCAGAGCATCCCCTGGCTGGGAGGGAGTGATAGAGAAGGCCTGCCCTCCCCCCACATTCAGGGAGCCTGACAGACATTACTCCCCATCCTCTCCCTTGAGCTCCCCGCAGATATTTGCTGATGGCTCAGACAGTGGCACTGACAAGGCAGTAAAGTGACTCAGTGTGAGCATGATGGGGAAAGCCCCCAGCCAGGGAGGGAGATGAATCACAGGGAGACACCGTAGGCTCCCAGAGAAGGAACTGAGTCCAACCCAGGGAAGTCCAACCCAAGCAAACGGAGGGCAAGGATTTGTGATGAGGCTGGAGAGGACAGAAGGCACTGCTGCCTCCCAGCTTTTTGCCAGCAGCTCCAGTCCTGCCCTGGGCTTGGTGCCTGCTTGGCTCCCAGCCCTCTCAAAGGCACTGGGCTGGCTGCAGGCCAGTATCACCCACCAGGAACACTGCTGCCTGTGCTGGCGTGCCCAGCGCCACTCGATGTGTTCTGGCCAGAGCCCTGAGCGTCGCCTGCCCGCGGGACACTTGCCCAGAGCAGAAGTGCTGAGCTCCTCAGGGACACAGGAGGTATGGGGAAGACCACACATGGCATGCACCTCCTGGCTCAGGAGCTTTCCCAAACCACGCTCCCCCACCTGGGTTATAGTTTCCTTCATCCTCACTGGCTCCACACCCTAGCTCTCCATCCAGCTGGGAACTCCCTGCTCTTTCCTGTCTACCCCACCATGTTTTGGAGGCTGGCCACTGGGGA
>NW_008237239.1:2275788-2281162 GCF_000691975.1 Corvus brachyrhynchos | reverse complement strand
CTTATTTAGCAAGCCAGCTCCCAGGGGACGAAGGAGCGTGCCTGTTCCTCATCTCCTCAGCACCCACCAGGTCAGACGTCTGGCTGAGCCCAGTCATTCCTGCCACTGCGTGACCCAGCACGCTCAGGAGACAGCCAGCACAGGCAGTACTTGCTCGCGTCTCAGGGCTCTCAGCGCCTTCCCAAAGTCTCTCTGGCAAGCAGTGCCCAACGCGCTTTCCTCACTGCCTTCCTCCAGGGCTCAGACTTTGCTTTCCAGTATTAATGGCTCACACTTCACACCTCTTCAACAGTCCAGATGCCTGTCTTCTGCCACATGGAGTCATTTACCTCCCTAAACTCATTTTACTATATGTGCATTATAACTCACGTTATTCACTGCTCCACTGGAAAGCACTCCACTGGAGCCCACAGCTCCACTGGAAAACACTCATCCCAACCTGGCCATGATATTAAGGCAGACAATAAAGCCAGGGTCACCACACTTTGGCCAGCTGTCCTGGAAACCATCCTTCCCCTGTGGGCAGTCTTGGACAAAAGGCTGCTCCAATCAATCTGGGTACTAATTTAACCAGTTTATTGGTTAAACGCTAACCACAGGATGAGATCCTGGCATATTTCATGCTTAGCAATACCAGACTAGCCATTATTTTATCATGACATTAAGTGGCACCAGGGATGCCAGGAGAAATATGAGCTTGCCCAGAAGGCTTCACCCCTTTACTGTGACTGTCAGAGCACTGAAAGAGCAATTGAAATTATTACAGACATCCTTTCAGTTCCTCCCAGATCTAATACGACGTAATCTTGTTCATCTTGGATAACCACATCGAGTCATTAGCTCGTCAATAATTCACCTTGCACCAAGCGCCGTGACTTGGCACGGAGCAGGCTGTGCTCTCTTCAGGTGGCCAAAGCCTGAGCATCTCCTGGCCAGCCCACTTCCCACTGTGCTGGTCCTCACAGACAGACAGGGGTGGGCTGTCCCAGGCAACCAGGGCCAGCTTGCTCCCAAATCCTGCTCCATTCTACAGCAGGGACAGCCATGCACGGTGAGAGAAAAGAAGAAAAAAAAGGAAGGCATCGCTGTAAATGGCCTCATGCTTTTAAAAATTCACCATTGGCAGGAGCAGGGATATCTGAGAAATATTCTAATTAAATAAGCTCCAAGTTACACCAGGAGCTCCACACAAATAACTGGCCACACACATCAATTTTCACACCAGTCCAACTGCACCTGTGGCCTGCAGAGGATGCAAAATCTTGCTTTACACAAGCTTGTTGAAATTCAGCAGTTTTGCCAATTTGCTAAAACTGAGCTCAGCTATGCAAAGCAGCCGAAGTCCCACAAAATCAGATGTACCTGACAGAGTAGGAGGTGTAGAGAAGCAAGATTTTCAAGTGCTTGGAATGCCTCCCTGTTTTGAGCCTGCAAAACTCAGCTGGACACTTCCCAGAAACAGACTTGCAGAAGACTTTCACAGAGGCAGCTTTTAAGAAGTGCCTATATAGGATTTCATCCTTTCTGGCTCCAAAGAAAACCTGGATTAAAGCTGCACTCAGCAATCCAAAAGGGCCAATTCCAAATTCTCTAGAACCACGGCACCAAGCCCCAGCCAGGCAGCACTGGCTGCACTGGCTGCACTGGAGACATGCCAGGGGCACAGAGAGGAAAGCCTCTGCATGTATTTACATCATGACAACATAAAAAATATACAGTTGTCATTGTCACTTAGGGCCCAGGAGCTCACTGGGAAGGGAGGGGAAGGAAAAAGATATCTTGCCACCTCCCCAGGCACTTCCAGCTGAAATCTTCAACAGCTCATAATCCTTAGGGTTGGGAAGATACACCACTCTTAATTTGGGGTTTTTTGATGTTCAGGTGCCCACAGGTAACTTCCTGGACGTACGGATCTGTTCCTTACAGCTTGCCTCCAGAGGAGCCAAGGAGCATTTTGAAAGCCAACCTACTCCAGCAGTTCAGAGGATGAAGCAACAGGGACTGGGTCACCCTGTTCTGGGATGAGGAGGGGAACGGAGCCAGTTGTACTCACACAAGCCCTGCTGCTTGCCCAGAAAACAAGCCCTGGTCTGTTGTATTTATTACATATGTGGCCATCAGTGGTCTGCAGGAGAGATGTGGGTTTCGGAGGAAAGCTGCAGCAAATGCTCACAAAATGCCCTCCAAGTGGATCTCTAGCATGGCTAATGTCCCATTCCACTGAGTCATTTCAGGGCCAGGGATTTGCACCAGGGGCAGTGCAGTGAGGGCTGTATCCCCAGCAAGCCCAGTCCATGCAGGAAGGAAAAGCAGAGACAGTCAGCTGAGCACCTCCCCTTCCCTCCTCACCCCAAGCTGCAAGAATCCCGGGAGTTCTCTACATTCTCCTGCTTCTGGGCAGAAACTCCCTCTGGCCAGGGCCACGAGGATGGCCATGGCATCACCAACCCTTCAGCAGTGCAGAGGAAGTGGATGGCATCCGTGGCCTGCAACACCAACCCCCTGTTTAAAGTCCCTCTCACCCCTGATCCACAAAAGGGACCAGATCTGGGCTCAGCCTACACGGCTCAGGTGGAGCCGTCCTGCCCACGGCCATTGCTCTGCTCTGCAGAGTGCAGCGTGGCAGCAGCAGCAGCGAGCCTGCCTGCAGCAGGCATCCCAGCAATGTCAGCTATGCAGTGTCCTCCTCTGTGCCCCCAAAGGGTCAGGTCTCCATCTAAACAGGAAGCCAGGATCTGCCAGGCCCCGAGTGCGGGGCAGTAGAAGGGAGGCAGCGCTACAGGAGGTGCTGCTGCTGCTGTCCCAGTCCCTCCCTGCTCCCAGCCCAGCACGGGCAGTCATGGGGGGCTTCCAGGGCATCCTCCCCACTGGGATCCTCACTCTGGGGCAGAGAGCATCCTCACTTCTTTGCAGAATCATTTTTTTAAGCATTTAGAGGCAAAGCCCAGAAAGCAGCTATGGTGAAGGCAGCACTGAGAAAGGAGAGTTGAAGCAGCAGAGGGGATGGTGAGGGTTCCCCTCCTTCACCAGCACTGACTAACTTGGAACAAACTGAGACAGAGCACTTTTCCCCCTAAACCAGGGACTGCATTAAAAACCACACAAACCTCAGGGTCAGCAGGTGCTTCACACCCTACACACAGAACTGCTGTTGCTTGCACTTGATGATCTCTCATTGCTTGCTTTCTGTGCCTAAATAAACTTTTTCTTCCTCTGGTTTCCCCATGCCAATATTATGAGATTATTTTATTCCGTAAAGCACAAGGGTAGCTGTGCTCTTTAAGGAGGACATGCATTCCTTCAGCTCCAGCCAAACTGAAACGAGCCCCCGGCACCCAGCCCAGCCAGAAATACCCTCAGCAATGCTGTGTCCTGCTGCCAGGCACACAGCCAGGGCAAAGCACAGGAAACCGGGGGGGCTTTGCACGTAAACAGCCATCAAACCAACCAACCTGGCACCCTCCTCACAAACAGCAGCCCCAACAAATAAATACACATTCAAAGTCTCTCTGGCAGATCTGATCTGCAAAGTCACAGCCTTTCAATGACTTGCATCTCTTCTGTCTTACACAGGTGAGGAAAGCCTGAGCACACGCTTCAAATACATCATTCACCATGAGAAACCATTATTTTACCCTGCTCTGTGTCCTTTCCTCGCCATTCAGAGCTGTACCTATGAATTTTCTAGACTGTGCTTGAGTTTATTTGTATTGGTCAACAAGGACGTTCTGGTGCTCTTCTTTTTCCCCCAGGGTTTACTTAAGCCCTCAGATTTGTTCTAATCCTCCCATACTGAGGTGGAGCTCTGTGATTTTTGGGGCTGGAGCTGCATTCTTTCAAAAGTCTTGAAAGGCAGTGAAGGAAACTGCTGTTTATAAGAGCTCTCAATGGCATAACAGTTGTTCTGTCCCAAACCTCGTCTGGACAAAAAACTCATGCCATAAAGGACTTCCCAGTTTGTGCACCAGTTACAACATCAACCTCCACGGAGAGGACAAGACAGAAGATAGGAAAGCTGTTGAGGAAAGCCCACAAACTATTTACACCCTCAAAGTTTGAAACAGAAGAGCCTTGAAATCTGTGTCCTTTGGATGTGATACTCCTTACCTTGGGATATGATACTCCTCTCCTCCTCTGGTGAAAGGGAAAATGAGATTATACCAAGAGTCTGCACGGAGGGCTGAGAGGAGCAGAGCTCTGGTACAGCTGCTCAGTGACAGGAGCAGCTTTGGTGCTTATGGGATCCCATGAGACCAGCAGAAAGACAGCTCATCCATTACCCAATGTCCCTGCAAGTGCCTTCGGGTCCTTCCAGTGAAGAGTGTTATTCCCAGGGGAGAGTCATCCCGGGAGGACAGGGTAGACTCCTTGCTGTGGCCCAAGGACAGACCAAATTACCCACACCTGCGGCCACAAGGCCACAGACAGCACACTGAGGTCCAGCCCAAAGGGCTGTCCCTTGTTGAAGAGCAGTCAAGCTCCTGCTGTTTTAAGCCTGGGGGCAGCAAGTTATGGGGTACATGGGTTGCTCCCCTGCCAGCCCCCTCTGAACACCTTCCAGTTGTGCTGGTGAGAGGCTGGGGAGCAGAAGAAAAGCTCCTCTCCTGGCTATTGGCCAAGCATTATACGGCAGGAGTGTCCCATATCCTGGCTGTAAGTATTTTGGGAAGCCAGATGACTTCATTACCAGATGACAGACACCCCCTGACCTACTCACCATTAAACAAGCTCACTGCTGGCCAGCCCCAGAGCTCGTTACTCTGCACCTTAATTTGCACATTGCCATTTAGCACTAAGCTGCTGCCATATCCAGGCAGCGCCTGAATTTTCATGTTGCTGAAATTCTTACACAAGCAGTAAAACCCTAAACTACCTCTTGCACAAGTAGCTTGTTGTTACTTTGTTATTGGGACCGAAAAATGAGGAAATCCTCCGAATCGTGGACATGCTACAGTTACCACCCGGGGCCAGCAGCCTGACATCCCACATCCACCTTTCACCCCATTCCTGCCTCCACAGCACGGGATGCAGCACTGGGAGCACGGACAGAGCCCTGCTACTGCACAGGATGCCCAGGTACCGCGGGGACAGCCATGCTGCAAACAGGACTACGCCACACAGAGCCTGCAGGCACCGTGCCCGGGTGACATGGAGATGTCAGCAGAGAGAGGGACAGTAAAAAACACAGAGTTATGAGTACACTGGAGGACAGGATTTACACAAGACAAAGCTGCACGGGCAGATGGAGGAGAACTCCAGGCACCCTGACGCAGAAGGGGAAGGAGCACCCTGGCCACACTCACCCTGATGCGCCTCATGGCCGTCACGATCTCCACCCGGCTGTTCGGCCGTGGCACATCCAGGCTCCCGATGT
>NW_008237239.1:2272907-2275718 GCF_000691975.1 Corvus brachyrhynchos | reverse complement strand
AGAAAGGAGATTAGTCAAGTTCCTACAGCACTGGAAACCCTACGGTCCCACCACGGCCTCAGTGGTATCCACACTATCCACAGAGGGAACCCAGGGTCACTTCTGGGGAACGAGCAGCATTTTGCCTGCTGCACCTGAATCCTTGCACGCCTCCCATCATGAAGCTGTTCCCTCACCGCAACATTGCAAGTAGTCAAAAACCCTTTTTCTAGTAATAAAATAGCTTCAGCCAGCAGGCCAGCAGGACTCACTCATCTAGGCCATGATCAAAGCACACAGGTATAAACAAATATCCCTTCGGCTGCAGTGAGTCATCTATTACAGACCTGGATATTGGAATATCCCTAAAATAGCTGGACCAACCTGTCCTGTGACAGGCCCTGCATTATTCAATTACAGCCCTGCCAAAACCGTGGCTGTTTTTGCAGGGATGCTGAGCCTCCAGGCCTAGCCTCCAGAATAAAGGAGCCGCTTTGCTATTCAAAGGGGACCAAAGGCAGCGCCACTGCGACCCAGCACGGAGAGACGCCGAACAAAAACCTTTTTAAAAATAAAATGGAAGAGGGCAGATTCTGAAGAAGGATCAGAAAACAGACAAGCGATGAAGAGTCAATGCTGAGCACTAAAAACGTGTGGTTAGAAGAAAAGCATTTTGAGCCTATTTACTGGCCTTCTGTGCTCCCACGCTTCATCTCGACACAGGGGCTGACGTAACCCTCGGCAGCACAGCACGGGCACTAAACCCAGCAGGGCTACGTGTTCCCGTGAATATGGCCATAACTTCTACTGACACCATGAAAGCCCAGGTCACTGGTTTCCAGCAGCAGCACTGACATGGGTGCCTAAGTGTCTCAACACATGTTCAGGCGTCACCGCACAGGCAGAGGCTGCTGAGAGGAGTTATTTCTCTCCCAGCGTTGCTGTGGGACTCCCAGCTCCTCTCCACTGGGATTGCCACCTCCAAGGAGAGAAGGCACGGTGCAGGGGATGCATGACCACGCCTGGGCTTTGTGTATGAGCTGAAACTCAGAGAGCCCTGCATTTCTGAGAGCCCTCCTTGCTAAGGCCCCACGCCCCAACCCAAGAAGCCCAGCAGCTCGGCAAGGCCATCCCCAGATGTGCAGCTCCTGCCTGGGGGGACACAGAGGCAGGTGTCCAGTGACCAGCACCGGGCCATCGGTGCCGAGGGGAGATGTGAAGAGAGAGGATATAAAAATACCCCCAAACAGCTGGCGTGTGCGTCACGTGCCGTGCAGGCTGCCGCGGTGCAGGGCAGCCTTACGTAACCGGGAATTACAGCCCACGACGCGCGGCACACGCGGCACCAGCTGCCCAGCCCCAGCCCCTCACTGCCCTGCTGAGAGCGCACAGCTCTGGGTGAACTCCCTGTCACATCCCCTACACACAGTCTGCCACCCCTTCAAAGGGGCACGTCATCCGAGAGAGGCATCTTGGACATCAATACAGCCCCGTTTCTGATGTAAACTCCGGGCACCATCAGTAAAAAGCAGGAGCTGAGGAGAAGGACAGAGGCAGCCGGAGCCCTGAACTTGCAGTCACCATGAGGACCTGAGGAAGAAGCCTTTCCCCATCCTGCTCTGCCAGGCAAACATCCCTGTTGTACTTCCCCACCAAGCCTTCCCACATCACTTTTCCGCCAGGGACCACCTGGAGAAGCAGGATTCTTATCTCACATGACGAGAAGCACAGACTTTTGCAGCCAGAGGAAGCCGATCTTCTTTCAGCTATTCCCAGCTGCATGAGGTCAGTGCCTGGTAATCACTTTCCTTCCCCTGTGCTTTCCTTGCCCAGGCAGGTGCAGAACACAGCCATGCCCAAGGACAGGGCAAGCAGTGCCAGCTGGGTAGGACACAGCTGCATCCACTGCTGGCTCCCACGGCCACATGGATTCCAGCAACGCCAAGTTCCTGGCTGCCCACCACAACCTCATGGCCACAACTGCATGTGTGAGCCCAGCAGGGCTGGGGTGCCCTGTAAGCATGTAATGGAGAAGAAACCAGACACCCCCTTGGGCCAGGCACCACCTCCTTGGATAGGCCTCCTGAGAAACAGCACCAGCAGTAGGGATGTCTGGATGCTGTCCTATCTGTGCCCCTCTCCAGCTCATGTTCACACGTACCCAAACCAAGGGGGGCACAGGTCACAAACCCTGCAGGATTCACCTCTGCTCCAAACCTGGTCTCCAGGGCATCCTGCTGTATGCCACAGCCTGTGGGTGCTCGCACCAGAGCCCACGGCACATCCAGTCCCAGTGTGGGCTCACTTCGCACAATTACTGCGCTCACAGCTCCAAAAACACCCTCCCCTCCTTCCACTCTGGAGGCAGGTATTTTTTACACATTTCACACAACTCAGCAGATGGACAAAGTCTCCACAGATTTCTCCTTCAGGGCAGAAATCACATGTGACAAGTGCACTGCAGACGAGTAACCCCTCACAATGTGGTGAGTATCCCCCAAAAATGGGGACCTGGGGGTTGGTCTTTCAGCTAAACCACTTGCCAGGCAAGATGGGGGGATGGTCTGAGAAGCCATCCCTATTTAGTAGTGATTTGCAGGCAATGAGCACACCAAGGGCTGCTCCTGCTCCCCTCTCCTCCAGCCCTCCTACTCACAGCACCAATTTTAATTATGGGAATAGGTGTGGGAACAAGCAGGTGAAGTAAAGATGAGGATAAGTAAAGCAGCCAGAGCCTCCACAGTGCAATACTTCCCTCTCACTCCAACCCACCGCTGAGCTCCCTCTCTCCCAGGGCAGAAGCTTCAGAGACGCCCACCCCTCCACCACCAC
>NW_008237239.1:2265854-2272778 GCF_000691975.1 Corvus brachyrhynchos | reverse complement strand
CAGCATCCGTGCCAGCCAGCTGACCCCCTGGGAAAGGGAGGCAGGAAGGAGAAAGGAAGGTGCCCGAGACAAAAGGGAAGAAAATAAAGCTGTGCAAAAGAGCTGACAAAGAAAATAAACCTATGAAAGAGCTCACCCTCCCCAAGCCCCCGCGAACCAAGGGGGAGAACATATGTACATATGCAGGATGTGGCTTTTCCAAATAATCACCTCCAGATCCACGGCCCCACCACCCTGCCAAGGGATGGGGGGACAGAACTGGAGCCTCCCACCCGCACCCAAGAGCCAAATGGGATTAGGGGGTCACCGATACCCGAGCTCTGAAGGTGGGGAGGGCAGTCCTGGGCAGCCTCCTCCTCCCCAGCCCAATTAGGAGAAGAAAAGCCACCCGCACGGTGAATGGGCAGCCAAGGGGGTCCCTCATGCAGCAGGAGCCCTGGCAGCCCCACAAAGGCAGCCCTCACACTGCCAACAGCCAGAGCTGCTCAAGGCTGTGATACCAGCACAAAGCACCTCTTTTGTAGGGTGCTTTCAGTCCTTCGTATGCCCTGCCGCTCCTGATCCCCATGTGTGGGATCCAGCCTTCCATCCATCCTTCCAGGCTCCCCAGAAAGGGCAGTCCCTCCCCCTGCCATGGCACAGGTGGCCATCACCCACCGGCCTTCTCAGCACCCAAAGGGACTCTGCTTGCTGTCCCCTCCCCATGCAAACAGGCTCTCCTCTCTGTCCCAGGCACAGTGGGAAGGGGCCTCTGCACACAGCCTACACCACTCACCCTCTGCCCATGGCTTACCAAAGATCTGCCCAGTTCTGGGAAATGCCAGGGAAAAAAAATAAATTTGTTTTTTGAACAGAAAACAAAGGGGAGCACTTTGCCAAGGGACTGTTTGCACAAGTCACTCAGTTTCTCATTTTTCCTCGAGGCTGTTTAATACTGCTCGTTTTCTGCTCTGTCAGAAATGAATTTTCTTGAGAAGTTGCTTTTTCTGTGACAGCAGGTGGCAGATATTTTCAGAAAACTGAAGGCCAATCGCATCACTGCCAGGGGACACCTTGGAAGGGGTGTTGATGAGATCGGTGGTGGGCAGAGGTGGGCAGCCAAAGCCTTCCTGGGGAGGAGCTGCCGCCTTCCTGCTGCTCTGACAGCCCAATACCGCGTGCAAAGGTCAGGGCTGAATCATCCCCAGCTTACAGGGGAGCCTGGACTGGCTGGCTGCCGGTTTCCAGCTTCCAGAGCCACCCCGAGCCAGAGACCCTGCCACAGATGAGGAGCCACGGCTTCTCTATGGGAGCTGCAGGCAGGCAGCAGGGCGGGGGGACATGCTGGCACCAGCCCCAGGCTGTCTTCAGGGCCAGGAGAGCACTGTCTGAACAGGGGATCCGGCCCCCGGGTTAGGGAGGGGTTACCAGAGGTACCAGCAGGCCGATGGGGGCCATCCCATACAGGGCACAAGGGTCCCCAGATTTCTACAGAGTCCAGGACGGTGTGAGGCTACACCTGGTACTGGGACATTGGCCCTGCCACACATGGCTGTGCCACGAAGTGAGGGACAAAGTGCTCAGGCACCAGTCTGAAACCTCTTCATTTCCCCAGCACCCGGGGAACACCCTGTCTGTCTGCAGTCTGGCTGATAAGGATTTCTCCCCAGGCTGCTGCTGTCAGGGAAAGCAAGGAGAAATCCATTCCCAGGACTTTTGCTGTCCCACTCTTCCTGCTCTCCAGTCGCCCATGCATGGCCTCAGCCCGGGGAGCCAAGGGTCTGGGCTGGCATGGCCCCAGCTCTGCCCTGCACCTCAGGAACACCCAGCCTTGCTGCATGGAAAGAGGGAAGTTTACTCAGACTGTGGTGGTGCAGGCTGAGAGGCCAAAAGGGATGGAAAGTTCACGATGCCAGCCGACTTGAACGGAAAAAGGCCCTGGCTTTCTATTCTGAGTCCAGCAGACGGGTGCTCTGCTGAGCTGGGCACCTCAACCTTGCCCAGTTCCTCCCTTAGCAGGGCTCTGCACCCTGAGGACAGCACATCCAGCCCTGGCAGCCAGGTGGTCTGAGGCAGGGGATCAGACCCATCCAGAGCTGTGCACCTGGACACTGGGCATTAACACACCAGGGACCCACCCTCACACCAGGCAGCACTGGCCAGGGATAACCCTTAAGGACATCAGCGCTTATGTGTCTGCTGGTCCCAGCAGCACTTGCTCTGCTTAGGAGCTGCAGCAGGGCTCAATTGCCAAAAACACAGAGCTCTGGGGACTCCAAGACACTCACCAGAGCCGTGAGCACCACACCCACCCTCCCCTCCCACCAGCCAAAGCAGGGCTCACGTGAAAAGGGGAAACACCTTTGCTGCAGGTGGCTGTGCAGCGGGGACAGCAGGGCACAGAGCCAGCAGGTGCCGAGGAGGGATGAAGCTTTTCCATGCCAGTGGAGCAGGACTGTCCACTCGCCGTGTTTCCGTTCCCCACCCAGGCACACCGCCCACAGCTGCCCCCACGCAGGGCCTGTGCTTCCTGCACCTACACCCAGCTACGGCCTCGGCAGGGATGTGCAAGAGCAGAGCACTGCAGAAAGCAGGGCTGGGAGCATCCCACCCCCGCTGCTGCTCCCTCGGGACCTTCTGGCATCTGCAGAGCCCACGCGCCGCCCGTCTGGGACCCAGTCTGGGCACACACGGCTTTGCCAAATCCAGACTGAGTTTTCTTTGCTAAGAGCTTCACTAAGCAGCCTATGAACTGACTTAACAAGTATGGCAGAAATATGCCACTGTTTCAGACAAGAACCTTCGTAGACTTGGGAAGGTTATTTATAGCCTGGAGCGAGCAATCCGGGCTCAGGCACATTGCAGCTTTGCTCTGGGCTGAGCAGCCCCAACAGAGCACACCAGAGCTGCCAGTACAAACAGCCCCCAAACAGAGCTGCCAACTCTCTCGCAGGCAGCCAAACTAGTGCAGAGCTTCACACAACCTGTCTCCTGCTTCCCAGCCCTCCAGGAAAAGGGCCCTTGCTGGGAAGGGTGCCTGAAGCAGTGGAGGGGAACTGAACACCTCGATCAGGGCTGCCTGCAATTCAACTCACTTCCAACGCTTATATTTGCGGCCCCTAAGTACATAAAAATATACACGGGAGTGGAAACACACATGTACTCCCTGCTTAGTGTTCACCTGAGGCCATAATTGTTTTCCTGATGAAGGATTTCTCTTTGGAGCAACTGGCAGTGCCTGCCGGTGCTCGCATCCTCTGGAGGGTGGCAGGCAGGTGGACTGGAGAGATTCAGAGGAAGGGACAGAATGGATCAGACTTAAGTCTCCTCCATGTCCCATCTCCAAACATAGACAGCAGCAGATGCTCAGTTCAACTTCAGTTTCCCACGCACAGAAGCAGAGAAAAGCACTGAGAAAAATGAGAGAAAGTGCCTGGTTGCCAAGACCACTTAAGGGAAAAAAAAACCCCACCAGCCAAACCCAAAAACCCCACCTGCTGCACAGAAGAACAGCAACCCTCCCGAACCTTGAGTCCCACATTTATCTGCAAGCAGGTCTGGTATCAGGAACAGCAGGTTTCAGCATGTGATGCCCAGGCCCATGGCAGTCCCAGACCACAGGCACTGGGTCCACCAAGGATTGAGGTGTGTTTGGGCAGCTTCCTCTCCCCTTGCCTGCACACGGGGGAGCAGCAGCAGAGAGGGTCCTCACACCTATCTGCCCCCTCTTTGGGAACCACGTACATTAAGGTGCTGTGAAGGGATTAACGGGACTGAAGGATTAACAGCTGTTTCCAAATAATGGGCATTTGGCAGGTGGGACCTTGCTCTGGACCACAAGACCTCTCGGGCAGGAGGAAACACCAGCCCAGCCCAGGACACGGACAGTAATGATGTCCCTGAGCAAACCCAGCAGCACCCAGCTCCCCTGCACTTCCACAGATGAGGGTCTGGCAATCCAGTGCCAGGCTCTACCACCCCACTCCATTCCCTCTGCCTGCTGCTCTCTCTGGAGGCGTTGGAACAGCCTGAGTCATAATTCCTGAATGCACAGAACTGCTGGTGTTGCAAAAGGTGGCCCCTGGATTTTGTCCTGCAGCACCAAGGCTTTGGGTAGATAAGGAGTAAGCTCACATCCCTCTCTTCATGGAAGTGGATGAGAGCAGGAGGTGTCTTTCCTTTCTACATCCCCATTTATTTAACCAGAAAACCAGTGGGAATTTCTGTCCACTCCCCTGCACCATGCTGCAGCTCTCAGTTCTTTCATCCAAACGTTTCAGCTAACCCAAGAGACCAGGCTTTTGATTTTACTCAACAATTCAGACTGCAAGACGCAGAAGAAAACAAGCATTCTGCCTCCCCTCGGAGCCAGCTCCTCTGATCCCCTGCAGCCTGACCAAGGCATCTCTGGGATACAGCAGGGTTTGGTGCCAAGAGAAGTGGCCAATGAAAACAGATCCAAAAGTGTGAAATGTATTACTGTTCCTAAGAAGATGGAGTGGGATTTTCCAACTCTTGGATTTATCTCCAGAAAATGGATTAACATAATCCTTGGGGCACACTTTGCTCTGACTCGGTGACCCTGTGCCAGCACATATGGCTGCAAGTGGGTCCAGTGGGGACAAGAGGCACAAGCCTCCTGATGGCATCGCATCTCAAGTGACAGCACCGCTTGCCTCACATCAAGTCCATCACCCTCTGCTTGACAAAGGTTCAAATTCTGACTGCCAGTGGCCACCCAGTCACCCAGGATGCCAAGACTCCCTCAGGAGAGAGACAAGGGGAACAAGAGCACGGATGCCAGCTGCTAGTGATGGACCAAAACATGCACTGCACCCACCACACGTGCCACTTAAAGACAGCAGCAGGTCTGAGTGTAAAAATACAATTAAAAATTAAAGCAATAAATCAGCACATACTAACTCAGGCCCACATCACCCCCCTGCAGTGAGCCCCAGGCAAGCTCGTCAGGAATCTCAGGCTGCTGGAGCAAAGAGCACTGATCCAGCTGCTGAGCTGTAACATCGGGATCCCCGCTGCCCACACTATCAGCTATCCCAGGAGGATTTTAGGAGACAGCCATGTGAGTCCTGACACCCCAGACGAGCATTTTTCTGGTTTAATCTTCCCCAAAGTTCTGCTCTAAATCAGAGCTCTGCATTTTTGTGACTCGCGCTGGGTGCCTGGCTGCAACAAGAGCCGTGCGGGTGTAAGTGCTTGGGATTCTTGGGGATAAAAGGAAGTAAAGGAGTGTAAGCATTTAATTAATCTCCAGCAATCTAATAAAAGGATAGAGTAATTGCCTCAGCCATCTGCATTCTGTATCTGGCATCGAGGGCTGCTGGAGAAACCCACGAATTCAGAAGCTGGGTTTCGTACGGATTGTGCTTGGCATTAGCGCGTGCCACCGGATACCAAATAAGAAAAAGAGGAGCTAACAAAGGCTAATATGCAGCACTGCGTTAATGCAGCCAGACCGGCAGCGTGGAGCAGAGATAAGCCTGAGCAGACCCAGGGGCTGCTGACGCCCTATCCCACTCCTCAGCCCCCAAGCCGGGTCACCCAAACCTGGCATGGAAGAGGCACGTGGGATAGAAGGCGAGGTGCTTTGCAGCCTCCCCGCAGGTGAGGGGTGAGCAGGTGCTGGCAGTAAAACAGCAATCGGCTCCAATCACCCAGGAGCGAAAGGCTGCAAAGTTGAGCTTGAACAGCTTTTCCCAGCAAATAGTTGCAAAGCAGGTTTAAGTTTGCTCCATAAACAACTGTTTTGCTCTCTGCAGCACAGTGCCTGCCATCGGGCAGGTGACGGCCTCTGCAGAGGAACCCTCCCGGCCCCGGGAAAAGGGGGAAAATAACACTTTCACACCCTCCGATGAGCCGCAGCCTTGCCCCGAGGGCATTGCACACAATTAGATACCAAATTTTATTCCCCTGACAGCACGTGTTCTCCGAAGACAACAATGTGTGACAGACGCCTGCCTTCCTGCCGCTCAGAACGGTTTTACACCAGGCTTTTCTCCTAAGTCAACCTCACTTGAGTATCTCCATCAGCATGATAACCATGTCCCCCAGGAGAAGAAAACGGGGCAGGATTTTATGTTTCCCCTTTCCAAGTCTTCTGGCCAGCTCCTTCCCAATTTACTGCTGGCCAGCGTTCCTTGCTCGGTAGCTTGGCTTTTCCCAGTCTGCTGCGAGATGGCAAGCGCCAGCCTGCGGGAAGCCACAGCCGACGTGGAGCAAGAGAAAGAAAAGTCCCAACGGAAAAGATAAAAAGAAAAGAGCACTTGGTGCCAAATCCACTAGCAAGGATATAAACGTAAAGAGAAATAGCAAGCTTTTATTTCGGGTGCGTGTCCCTGACCGCTTGCACCGCAAATGGCACACAGCTCATCCGGCTGCTCACGCTAGAGGAGCACCAGGGTTCAAGGCACCCTGCAGACCCCAACCACCCGTCTCCCATCCCAGCGGCGCCCCGGCACTACCCACAGCGCTGGAGCAGCAGAGGAAAGCCTGAGCCCTCCGCTCTTTCCCGGGAAGATGCACACAGACCCCGCTCTTGGGGCCAGCGTCCCCAAGCAACACCACGCAGAGCCCTGGAGGGATGCAGGGCCAGGGAGGGATGCTGGGGTGAAGCGCGAGGGTGATCCCACTCCAGCCTGACCCTTCCCACCGGTCTGGGCATCCCTACGGGATAGGTGGGAAGCCTCGCCCAACTCTGCAGCTGAGTTTGGGGGAGACCAGGCAACGCCAAGGGGAAGGGCTCCGGGGAAAGCACAAAACCCCCACAGCTATGCGAAAAGAGAGCTGGAAAACTGTGCATCCCGGAGCGTCGGGGCGCAGCGCCGGGCGGCGACCCCCGCGGCACCCCCGCGCCCGCCGCCCACCTTGGCCTCGAAGCAGATGCCGTGCTGGAAGGCGTCCTCGTTGTGCAGGGGGATGCGGAGG
>NW_008237239.1:2263535-2265580 GCF_000691975.1 Corvus brachyrhynchos | reverse complement strand
GAGGGAGGGTGGGCAGCGCCGGCCGCCCACCCGGGGAGCACAGGGCAAGGCACTGCTGGGAGCGGGACCCGCATCCCTCCGGGCTGGGGAGCCGGGCCAAGGAACTCTGCACGCAAATCTTTGTCCCAACACCGGACACGATGGGAACCAAGCAAGCGGCAAGTGGAGAATCTCCATCTTGCTCTTAAAGAAAGGCCAGCTCTTGCGACCAGACCCCCGGTCCTACCTTACAAAAGTCCCGAAAGCTGCGGATGTGCTTCCCACCCCCTGAGAGCAGCCCAGAGCTGCTTTCCAAGTGTTCACGGAGCCACTCACATAGATTTGACCTCAGGTCTAGGCTGTTGCATCCCTTACCCCCACATGCGCAGTGCACCCTCAGGTAGGGCTCCATCCTGTGTTTGGATATCCACAGTTGTAGAGCTCATCTCCCTGCAGCGTGCCTGAAGAGCCAACACCGGCCTCAGAGGTGCCCCTCTCCACAGGAGACCCACAATTCCCAAAACCCTTGCTTTGCTTTGCTTGCATGTTCCTACAGCCAGAGCCCTCTTCCCTCAGGGTTCCAGATGACTGCAGTGCAAAGAGCAGCACTGACTGTTGATCCTTCCCTGAGCAGAACAGATCCAGGGCCATTGATTTTTCAGCCTGAATCAATGTGGTGAAACTTCCTTTGAGTTTGTTACACAGTTCAGTGCCAGCCACAGCACTTCAGCCACATCTGAAAAATGTACTGTTCCACTCAAAACAGAGTGGGCTTCCCACCATCCCCAGAGGCACAGCTAACAGTCTGGGCACAGACAATTACATGACAAGCTGAGAAATCCCTGTGCTCCGTTGTGCCCATGAGAGGTGTGTGGGAACAGCTGTTGTGCTGCCAGTTTCCCCGTGCCAGGCCCAGGGTGGGATTTCACAGAGCTGTCAGCGCCGGGACAAGTGAATCGAGAGTGGGATGATTTCCCACTGAAGGCAAGACACCAGCAAGCCCATGGCTCTTGAAAACTTTCACTCCTGGTTTTGGGAGAGTGCAGAGGATCAGTGCTGTGTGTTGCAGTTGTGACTGCACCTGCAGAGATCCCTGGGGAGAATGGTGCAGAGAACTGAACACCTGCTCGAACCCACTTCAGCCTGGGACAGGCCGAAGCTGGCGGTGGGACAGTCTTGAGCCTGGATCTGCTCCATGGTTCTTGCTGAAGGTTTCTGTTTATGTCTAGCAAAGTTTGGCTGACAGCACGGAAGTCCCAGGTGGTGGGAATGATACAGGCACTGGAGAAGTCCCCTGAGAGTCTGTCAACCAACACCTGCTCCAAGCAGGGTAAGTTTCAGCTTTGAGACAAGAGCAGCAGCTCAGGGCTGTGTCTAGGCATTTTGCAAGTATCCCCAGGGACAGAGATCCCACAGCCTCTCTGGAGCCCTGTTCCTGTGCTGAATTTGATTGAAGACACACATTCTTGCAGACTGCAGAATTTCCACAGCCAGCAAAGCCCCGTGGATTTGGGGAGGAACTGAATCCCATGTGGGAGGGCTTGCAAGCATCTCTCCAGTGAATGGTACCCTCGGGGAGGTGCTCCCCCAGGTGCAGGCACGGGTGTTTGATGGAAAGCCTTCAGACCCTGGGGAACAAACCAGCTCCTTCCAGGCAGTCCCGGTGGGTTTGCCTGGCAGCACTGGGGTTCCTAACAGGTGTCCTGGGCAGTCCATAGCCTGTTCATCTGGCTTCTTCCTCGGTGCAGTGGCTGTTCTCACTGTCTGCTGCAGTGCCTGGAGCCAGCCTGGAGCCAGCTTGTAAAATATTGGGGTTGAACTAAGGGACAAGCCTCCCTCTGCAGTTACTCATGCGTCTTTTGCACCACGGGCACGGGAAACAGCAGTGTGGGGGACAGCACCGCTCTGCTGCAACTGGTTTGTCCCAAACCCACCTGCCTGACGCCCCGAGTGTGACTGAGGGGTACTCACTGCATCAGGCATGCTCCAGCCATTAACACAGGCAGCTTAGGATACCTGTGGCACTTCACATGATTCCACCTTCCTGTTGTGTTACAAAAATCAGC
>NW_008237239.1:2253788-2263503 GCF_000691975.1 Corvus brachyrhynchos | reverse complement strand
TTTTTTTCTTCTTTTCTTCCCTGGGATCAATGACCTTACGCCTCCCTGCCCTTGCAGCTCCCTGCCCTTGCAGCTCCTTGCCAAACCACCGCCTCTTCCTGGGAGAGCCTTTCCGGGCTGCCGATCCCAGGGTGTCGAGCCAAGCTCACCAGCACCACAAGGTACAGGAGATCCGGGAAGGACAGGGAGGGAAATTAACTCTCACACTCGTGTTTGTCCTACAAGTGCAGAACCTGTCTCCTCCCATTCAAAATCAATAATTAGGAGCCCTGGAATAACCCGTCGAAGTTGTGTAACCGGTTTGCTCGTTGTCGCAGCCCTGTCCGTCCCCACCCGGTGGCGGGACCGGGGCTCGCCCTCGGGTGCTGAGGTGTCCCCCAAGCCCGAGGGGACCCCACCAGGGCCGAGCTTCGGATGGCAGGGGACACGGCTCTGCGACCCTGAGCCACCGCTGGGGCATTCCGAAGGACTCGCCCGTGTCCCCTCCGAGCAGCCCCGCGGGCAGCGGGCGGGCACGGCGGCTCGGTCCCGGTCCCGGTCCCGCCTCTCCCGGGATCTGCGGAATGTGGATTTGTAAGGCTGGCCTGCCATCTCCTGGGAAGGCCGAGAAATGCGGCACGGAAAAGCCAAACTGGACGGAGGGTCCGCGATCACCTTCCTCAGCCTCTCCGCAGCTTTCGGGGTTTGTGTGTGTGTGTGTAGGTTGTTCTGCCCTTGCTCTGCACCAGAGCCTCAGGGAAACCAGCCCTACCTGCCGTTCACAGACTGCCTTTGGCATCCTATGAAGTCGAGAGGATGTTGTAGCGGTGCTTATGCGATAGGAAGGTGAAAATCATGTCATTGATTGGTCATTGTGCCCGCTGGGGGGGCCATCCCCAGCTGTGGAGCCCCCCCACCAGCAGCAGCAGCAGCAGCAGCAGCAGCTGGGGTGTCATGGGGTGCAGCGGGGAGAGATCACTGTCATCCCACTTGGGAACATGCCTGTGCATTGGTCTGCGGTGAGCCGCATACCCCAACAGCAAAGGACTCAAAAGAGTATCAGGGTGGTTTAAGTTTGCCCAAAAAGCCTCCCAAAGTCTTGGCAGGTTTCAGAGCTACAAAAGAGATCATATTGTGCAAATACGTTATAAATGCAACCTGGCCTGTGAGTGTCAGCCTGCACCACCTAGTCTCACTCTGACAAAAACCACAGTGAAAATGCCACTTTTCCCACCAGAAAGTCCTATATGTTACTGAGACATCCACAGTCTGTAGCAGGAACCACCTTCAGTCCTTTATCTAACTGAAAATGTAATGTTTGCAGAGTACTTTGTACCTCAAACACTGTTGGTGCCAGCATGGCGAAGCTGCAACCTTCCCCAAAACTTTCCCCACAACTCCGGTGCCACAGCATTGTGGGAGGAGAGACAGCTGCTCTCAAAGGTGGCAATGGTGAGCACGCACCCCAGTCCCAGGAGGCTGGTACCCCCCTTCTCTTGCTGCCTGTGCTCTCAAAACAAGGGATATAATGTACTGCCATTGCTCATGCTGCTTATGCAGCACAGCACAGTGGGTTTGGGGAAAATACCCCATGCACTGCTTGTGCTCAGGAGGCTCCACCTCCCCGAGCAACAATAAAAGGGCTTTTGGGCAGGCATGCAAGTATTTTTTACTGTGCTGGATGCAGGTGGGAATGGGAAACATCACAGGGCATGGCCGTGAGAAGAAGTGAGCAGATGGCCGCCTTTGCAGCTCTGCACAATAATTTGTAAAGCAAATTGGCCCTTAGGCGGGCATCCACACAGGAAAGGTAGGATCCAGCTCACAGGTCGGTGTTCCCCATTGCTTTGATGTCCTTCCACAAAATCCTATACCAGCAAATTCTTTTAGGGTCATGGCCCTGCAGTTGGAGAGCACACTGGAGCCACCTGTGTGGCATCAGGGCATCCCCAAGCTTGCTGCCTGTGGTGCCCATGGTGGGCTCAGGCTGGGAGCCACCTTGTCCCTCTGGTCACCTGCACAGCCCCAGGTGGCAGAAGCACCAAGCAAGGCATGCAGGTCAGCACTGCCAGCAGATGCTTTTTCTGCCCAATAAAACCTGGTGATGAACATCTAAATAGCAAGGTCTGGGAAGGAAGCAAATAACTTCAGAAAGGGAAGGAAGGCCAAGTCTGTTGGAATTAAGGTCAGGAACTTGCTGGCATTTGCTGACATTTTATTCTGATGAGCTGGCAGAGCTCATTCTCATCAGGCGCACACTTATGTATGCATTTATTTATTTTAGAGGTGGGCCTGGAAACAGCTTCAGAGCTGTTTTTAAGAACACAGACGCATCTTTGATATCTAGTAGGGTGCAGGCAGACTGCTAATTAAACCACCTGAAAACTCAGATTTTGTCTTCATAGACATTTTGAATCTTTGCACCGTGGTTTCCTTTCAATTTGAAATTATCCCAAGGTTTTGGAAGTTCTCCACAAACCCCAAATCTTGAAACATTTTTGTTTCAGAAAAACAAACACATGGTGCTTCTGAAATAAATACACTCCCTGGAGCAGAGCAGGTGCCAGCTAAAATTAACATTGCTCCCTGCCAGCCTCAGCCAGCCCCACCACAGCCTGCAAGGCAGCCATGAGAGCCTGGAAGGTTTGGGGCACCCAGAGGCCCATTGCCATGGCAGAGAGCTGGTGGCAGCGGGAGTCCATCCCTGGGAATCTCTCAAAGAACTCCACATATGGAGCAGGAGTACTCCAGCAGCAGGCTGGAGCAACGTCCACATCCCCTGAACATCTCACAGCCGTACGGGAGCTGTCCATATAATATACAATATTTCTCTTCCTCTTATCTCACTGGCCCATTAAACACCCCTAAATGGTGTTACGAGAAACACACTCTGCATAAACATCACTCTTGGCCGTTCTCAGCTTGATCAGCTGTAGTAATTGTCAGTGAACTAATCAATAACTGTATTAACAGATGCTCATTGTAGTGAGAGGCTGGTCCCATAGGCTGGCAGGGAGCCTCATGTAGCCACTCCAGGGGCGCGACATCATCTGAAACTCATTCTCAGTTCTGAAGGTGGAATCACTGCAGAAAGAAAGGTCTTGAGGTTGTTTTTGTCCCTCTGTGCAGGAATTTGTACAGCAAGACCTCCCATCTCTGCTCAAGGCACCAGGGACTCCAGGCTAGCCTTGTCTCTAGGATCCCAGTCCAGAGAATGCAATGTTGGCCATGGCTTTTGTGTTGCAGCAGAGACAAGAAGGAATATGGTTTTTCTCAGCTTCTAAACCAAGGAGCAAGAAGAACATCTTCTTCATTTGTGTGGCAAGCATGTAGCCATACTCAAATAATATTATAATTGCAGTGTCTAGCTGTTCAGGTTTCTGGTAGCAATCCGCCACTTTTGGCTGATAAATAAATACAATACTTGGCATTCTTCATGTGGAAATGCAGTTTATGATCTTCACATGTGTTATTGCTCAGTTCCCGAGTGCAGGACAGCAGCCGGAGGAGGAGGCGTGCTCTCTCTGGGTGCTCTTTCCCGTGGATCACTGCAGTTAATTGCCACTACCTCTGATACGTTTGTAATTCTCCAAGGCTTATTTGCTGGATAATCAGACACATGGCCCCTTCCTTTAATTGCCTTGTAAACTGCCAGAATGATTAATTCTGCCACAAGCCTGCATTTGTCTGGGGACTGACATGTGGTGACTTACGAGGGTGATGAGGCAAGGGCTGGGACACCCCTGTTGAGCCCACCAGGCTGGGGGAGGATATCTTTGGCTCGGTGGGAGTGGTTGCACACCTTTCCCAGGGCAAGGGGACCTGAAAATCCCACAGGGGCAGAAAACACAGCGCTGCCTGTGCGGTGCAGGCAGGTGGCTGGCGATGGGTGCAGCATTGCCAGGAGCACTCCCCGTGCCCAGCCCTGCTGGGGCAAAGTTCACAGCAAACCCCTACCTTGGTGCTCACATGCTCCCTTGGGGACATGTGCCAATCCCTGCCCCCACCTGGGAAACCTCCCCCAGCTCTGCCTTTCTCCCACAGCCCTCCCCACAGCCTGTTCATAGGTGCTGGCCAGCAAAGGCAGTATTTCACTCTCACTCCCACATATTTTACATGCTGACGCTGTAGCTCTGATATATTCTCCTAAGGGACCTCTCATATCTGGGCAATGAACATTTCTGTGCTTGCAGCTCAACTTTCTTGCCTGGAGATATATTCAGATGAAACAATAATATATATCAGCTCCCAAATCCCAATGACTGTAAATACCAGGGGAGAATTAAAGCAGCACAGTTAATAGTCCTGGCTTCCATCAGTATGGAATTTACATAATTCCATTGTGTCTGGACACTGGGGAAAGGAGGGATGAGCAGCTCAGGTGGGTGCCTGGGGGCTCAGGTGCTTGCTGCTGCCAGGACAGGTGGACACATGGGTGGAAGGAGGTATGGGAAGAGATGTAGAAATGTGCTGGGCATGCCGATGGGGTAAGAGTGGGAAACAGGGATGTGGCAGCAAGCTGCGGGGTGGGCACAAGGGGATGACCAAGCCTTGCAAGAGGAGCTGGGAGCTGGAATCCGATGGGAACGATTTTCACAGCCTTAGCTGAAGATAGCACCCAGGGAATGTCATCTGTCCAAAAATAGGGGGCCAAAGATTTGCCCTGGGCTGTGAGCAGGTGCCTGGGGTTTCACTGAGCCCGGTGTGGGGGAACGAGCCTGCATTCCTTGGGCACGCAGGAACTGCTTCCCTGCGGGCGGCTGCGCTGCTGGCGGAAGCACGGAGAGGTCAATGGGATGGGACACATGCCAGTGGGAGTGTTCAGTTTTTTTGAGGTTGTCCCTCTCTTGCCTTATCTCGGTTTCAAGGACCAGGTTATTTTGGAAACATACTGTGGAAAAATGCCCGCGAAGGGAAGAAGGCAAGGAGGGTGAGAGAGTGGGTGCAGGTGCTCAGGGGGAGGGCAGCAGCTACACCCCACAGCCCTGGGGTCCCCACTTAATTTTCCCTTTCTGCTCCTTTTGGGGCCTGATTAGGCATCAGCTGAACCCTGCTGTAGTTGGCTCAGCCCCCTCTCAGAGTCAGGGGAGAAATTAAAGAAAACTTTGTTTCCAAACAATTGCAAATGTGTAGTTGGAGTATCTGTAATTTAAACTCGAATCCTCCTCCTGCTAACAGTGATGGATGGCTTTTTCCTACTGCTTTGAGAGCCCTTGGATCCTGCACGGCAGATGCCTCCCTGATTTATGGCTTGCCTCTTCATGGGAAGGGAAACAAACAGCCCAGTCCTAATTACCACACTCTTGTTAGGATACTTTTCTCTACTGCTTCCATCTTATTACCCGGGCTCCCCACTCCACCTCTGTGCAGCTGACTTGTGTGTTATGGGGAACCCTGGCATGGATTCAAATTGTCCCTGTTGCACTCATTTTACTGGCAGGTAAGTTTATGTGCACCACAGATGGATGGCCTGCTAGAAATTGCATTTTTTCCTGAGTGGCTCAGTCAGTGAGGGGGTCAAGATGTGAGGATGGGGATGATGGGGAGGAAGGAGAAAAGCCAATTCCAGCGGTATTTTTCTGCCTCCAACTGGTGCTGGCAGAAAGGAGGGAGGGAGGGATTGGGCCACACGAGGCGCTAAAAATAAATGTTCTTCTTGCTAAAGAGAATCTTGCTGGTTCAAGTCTTTCCCATTCTTTTGTGTGTGAGAGCGGTTAATTCTCCTTGGGAGCCCATTCACTCAGCAGATGTTGCTTTTCTTTGTGTGATTAGCCTGAAATCAATGGAAAATAATCCTGCACTCTAACAAATACTGGAGCACAAGATTCCAGTGCTACAAGGTGCTTGTGCAGCCCGAACAGATGCTGAAATTACCGTCCGTAAGAAAAGCGCACACGGATGTGTTTGTGCCTCTAAAATAGCAGCATTGCCCGAGCTTCTGTGATGATGGGGGTAAAAAGGCTCTTTGCAGCTGCTTGGACTCGCTGGCATGAGGACAGGAACGTCCTGGAGGGACCCCACTGATGCCACCATGCTGGCCAGCCCAGGAGCACAGGCTGTACATGGAGAAGATGAGAGCAATGTTGGCTGAGCCTGGGGAAGGGGAGCACTCAAAAAGCCTCTGTGCTCTGGCCCCTGTGTTTGGAACAGGCTGCAAAGCTCAGCCCTGTCCACTCAGCCTGTCCTGGTCAAGGAACAAATGCTGCCAGCAGTGATGTTACTGCCAGAAATGCCAAGCTCTGACCCCCCAGGCCCCACCAACACTGTCAGCTGAGGGCTTCTGGCTCAGCTGCCTTCTAAAGGTGAGCCTGTCAGCCAGATTTTAATTCACATAATGTGTCTTTTCCTGATAACTTTTAGAATCAGGCTGCTGGGCTGTCCCAACAGAAATGCCAGCAAAGCCAAAGCATTTCACTGTATCTGTGCTGTTACCTTTACCAGCCAAAGACATAATCTCATCAAAGAGCAAAATCAGAATTATCTGATGTGCACAGAGTCCCCGCAAAAGTCAGAGGATGGGGATGAATTTTCTCCCTATCGCCCACTCTAAAACCACTGAATCCCAGTAACATGCCCCTTATTTGCTGGGGTGAAGTTTTGAGGGTTGCTATCCCCAGCGCCAGCCCTTCACCAGCGCCTTTATGGCCCTTCAATCAACCTGCCTAGCTGTAGCATGCACTGATGCCTACCTCTTCTCTCCTCCTTCTCATGCTGTGTGCAAAATATACTTGTTTCCCATCACTCTCCTGCCTCCTGCTTGAGCTCAGCAGCCTGGGGCCATCCCTTGTCACAGGGACAGCTGTGTCACTGCTCTGCGGGCAGCCCAGACTTCACGCCAGCACTACTCACATCCTCCTACTTGTTCAGGTGATAGCTTTCCCCTCCAAGAAATCCTTCGGGTCACATAACAAGTACTTTTATTTCAACTTATTTGCAGTCAATGCTGTTTCATATTTCAAAGTCACTTTTTGTGTTCTGGGGAGAGAGGAAGGAATAGCCCATGAGAGCTTTTTTGAAGGTGGTGTCTCTAATCTTCCTCTCAGACATATGAAAATGCAAATCCTTTCCAAATCGCATTAGATCATTGAATCCAGCAATAAATTTGTATGGCAAATTTGTTATCAGTCCCTGAAACCCTTGCCCTGCCTCAGTGCAGCTCTGGACTGCTCTCTGCTGTCAGAATCAGCCTCTCCCTGCTGGCTGGAACCACCGTGGGAATGGGGGCCTGGCACCCCTGGCCAGGTGCCTGGGTGGGCTCACCTGAGCAGCTGGGCTGGCCCTGCCTGGCATTGGGATGCTGACATCAGCACTGAAAAACTTTTCCTCTCCCATGCCCAGGTCCTGAGATTGTTTCAAGGAGCAAAGGGGGCTTTGCCAGGCTCTGCCACACTGATAGCCAGCAATGACCCAGTCCCTCTGACTTCAGCGGAGCTGGGGACAGTCCCCACAGATGGGGAGACATGAAACTCATTAATCATCTCCCTGCGCTGTGCCATTGCATGAAATTGGATTTAGCACCATTAGCAGAGCAGCTTCTGAGCAGCTCCTCATCTACTGCTGAAAACACTCTCCCATTGCAAAGCTGATTAACAGAGTGCGTCCACAGTATTAATTAACCTAATGAACCCTGACGATAAAATTGGAGTCCACTTAATTCCTAGTCCCCTGCTGTGCGTGCAGGTGAAACAGCTCGTGGTGCCACAACGCCCCACAGCTGCTTCACAGCGAGTCCAAGGGACCTGGGGCTGGGGCTGGAGGCTCCCTTGCAGCCCCAGGATGTGGAGAATGAGTCAGACTTTGCCCACTTCACTTGTAAAACTCCACAGAGGATTGGAGGTAACAGATGGACACCTCACATCAGAGCAATTCACTGGTCCTCACATCCCGGGGGCTGCAGCAGCAGCTGCTGCAAAGACCCCGGGTCCCACCTCTAGGCATTTCTGCTCAGAGGAAAGGAAAAGAAATGAAATACTCAGGGGCTCTGTCAGAGTCTGTGATGCCTGGCTGTGCTGCCCTGGATGTGACAGACTCTGGCCTGCAGGGACAAGGCAGGTGATGGACAGGGAGAGGAGCGGGGTGCCTGTGTGTGCTCCTGCCCCGATGGCAGCAGCCAACTGAGCCAGCGCCACAGCCAAGCCTCGGCCCAGCCTGCCTCTGAAATTGCTCCAGACATTTGCAAGGAAACAGTTGAAGCAGGATTTTTTTCCCTGGTATGAACAGAGCTCTGTGTTAAAGAAGAGTGAGCTGGGAGCTGGCCAGAGTGGAGCTTTGGGGACAGCTGGGGAGACCTGCCAAGCACCCAAGCATGCCACACAGGTACAGGGGTCTGCAGGTGATGTGAATTCTCCAGCATTTGGTGCTTTCTGGTCCTGACAGGGTTTCTCTCTGTGAAGATGGATTGTCACTTGGCCAGAAACGCTGGGCTTGAAGCAGGGAATCATCAGGCAAGTGACTCTGGCCACGGCTCTGCAGATCATAATAGTCCCTTCTGGCCCTAAAGCTTATGAATCTATAAATCAGATCATTACTAAAATAGCCATGCCATTTCCCTGTGACATAACAATCATTTAAAATATATTTTAATACACAGAATATAAAAGAGAAATGTCCCATGGAAACAAAAACGTCAAAATAGCATCAATTCCGTTTCTCGCAGCAAGCCAGCAAGTGGCTTTTGGTGCTGTTTTTAGGAAAATGAGAAACAGCCCCTCCTGCTTCCCAGGAGCATTGTTCCCTGGCCTGAATTCCATCCACCTCTCACTAACCCCTACTACCTGCTCAGTAGGTAGTAGCTTGTACCTGAGAAGTCATGGTACAAGCAGGGGTATAGAGTCAGGTAGTAACCCAAGGGAAAGCTGCCTTTCCTCACTGGAGGTCGGTTATGCCCTTTGTGTCTGATCCCTGGAGTCCAGAGGGCTCGCAGCCTTCCTGGGTGCAACAGCTCCCTGGAGGAGTTAAGGGCCAATTTAAAGGCAGGTTTGGTTACTGGGAGGCCTCATCCTGCGCTTGCTCTGTGCTTGGCCCTCCTCAGGCTGCTCTGTTCGGAGAAAAAGATCCAAAACGCATGGGAGGAAAACTCTTCTGAGCCCAGAATGAAGATTAAATATGATGCACCTTTTCCTGGAGACTTATAATTGAGAAATGTGAGCATAGCAGAAGAACTTGTGGGAGCCATTTCATGTCTGGATTTCTACAGAGAGTCTCAGGGACTGGATTCAGGGCAGTGAAACTGGAGAGAAGCGGTAGTTCAGCTGCCCAAGCTGTTTACAATTGCAAGATGGTAGGTATGGGGAAAAAAAGTGAAAAATAAAGTAAATGAGAAAATGAGTAAGATTATTTTTCCTTTTTGAACTTGTAATACTCTATAATGTGGCTTGTCCTGCAGATAAGCAAATGACAAACACATCAAATCCACCAAGATCTAGTTATTTAGTATTCCTTCAACATGGAGAGAAATGGAAATGAAGTCTAATAAGGCTCCTGAACTCTTTCTTTACTACCCTTGGAGACAACCGAAAGGCATTTAATTTCCTGCAACCCAAGAGCATAAACCGCACTCAGACTCTTTATGAAACCCATCAGGCATCTTTCCCAAAGATTAAATAAGTAGGACAACATTTTCAAGAAGCTGACTTGGAGCTGCATGGGCACAGTGCCTGCCCAGCACTGCGCTGTGCCCATGCCTGCTCCGATTCCTGCCCCGCTCTCCTGCACGGCTCTGCTCTCACCAGCACAG
>NW_008237239.1:2239862-2253776 GCF_000691975.1 Corvus brachyrhynchos | reverse complement strand
ATGGAGCACCCTGGGCAGTGGCAGGGCCCTGTGCCTGCCTGGCCCTGGCAGCACAGATACAGGGTTTGCTTTGCCCCCTGCATGCCCCCTTTGCACAGGTCAGAGCTCCCTGAGCTCTGCTCCTGGTGCCTGGCACAGACAGGACAAGATGCAGAGGTTGCTGTCCTTCCGTGGGAGGATGCTGAGGGAGGATAAATCCTGTCCCTGGGCTGCTCAGCAGGACAGGGACAGTCAGAGGGGTCTGTCTGTCAGAGCAGCCCCCAGAGCTGATGCAGCAAGTGCCCAGCTGTGGGTGCTGAGCCCCGTGGGCAGGGTGAGGGTCTGGCAACCCTCCCATGGCTTTCACAGCTGCACAGCTCCTGCAGCACCTGGAAAGCTTGGCAAGCCATTGCCCAGGGCAAGGATGTGTTTAGGAGGGTTGTTGTTGGAGCAGAGGGGAGATGGTTGGATACACAGGCATGCTGGCTTCCCCCTGGAAGCCATGTCAGACTATGGCTAGAACCAGGGGATGGAAAAGGAATCCTACCCACAGGCTGTGTGACATGAGGAGGGGGCTCTGCTGACCCACCCTGCTGCTCAGGGTAAGAATAAGCTACAATTAAGAAGAATAAGTTCTGACCTATCTGCACAGAGCCCTGTAAGGAGGATGGGGGCATCCCCTTCCCTGTTAGCCTCCTCTCCTGAAGGATTAGGGTGATTCAGAGAAGTGGAGCAGGCCAGGGAGTGTTTGCTTCCCCCATCCAGATGAGAAATAGGGGTCTCTGCTGCCTCTGCACCCGGGCAAGCAGGTCCCAGAGCCACACCATTTGGACAGCTCTGCTTCCTTGCCACACACCTTGATCCTGCAGCAAAAGAATTCAGGGAGCAAACTACCTCTGTTAAAAGAGAGAGGTCCCAGTGCTTTGGGAAAGAGCTGTGGGTAAAAAAGAGGATGATGTGACTGCACAATGTCAGTTTGGGCATCCCCTCTCTGGTCTGTACTCTTCAAACTCTTTGCCATGGGCAATAAATAAATCCTTAGAAGTACAGGGAAGATTCCTGTGTGTGACACTTCCTGGGGCACGGGGGGCGGTGTGTTGGGGGAGCACAGCAAGGGGAAGGGGACGGATCCAGTGCGCGGATGGACAGCTTGTTTCTGTGCAGCAGGCAGGATTTCTGTATCAGACACGGAAGCTGGAAGGTGCCCAAAAACTGCAGCTGTGTTGAGCAAATTGGATCATTATATTAGAAACCGAACAGGAGGAATCTGTGAACAAGAGCAGCTTGATGCTCGCTATTTTTCATCTGAAGAGGGATTCAACAAGGCGAACCCACTTCCCACCGTTACCTTGGCCACAAGATGACAGAGATGACAGCTTGATATTCACTCCCATCATATCTCCTGCTATCAGTGCAAACAGCCCGTCAGACTCTCCCAGCCCTGCCTGCCTCTCTAGCTGACGCAGTCCTGCTGGGAGCACACAGAGCACCCAAGCCCCAGGGGTCTGCAGAGCAGAACATGCAAATCAAGGCAGACCATGTTGGTGACAGGAACCCTCCACAACCTCATGCAGTGCCTGAAAATCCTTGCCCTGGGGCCAGTGGGGACAGGGGCTTCAGGGCACTGGCAATAAGATCCAGGCATCCTGGTAGACAAGTGCCAGCTTTGGTGCTGCTGGAGGGGGATGCCAGAGACCTTCCTGGTTGTAGGTCCCCAGGACCCACTCTGGGGTTCTCACTGTGCTCACTGTGCTCTCTGGATGTGCCAGTGAGGACTGGAGCAGGGAGCAGAAAGGCATGTGCCATCCTGGCTACTGGGCTGTGCAGCTGGTCTCGTGATGGTGCCCCGTGGCTTTATTTAGGAGAGAAGTGACCTGCAGTCCCCCAAGGGAATTACTTACTGGCACAGTGAGCTGTGGCTCCACTTCCAGCCCCTTTGCCAGGAGAAACCTCAGCCCCTTGCTTTGCTGGCAGCATGAAGTGCGAGACAGGCTGTTCTGCAGGATGCCTGCTTAGAAGCCCCCGCCGGGGGATGATCTCTCACTGTGAAGGGGCTGCAGCTTGCAGAGGAGGTTCAACCAGGAGCTGTGCTGCCTGTGGCCATTAGCTCCTGGGAATGGCAGCACTCCCAGCCTCCAGCATCCATGGAGGAGAGCCCACCTGCAGAAGTGCCGGGGGTTCCCTGTGCCTCGGTCGGCACAGCTCCAGTGCCTGTTGCAGCGCACTCAGTAAGAGGAGTGTAAGTTAAATGTCAGCTGTGATTTGGCATTTTATCTCTAAGTGGGGTGAGTGACCTTTCTGGCTGCAGTGGGCACGTGTTCCCAGCCCCACGGAGGCGGGCCCAGCTGGTCGTGGGGGGAAGCACCTGGCCACGCACTCGTTTTTGGCAGGAGCAAAATCCATTCTTTGCTGATTCTTTGCTGCCCTTGAGTCATTGTTAAACTTGTCACGAGTGATTTACAGCTGTGTCAACAAGTGGGATCCAGGCTGCCGGTCCACACCACAGGGAGGAAGAGTAGGAATATCAGGAATAGTTCCCAAGGCACAATATGAACTGGAAGGCTGGAAAAGCGTAGCCACTCTCCCCAGCCCCAGGCTTGCCTCGTCAGCAGGGTTGCTGTAATTGCTCTGCATTTCCCAGGCTCTGACGTCGCCCCTGGACATTTGTCTCGCCATTCAAATGTAGCTGAGTCTGTTTGGCAGGGCTGAAATTCAGACTCCTGCTCACAGGGAGTCGGTATCTTCAGCTTGTTTCTGCAGCATGACAAGAAGCAACGTGCTTGTCTCCCCATAGACATCACAGTCCTTCCCTTACAGGGAAGGCTTTGCATGTTGAACCCCAGAATCACCGACGTTGGCTGTTTGGTCCCTAGTCCAGCCCCTGGCTCAGGACAGGGCTATCACCAGCACTGGATCTGGCCCTGACCATTTCAGTTGCCTTTGGTTTCTCCAGGTCTCTCCTGACCTGGGGGCAGGGATCCAAACTGGCTCTGTTTCTCATGCAGCCTTGACAGCACCAAGCAGAGGAGGGAGGAGTCCCCTTCATCTCCCGGCCTTGTTCCTCCTGAAGAAGGCCAGGATGTGGCTGCCTTGTCCTGCCATGTGTGTGCAAACCGGCATGCCCGTGGGCCTGTTTCTGAGGAGGAAGACACAAATCCATGTCCTTCTGGAGACGGCAGAGAGCTGGCCACCAGCCACAGGATCATCCACCATGGAGCAAATGCTCTGGCTCGCAGTGGACAGGGCTGGATCAATGCACAAAGGAGAAAGATGAGCTTCTGCATCACTCCAATCAAATCAAGCACCCTGCCCCTTGCAAAGCACTGAAGGGCTCAGCAAGCCAAGCCAAGGAAAGACACGATTCACTTCTATTTAACGTCACACATCAGTGCCTGCAGAGCCCTTCAGCTGGCATCAGGCACTGCCTCCTCGTGGCAACAGGCCCTGCTTCTTGGGAACCCTTCTGCCTGCTGCATCCTGACTCCAAGCAGGGAACTGTGGAATTTCCTGCCTGAAAATCCCTGCCATAATGCTTTTCTGAGGTCAGGTGGGGAAAGACACATTGTTGCTCCCTGGAGACCTTTGGAAGCAGTATTGGAGGTGCATGACATTTTCCTACTGCTTTATGGCTGGAACAATCTGGACAGAAAGGACTTATATGTTGAAGTGACATACTGCTGCCACCACAGAGCTGCATGTAGCTGATGTTTATTTCCCAATGAGGAGAATTACTGTAATCACTGACAAATCTATAATTGCCAATAAAAAGCAGCAATGGAAGCAAGCATGTACTGGACCAAGTCATCCCATTGCTGAAAAATGCACCCACAAGAGCTGCCATTCCCCCTCTTTTACCTCCAATAAGTAAAGAAAATTGCCACACATTTGTTCTGTGGGGCCTCAGACTCAGCTGGGTCACCATACAGATGGCCTGGCAGGTCTGAGGTGATGGAAAAGTCCCTTCTCTATTTCCCATTAAAATCGCTGCGTGGTGAGTGGGTTCTGCTTCTCACTGGGGGCTATTCACATGTGAGTCAGCTGTGGTGGAGCTGATTTAAATGTATCATCCTGACAGTAAAACCTGCTGGGAAAAAAATTACCTTAATGAGAAATCCTCAGAAGGGTTGGGGCGGCTGTCCTCACAGCTCTGCAGAAGGAATTCTTACAGCAGAGCATGGAGGTCTGCTAGGGAAAGGCAGATCATAGAATCCTAGGGTGGCTTGGGTTGGAAGGGACCTTTAAAAGCCATCTAGTCCAAACCCCTTGCAACGAGAAGAGACATCTTCAACTACAGCAGGTTGCTGAGAGCTCTGTCCAGCCTGGTCTTGAATGTTTCTAGGATGGGGCCTCCACCACCTCTCTGGGGAAGATGTTTGCTGAAGTCAGAGGCTGCTGACTGGGGAGGGTTTGAAGCTGCAGGCAGAGCCTACCTGCAGAGAAGGAGTCCTGCTGCTACGCCCTGCTTTCACACATGAAAGGGCTAATAAATAACGTGATTCCCACAGCTTGACAAACTGCGTGTGCTGGGGTTGCTCTGCCAGGACTACATCTAAGCAGGAATTCCCCATTCATCTCCCTCCCTTCGGCATTCTACTCCTCCTGATGCAAACACAGCCTAGAGCCATTGTTATTGGTTTTGCT
Organism: Corvus brachyrhynchos; assembly: GCF_000691975.1. Lineage (NCBI taxonomy): Eukaryota > Metazoa > Chordata > Aves > Passeriformes > Corvidae > Corvus > Corvus brachyrhynchos. The sequence continues at coordinate 2,249,156 of NW_008237239.1, read as the reverse complement.
GTTGTTATTATTATTACATATCACTATTTAATTGCCTGGTAAATTTGAAATCTCTTGGAAAAAAACAAAGGAGGATGTGTAATTTGAAATGCTAAAGAGAGCAAGAGCAGACAGAGAAGATGCAGTGCATCTAGTAGGAGTATTGAAGAGGTGATGAGGACATTCTTAACCTTAATTATTTCAAATCAACTCATTTTGTAGAGTGTGTAGGTTTATGAATCAGATGAAATGTAAATTGATTCATAATTTCCTTTAATTTTCTGCTCTTTGGAGAATTTAAACCCATATTAACATAACCTGTACCAACCAGTTACTAAGAGACAGGAGAAAATTAGCATGGGCAAAGTGGGGAGACTGGCATTTTAATATGCTCAAGGCCACCTGCTGCATGGAGTTGGGGATTGGGACTCATTGGCGTGAGGCTGCTCCCATCAGAGAGGTGGAGATCTGCTCCCCAGTCCCCTCCAGGCAGCCTCAGCTTGCTGTTTGCAAGTATTTTCTTCCAGTGCCTTTCATTTTTGTGACATCCTCCTCATCGTTTGCTCACTTGCATTTATCCTTCTGGTGCCTGTTTTCTGCTACCCAAAAACGCGCATGAAGGGGAATGTATGAATCAATTGTGTTGTTGGAAAAAGAGGGTCTCGTAAGTCACAGTGCATAAGGACTGCACAGACATTTTCAAAGCTCCTTGCCCTGTGCTGCTGGATGTCCTGAGCCAGTGGGTGATGCAAAGTGACACCATGTCCCCCAGGTAGGAGCTCTCCTCTGTGCCAGGCTGCACGGGGCTGTGCAAGCCTCTGAAGCACTGCATGAACCTAACACCAGCACCTGTCATTTCTGCTCTCGGAGAGAAAGCTTTCCTGTAGCAAATAAGAAAATACAGGAATTACCAGCTATGGGAAAAAAATAGTCAGTCAGGCTGTAAGAATGACGATGTCTATAAGCAAAATTGCTTTCTTGATCTTTTTCTCTGTGTTGAGTCTCTACTGCAGCTGATTCAGTTGCAGTGCATCCGGAGGCTGAGGGGGAATGTGGGTGGAGGTTTGGGGACAGCGCGTTCATGCCCTTCTCCAGAGCAAGGCAGCATCAAGCCACGCTGCAGCAGCAGTCCAGGCTGACCTTGCTTGCAAGTCCTTTTGGGCAGTGACAAATGCCTCCCTTCAGAGACTGCTCTTATTTCAGGTTGGACAGGAACCAAACGTAAAAAGCACAGGAGACAGTTGGCCGTGTGGGAAGCTGGCTTGGAGCGCTCTTGCTCTGCGATGGGAACACTTTGTTGCCATTTTCATTTGTCCTGCACATCGTCCTCCTTGAGTCAGCCGTGCTGATGTGGGACGGGCAGCTCGGGCATCTCTGCTGCTGGTGACATTGGGTGCACAGAGCTCAGCAGGGATGCAAAACCCTTTGCTTGGCTACCGAGCCAGATCTGGTGATGGGCAGGGGGAGATGACCCATGCCTGCAAGTGTTCAAGGCCAGGCTGGATGGAGCTCTGGGAAACCTGACCTAGTGGAAGGTGTCCCCGCCCATGGCGGGAGGGTTGCAGCAAGATGATCTATAAGGTCCCTTCCAACCCAAACCATTTGATGATCCTAAGGAATTTGTTCCCAGCCCAGGCAGGTGTTGGCAGAGCAAAACCCAACCCAACCATAAACATTTCAAGGTGACATTCACTGTTTGCACTCTCTGCAGTCTTGTTCCTGTTCCCAATGGTCAGGGATTATTGTTGCCTTGCAAGAGAGCCAAGGCAGGGGAGATGCACGTGCCCCATGAGGGAAATGCAGTTTGTGGAGGAAGAGCTGCACGGGCACATCCTTGCTAATGTATTAAATGTGCTGACTAAAACAGCAGGTCATGGTAATATTAATCCAATAGAAAAAATCAATAGTGGGATTCAGCTCAGGAGAGAGGGATTTTGTGGCTGCCTCTTGCAAGCACAAACACATATTATGTCATCAGCAGTGCAGTAAATCAGCATTTCTGAGACCAGCTGCCCAATTACTGAGGCAGCTCGATGATGGGAACTGTAAATTGGATGTATGCAAATACATAATATGAAACAGTAAAGTAAACACCTCCAAGAATTACTGAGGAATCTCTGGACTGAGTTGCTGCTCCAGGCGGGTAGCCAGGAGTGCAGGCTCCCAGGGTCTGGAGCAGAAAAGGTGTCTGAATGCTTTTGGTGCTCACCACTATCCCCAGGGCCCTGTGAGACCAGCTCAGGGACCTGCAAACTCCCCATGATCGGCAAAGCCCCACGGCTGTGGCTGGCAGGAGCACTGAGTACCTGGTGCATCTTGGGCTGCCTCACAAAATGCATCACCTCCAAGAGAGGAGAGATTCAGATCAGATGTTAGGAAGGAATTCTTCCCTGTGGAGGTGGTGAGGCCCTGGCATAGGTTGCTCAGGAAGCTGTGGATTGCCCATCCCTGGAAGTGTTCAAGGCCAGGCTGGATGGGGCTCTGAGCAACCTGGGATAGTGGAAGGTGTCCCTGCCCAGGGCAGGGGAGTTTGAACTAGATGATCTTTAAGGTGCCTCCCAAGCCAAGCCTTTCTATGATTCTATATGCTGCTTTACATCTCCTTCAGGGTCCTTTGCTATTGTGGACCTCTGCGTCTCCACAAAGATAGGAGCCAGGAGCTGTGAGACATGGCCAGCTCCATGCCATGATGTGAGGGTGATGTGGCCATCACATATTTCCACATGCTTGCTCTGTGTCTTTTCTGAGCAAGTGCTGTGCTAAGGAATTGTGTCAGTTTTGGCTTTTCAACAACTTAACAAATAAAAAATTAACATTATTAGTTGCTTTCCTCCTTTCACAATTTCTTTCCTCTATTGTGTTTACAGAGATAAGGTAAAGCTGCAATTCAGAGGGAAGCTGAAGAACTGGAAGTGACAATGAATGATGGGACAACTGAAAGCATACACCGGTGCCCACAGCAGGGATGAGGAAAGCCATTATTTCAGTGTGTTTGTAAGGAATACACCCACTACAGAGCACACGGTGAAACCCTGCCCAGAATACACTCTCTCCTGGGCCTTTTCTAAAGGACTCCTGCTCAGCTTCCTTCTCTAGTTTTGGTTCTTATATCTATTGTCTTCACTCACAGGTTGTCCTCCTGCTCCATGCAGTCCTTGTTTTCTCCCAAGGTCTGTCCATCCCTCATTCCCTGCTCAGGGCAGCCCTTCTGTGCTCACATGCAGATTTGGGGCTAGCAGGATTTGTGTAAGTTTTCTCATTTGGGCACCTGCATAAGTCTGAGTGAGAGCATTTCCCGGCTCATCCAGAGGATGCCAACAATTTGTGGGTGACCTGACTATGAGTGGTGCTGAGCCCTTAAAGTCTTGGTAATCTCCTTGACAGTCAGCTCCTCCTACAAGCAAAGCAGTCATTGCATTTTCTGCTTGAAATTTGCTGTGTTTTCAGTGCTGGGTGCTGTACTGTCTTCATCATCTACTTCAAGGACCTGTTTAATATCATGTATTGTCTCCATGGACAGGTGCTTAAAGACTGTGGATGTGCTTCTTCTTTATCCAGCTCTTTTAAAGCTAAACAGATTGAGCTCCTTAAGTCACTCTTTGGTGTAAAGGCAGTTGAAGGGCTAATTACCTTGGAGTCAGGATTTGGGACACAGAGCAGGGTGATCACAGCTAGGCAGAAGTGATTTTATCCTGGCTTCCTATGGAAAACAGCACTCAATGCACTGTGCGTCTATTGCTTGCTTGTCTGTCTGTCTGTCTGTCTGTGATTCCCATCCTATCCTCTCCTCTTCATCTCAACCTATTGCAATCCTATTTGTCAGAGGGACTCAGTACCAGGGAAAAGCAAGCTGGAAACCTCCTGGGTGCAGGGACCTGGCCGTTGTAAGCCCCTAGGGGTAATGGGGGGGCCCTTGTGCCCCAGTGACTGGTTAGCCATGGGTTCATTGTGTGCCCCCACAGTGTGACAGCCCACAGAGGGAGGCATGGATTGGAAATTGATGGCAGCTAGCCTGAGGTGAGCACACAGTGGAGCGTGACGAGCTGCTGGCCTGGCTACAGGGAGCTCTTTGACGGAAAGATGAACCCTCCTCACATTCCCCTGGGGACTCCCCGCTGCAGGAGCAGCAGAGAATGGCTCCGGGATGAACCTCCTCCCCACTGCACCTCATTGCACCCACCAGGGTCCCAGCCCCAGCAGAAGGACCCCTGGTTTCCCTGCTGCCTTGGCCCAATACCAGGACTGGGTGCTCCAGACTACCACATCCATGGGGGACAGGGCACTTCCCTTGCCCTGGTGCGCCGAAGTCCCCATGGTCTGGTGTCTGTCATCTCCCTTTGGCTTCCAGCCTGTCACTGTGTGAGGAAGGCTTTGAAGGGAACCTTCCAGCTGCTTTCCCTGTGTGCTGCCCAGCCCACAGTGGCCAAGGTAGCGAGAGGAATGGCCTGGCTCAGACCTGGGGCTCTCCCAGAGGGACCCTACCCTGCGCCCGCCTGACACAGCCCACGTGCAGTTCCAGCCGGAGAGAGCCTCGCTGCTGGTTATCCCACCCTCCAGCAGTCCCTCCCAGAGGGATGTATCCCAGCTTAGCCTGGCATTGTGACATGGCAGAGATCTCCTGCCAAAGCTGGCGTCTGCCAGAGCCGAGAGTGGGTTAAAAATAACCCTGCATCCATAGGACTGTGGCTGGAAACTGCTCCCGGGCAAAGCATGGCTGTGCTCCCGAGTGGTGGGAGGGTGTGCCAGAGGACAGGCCAGGCTTTGGAAGGGTTACTTGAATTTGGTCTCTGGCTCAAGATTTCGTCCCAAGGCTGCCAGGCTCTGCCCTGTCATGGGATGTGGGTGCTTGTCCAGCAAAAGGAGCAGGCAGTGCTGGCCCAGCTCCCTGGGTGGCACGTGCAAAGAGACCCAGCACGAGCGTCAAGGGTAGGACACTGCTGCTGCTGCTCCCCCAGCCTGCCTCAGCTTTAATTGGTGTTTGTTTTAATTTTGACTATCCAAATCTATTTTAATTGCCAGCCAGCCAAGGTCAACACACCACAGTGGGTTCCCAGCGTGAGCTGCTGTGCCTGGGGGAATGTGATCCCTGGGAGCTGCCGGGGACATGGGTGTGCTGCAGGACAAGGCAATGGGCCCCCCAGTGCCAGGGGGAAAGGGCAGGTGTTAGCAGGGCTTGGCGTTGGCAGGGGAAGCAATGCTGCATGTCTGCCCCATTGCTGGAAATTTAAATATTTTATTACGCATTTATTATAATTTAGTCTCAAACCAGTCAAGTGTGTAATGAGTTGTATCAGCACTGGCATTAGGAAAGGCAGTTCTTGCCGGTCACCGGCTGCTCACCTACCCCATGTGTCCTCAGGTGATGAAAGTGCCCTTAGCAGGGGCACCTTGCTGCCCTGTGACCTCTCTAAGGATAGAGCCACTATCAGGCTTGGGGCTAGCAGGGCGAGCACAGGGGTGTATGAGAACTCCTGGCAGTCCCCAGGGGATGGCTGTGGTGTGGGAACAGGCAGAGTCAGCAGCTTTGGGGTGGTAGGAGGGCATCATCAGCCTTCCAGGCGGGAGTCAGAGCTACAGAAGCCACCAGGACACCCGAGAGCCAGGCTGCAGTGCTGGCCTTTGCTGCATGGCCATTGCTTCACCCATCCCCACGCCACTCTGGGTGCCATCCAGTGCTATCCAGAACATCTACTTCTCCTCTTTCCTTGGGACAGGAAAAAAGCATTGGAGGTAGGGGTGGTACCTCACATGTTGTTCTTGAGGATAGGCTGCTCCAGGGCACGGCTTCTGAGCCTGTCTCTCTGGTGCCAGGCTGCCAAATCTCTCCATCATTTCATGGAGCAGCAAAGCTGGAACCACTGCCTGGATAATCTTGGTGTGCAGGGACAGGGTGACACTCCCCACAACACCACACTGCCTCTCAGACTTGGCGCATCCCCAAAAAATCTGGTTTGGGGGCTGTCCTGATCTCTTGGTTGGCCTAGAGGCTTGGATTATTTTAATCCAGGCTTGATAATGCAATTAATTCCAATTGCTGATTCATGATGTCTGCTTTCTGAACCATAAGTGCTTTAATATTTCATTTTATGTTGCTTTCAGGGTTACATAGTTTATTCCACAAACAAGAGGTTGGGACAGTCATTAGCGTGTGAAATCAGAAATGCATGCATCAGTAACTATGGCAACTCTGAGAGAACACCAGTTTCTAGTAAAATCAAGAATTAAGCTGACATGAAAATGCTGAAGTAGGAGAGATCCTATCTGCTGAGGGCTTAGCATACATTTAGAAAAGAAAGGAAAGGTCTGAAATACTCAAGTGAACTGAACCCACCCAAACCCAGGAGCAGAGGCATTCCCGTAACCTGGCCGTGCTGGTGGATCCCTGCAAAAGGACACCTCTGGAAAATAAATGCATGTAACTACTGAGTCCACCAGCCTTACCAAAGGACTCCTCAAGCTGCCCCTGCACCCTTCCACCTGCTCCTGGGGTTTGTCTTTCCCAGGAACAAGCTGATGTGTTAGTGTAGCTCACAGAGCAGCAAAGCTCCAAGCAGGGGGTACCTGCCAGGGGATGCTTGGAGCAGCATCCATAATTAATGCTGTAAAAACACCACTTCCAGCCTGGGCCCTCTCCTGATGTTCAGTGTCAGATGCCAGAGCAGCTGCTTCCCACACACCTTGTAGATACAGCGGTTTGCTGCACTCTGTGAAGGCATCACAGAGCTCTCCCTAAATAATTCAGGCCATCTTTTTGACAACTTCGGTATGTAAGGGCTTTTCCTTGCCATGATGAAGAAAGTCTTTGCCTTGTTCTCCTGAAACCTTATTGTCTCCCCAGAATTTCCCTCCCCTGTCATATGGCTGAGAACGCATAAACAACCTAACAGCTCTGGGGAGAAGCTCTGAGGTGCTGTCCCTCTGCAGAGCAGCAAGGGCTGAGCCCTGTCTGTCAGGGCTGGAGGGGTGACACCTGTGACAGGTTGCCATTAATCTGTGAGCAATCAGGTGCCAAATCCGGGTGCTGCTCCATGGACAGCATCTGCTTGCACCAAGCAGGGATTTTAATACCAAACAAGGTGCTATAAATAACTCACCAGCCTGGCAAAAGGCAGGGATTAGAGGAAATGAAGTTTTTTGGAAGAGGCTGCTTTTTCAGTGCCTGATTTGATGATGCTCATACTGCTACCTGTAATTACGTTTGCCCTATTCCCATTTGCTTTTCCAGTGTAATCAGCCTCAAAGCGTTCAAATGGAAATCTTTCCTGCTGCTTTCCGCTTCACGCTGATTTGGGAGCAGAAGAGGAAGGAAACAGCCGCTGGCTGGTAGGGACCTTGGGGAAATCAGGGATGGTGTTGGTGGGTGGAAGCTGAGCAGTGGAGGATGCAAGGCCAGCAGCACACATGGGGAACAGCCTGCCCACAGCATCACCCCTTCCCTGCCCAGGCTCACCATGGTACATGCTCTGGTGCCAGGATGCTGTATGAATGCCTGCTTATTCCTTAAAAAAATCTGTGTATGAAACAAAGCAGTGAAGAAGTGACCCTGCATGTTGCTTTTGCATTCCAGCTGACACAGCGCAGCTCCTTCCTGGCTCCGGGGGTGACTTTTCCATTGGCTTGTCTCTCTGAGATAGGGGACACCAGCTCTGCACCCAAGGGACCTTCTGCCAGCCCAGGGTTTTTGAGGACCACACGCTCCAGCACTGTCCACATGCAGGACAGTGGGTATGGGATTGTCCAGGCTGGCCCAGCAAGGTCCTGGCACACAGATCGGCTTCCAGCTGCCTTTGGCCCAAGGTGGACATGGCCAGACTGCATGGTCTCCATCTTCTGGAGCACTTGAAGCTGCCTTCTCCATAAATGCACTGCCAATTATCATCCCCAGGTGTGTTTCCAGGTGTGGGCCCATGGATGCATGGTGGACATCCAGAAAGAGATCACGGGGCTTAGCAAAATGCCATTGCACTCCAAGAGATCAAACTTTTACAAAGAACCTGTGTGTTTCAGCTGAAAAATTGTCAGGAAACGTTTTGATGTTGAAAACTGTGAATTCCTTTGAACCCTGGAGATACATTCCCAGCTCGTTCACTGTGCTCATCAGAAAGGTGGGACCGTGTGCGTGGGGGGGCGACTTGCAAAGGCACTTAGCTTGAGCTTGAAACCCTGACCCAAATCCAAATTAAATATTTTTCCGGCAAAAGAGGTTTCTTTTTGATGAGTTTTTATCCTTACTGAGAGCACCTTGTCCTCTGCAAATTATCTGCAGACTGGAAGTCTGTGCAATTATTACACAGATAATAAAAGGAGCATTTCCATATGGCAGGAAGATTCCTTCCTTATTTTCTGCTCTTAAACAGACCTGATGCATTTCCTTTCCCCCAATGTGAGCATAAGCTGATATTTTTGAGCATTCACAAATAAAAAGGGTAATAAATACTGAAAAGGCAGAGCTGCTGGGTTCTTCTGCAATAGTTTTGCAGATACAATTTTATACACCCCTTTCGATGAGGGTAAAGACTCCTTGAGACAGGTTGGCTCAAGAGCATCTTGGCTTCTGGCTTGGATGCTTTTGGTCTCACACCTGAGTTTGGTCCTGAGTGGGATTTTCAGAGGAATTTTATGGCAGAGGGTAACCAATCTCAGAAGCAGCCCATAAATGTGAGCAAATTCAGAACAGGTGCAGACCACAGCCAGGGTGGCAGGAGGAAGAACAGCAAGCTGCCTGTCAGGAGTAATTCCCAAGGGAAAGTGTCCTGATGTGACTGGTGAAAGTCTCTGCTGCCTCTGCTTTGTAAGGGCTGGGTGGTGCTCTGGGCATCTGCTGTAGGGATCGTCCCACCACGGCAGGAGCCTCTGCCCCGAGGTACAGCTGGAGGAGGCAGGAGCACTCCAGCTGCCCAATGCCTTCGCTCTCCAGGGAAGTTCAGGGATCCATTTTTATGGACTTAACTCCTCCCATTCCCTGGCCCTGGGAAACATCTCTCACTCTCCTGCTCTGCTGGCTCCAGTGGCAGCAGACATTGCCCTCACTCACTTCATGCCCTGGGCAGGGAGAGCCCAGTGCAAGGGGCAGGAGGAAGTGATAAAAAATAGATTCTCTTTGGCCCCGTGCCCAGCGGCCTTTGAAGGCTCCTTTCTCCCCCACTGTTGTCTCCTTTGATGCTGCTGCTTTGATTTGCGCTTCAGAGGCTGTATCAGAGCCCTCCAGGCTGGAGGGAGACTTCAGGCGAAGAGTATTGCCCTGCAGCGCAGCCTGACCTGCTCTCTGTCCTTCTGCAGCACCCTGCTGGCTGAGCAACGGATGCTGCAGGCAGC
>NW_008237239.1:2224290-2239756 GCF_000691975.1 Corvus brachyrhynchos | reverse complement strand
TCCTGCTCACTTTGAATCATCTCAAAAAGAAAAAAATGCAACAGAAGACTGCTGTCTGCGGGGTGCCACAGAATTACCAGCACTGGGTGAAGGTTTTCCATCCCCAGGTACTTTGTATCCCTCTGTGAGCCAATTTTCACGCTGCACACATCCATATCTTGTGCATTAATCAGGCTGATGGGTGATGCCACGACAGGTGCCTAAGTGTAATGCCAACACATTCACTTTTATCAATCAACCTTGTAACTATGTGGAAAAAACCCCAACATGCAGGGTTTGACAGGATTTATTTTTTGTTTAAATGTACGGACTGGAATTCATTTTCCATTAAAGCACATGGACCGCTGGCCAGGATGCTCCTTCATGTTTTCAAGCTGCTGTGCCCATTGCTGGTGTTCATCCTGCCATGGCTACTTGCTCTTCCCAGCCTGTCATCCTTGGCTCCCAGGAACATCACTGTGAAAGCTGATTTTACAGAGAAATGATCTGATTCTTCAGGCCTGTCAGGTGGAGAGGCTGTCACACAGCCGCTCTGTGTGACGGCAGCAGAAGGCACCGTTATCCCAGACGTCTTCCCTCATCATCCCCAGCTAGGGAAAATAATTTGAAAAGTGACTGACACCTCTGGAAAGAAAACCCATTTGGAGATAATTTGGCTTCTGCTTCGTGAGTTTGCTTAATTTTCCTGCATCCTGGTGGTGTGTGTTAACATGGAGTAAGCGTCTCTGCTTTAAGCAGTTCATCAGCTCCAATTATTGTCCGTGCTCCTCGTGTCAGTGTTTGACAGGGGGACGTAGTAGCAGAGACCAGCCACAAGCTGCAAAATCCCACGTGTGGCTCTGCCCCGTCAGCAGAGCTGCCACCAGGCTCCAGGGAAAGCAACTGGTAGGGACAGAGCTGAAATAACTCACAGGGTTTGTCCCCTGGTATGAGTCAGGATCTCGGTGTGTCCCCTGAAAGTGTCAGGATGGAGCCAGAAGAGGTGTCGTGACAAAGCAGCAGGCTTGGAGAATGCAACCCCCCCACCAACTGCAGCCTCTCCAAGGTGTGAGTGACAGCCAGTCCAGGAGCTGGGCAGAGACAGCTTTCCTGGGAGGCAATGTGGCTCTGCTTCCCAGAAGGACAGTGGCAGCACCATGCTGAAAGCCAAGGAAGGCGGTGTTTTACAGAGGGAATAAATGGCTGCCTTTGCAAACTGTAAGATGAGGTCTGGTGATGGCCTCAGATGAAATGGAAAGGTGGCCCTGGGTCTCAATAAGAGATCCTCCGTGGGTAAGATGGAATGTTAAATGAAGAAGAATTTTAGTGCAACATTGAAGTTACGAGTTTAGGGTGAGAAACAGCAGCCCAGGTAGTGGGGAAGGCTCCCATGGCAGCGTCCCTGAGCCAAGGGCTGTGCAGATCTGCTGGGGGCTGGTCCCCAAGCTCCTCAGTGGGGGACAAGCCAGAGGCTGCCAGTAGCATCTTTCTGACAGGGAAAGGCCAACTGGGACTTGAATTTCAGGCAGATGCAAAGCCCACAAGATGAAGATTTAGCACCTAGAAAAACTGCATTTTGTGTGAGCACTGCGGGCTTGCAGCTTGAGTTTTGAGGAGCAGATCCTGCATCCATCAGGGAGATGCTGGTGCTCGCAAGGAGAGGTGAGAGCCTGCAACGAGCACAGCTAATGTGGTGTGAGAACAGACAACTTGGCAGTCTGTGGGAACACCAGTGTGCTGCCTGCGGAATAAAGCAGATGAAATTTCACAGCTCTATTATCACGCTCTGAAAGGCAAGCAGGTCTCTGCTCTCCAAATGAGGACTCCTGGCCAGCCCTGCATGCTTTGATGGCCCAGAAAATCTCACCTGTAAGGGTAGGTGCAGCAGGAGCAGCTGGGCAATGATGCTGTGGGACACTGGTTGGTGATCACCTTGAAGGACAGATAGGCAGGATGCTGCACTCCATAATTCACCTGGGGGAAGCCCTGCTCAGAGGAAATCCCCCTTCCCCGGGGGTGAACAAGGAAGAGCTTGTGCCCAGTCTGCAGGGACTGTGGCCTGCGTGGGTCCCTGCACACGGCGGACACCAGATGAGGGCTTTGAGGGCTTTTGCTGTCTCCTCTCTTCTGTGTGTCCCTGAGCCCTGTGCAGGCTTCCCCTCTGCCCTCAGCATTCTGCACAGCTTTCTCCTTGGAAAGTGCTCCAGCAAACACGTCTTGAAGGAAAGCAACAGCTCGTATTCCCTTGGAATTGTTGGATAGCTGTGATTAGCACTGCCAGGTCCTTTGCCAACCTGCAGGGGCAGGCTGGGAAAGCAGCTTGTGCTGTGAATACTGCTGGCCAGAGGGGTTTTCCTTGGCTGGCAGGTGGGAACATGGACAGGAGCTCCTTGCTGGTGCTGCACAGCATCAGGAATTCCCTGTGGATGCTTCAGGATGTGAGAGGGATCTCAGCCAGCCGCGGCAGCTCCGGATCCTTCTGGATGGAAGTTCTTTCAATGCCTTTGCCCAGGGACAGAGGGCGAATCTTTCAAGAGCACCTAAATATCTCAGGAGTTTGTGATGCCCCCAGTCTTACAAATACCCCCCAGCACCAGTGACAGGTGGTGGGACCCGAGCAGGCTCCAGATCTTGCTGTCCCTCCTTCCCCCTGTGAGGAAGGCAAGGCCATGGCCACTGCGGCTGCAGCAGCTCCATAGGGCCATGAAATGCCAGGGGCTTCTCTCTCTGCATTTCCTCCATCAGCGTGACCTACATCCTCCTCCAAATGTTTTCCAGTGCCTCTCCAGCTCTGGCAATCTGTTGCCTGTGAAAGAAGCAAAGCCTGTGCCCAGGATGACTTTTGCAGTAGGGCAGCTGGACAGCTCCACACTGAGAAAGCTGTGCAGAGCCCTGCTGTAAAATTCAGGAGACCCTCATCTGTCTTCCCAGCTAAGGTGAGTTCCAGGCAGCTCCCAGCAGTGTTTTAGCTCCTTGCCAGCTCCAGCAGAGGAGACCAACCACGGCCTGGGGGAGTGGGTGGTTAATTAGCAGCCTACACACTGATCTGGTCTCTGTTCATCATCGTTCAGGGAGCAAACACAGCATTCAGACTGCTCCAGCAGCTAAGAACTGTCTCAAAAATGCAGGCCACAGGTGGAAAATAGGGCACAGTCAGCCCTTACTTCTTTGCGTACACAAGCACTCCTTTTCCTCTCCTAATTTGGGGGCATTCTGGGGAATTCTGACATTACGGCTGTAAGAGAAAATGCAGCATTTGTTTTCCACAAAAATTGGTAGTTTGCCAAGAAGATGTGTCTCTCTGAGCAATCCATGCCCTCTCCTATGCCTCCAGCTGAACACTTTTAAGCAGAATGCTGAGCCAGCCCTGTGCCATCCCTGCTTCCCTCCGGTTGCCTGCTTGCAGTGAAGAAGAGGAGAAGGATTTGGGTTGGATTCTGTGGTTTTGCTGCTTGCTTTTCCGTGGCTTCACAGAAACACGAGCCCCTGAAAAACCCAGGAGACAGAGGAGCATAATTAAGGAAAAGAGGAGCTCCAGATGACACTGACTATAGAGAGCAGTGCTTTCCCCTCCCTCTCCGTGCTCACTTACTGCATCTGTCTCTTGCTGGGGGCATGAGTCACATTGGTTCTGGTGATAGATGAAATTAGCTCCAATGTGAAACGGGAAATAAAAAGCCATTCACCAACAAGACATCTGCGCAGGCACGGAGCTCAGGGCAAGGATCCTCTCTGCCTTTTTCTGCTCTTGCGCTTTTCGCAAGCGGCTCCCTTTTAATTAGATGGGATGCAGCTCTAAGTCAACTATAAATGATATTATCAAACTAATAGAGTGTGATCGTATCTTGGCTTTTATTGGTCTGGGTAAGCTGCTGCTGGCTGCCATGGGAACGGTGTTTTTCACATAGCTCCTCAGCTCTGGCTTGTAGGCATCAAAAGGAGGTCAGGAGAGAGGTGATAAACCCCCAGGATGTCCTTGGCTTTGCAAAGAACCATGGAGTGGTTCCCCTCAGAGACTCATCCACTGGGAAGTGTTCATCCCCTCTTTCCTGGTCAAGGCTGCTCTTCAGCACTGGTGTCCATCTCTTGGCCCACTGCTGCCCTCCACTCTTCTGTCTTGCTGGTCATCAACCCCCTTGCTGCATCCAGGCTGGGCAAAACCAAGAGTGGCAGAGAAGGAAAGCAGAGAGAAAAGGGAGCACACTCCCAGCCTGCATGTGAGTGTGGGATAGAGCAGCATTTACTCCATACTGGGCAGTCCCCAGGCCAAATCCCCTGTCCCCAGCTGTGCAGCCTGCAGGATCTCATCCCGCTGCCATGAGCCTCTGGGGCCTGTGAAAAACAGAGACTCCCTGAAAGTTATCCAAGGGGAGTGAGAGCAGTAGGACAGGGGAGGCACTCTCTGGCTCTTGCAGCTGCCACACTCCTGAAATGTCCGGTGGTGAGGTGGGCAGCAGCAGGAGGGAGAACGGGGGCTGGAGCCCCCCCCCCCCCCATCATCTGCCCTGTGAGCAGCAGAGAGGGAGCAGTGTAGGATGTGCTTGCAAATGCAGTCACATGAGAAGGAAGAAGAGACAGAAGAGAACAACATGACTGTGTCCTGGCCATGGTTAGTGTTCCAAGCCTGACAGGAGGTTGCAGGCTCCAGGTCAGGCTTTCTAAGGATCAGAAGATGGCACAGTGGGTGTGCACCCTCATGGGTGTGAGGGGCAGCAGCAGGGGCATGGGATCCACGGGGATGAGGGGGACTCCGTGAAAAGAAGGCTTCTCTGCCAAGTGTGTTCCTGTCTTTCTGTGGCAAGAGACCCAGGTCCAGTCTCAAAGCAGGGGTTGTGGGGAATCATGGCTGTGAGTGACCCAGGGGACAAGGGACAGCCTGGCCAGCATCCCATCAGCTCCTCAGCTCAGTCCTGCCTGCACCCCTGCTCCTGCTGCCCCTAACACTGCAGCTCAGCCTGCTGGCTTGGCCTCACCTTGCCTGGGTTGCTGCTCTCCCCTTCTTCCAGGATTTGGGATCCTCCAAAAAAAACCTACCCTGAGCAGGAGGGGTTTGATCTAAGAGTTAGGCTGAAGGGCTTCTTCCCTGCCTGCCTGCCCCTGCTCTGTGATGTCCCTTTGAGAAGATGCGTCCATGCTCTGTGAACAAAGGTAGTGTGAAGTCTCAGGGCCCAGCTGAGATCTCAAACCACCCCCTGGTGCATTGATTTCTTTGCATGAGACTAATTTTTTAATCAGAGTGATGTAGAACATGATCAGAAGCAATTAAAGGCTGGCAGGCTAATTAGTGTCAATCAGCATGGTTTACGGGTATTGGCCTTGTCAATCAAACTTGATATTGTATGTTAGTGAGATTGCTTTTGGATCTCAAAGCTAATGCTTCACAGAGAGATTTTCTTTCTTGAGATGCTTATTAAAATAGTACAAGTCCTTCAGAAACCAGTTAAAGGACGTATTTAATAGTCCTTTAGGCACTGACAATTACAGGTAGATCCTTTGCTAAATCCTACTTGGGGCTACAGCAGATTAAAAGCCAAGCTTGTTCCTGTGCTCCTGAAAACTGTGCTGGATTCATCCCACCCCTCCTGGGGCTGTTGTGCTCCTGGGCATGTGTCTGTAAAAGCTGGGGCTGAAGGAGATGGGTATGGCAAGCTGCTCAGCCCAGGAAAGGAGGGATAAAATGGTCGTTTTGGCAAGGCTTAAGCAGGAGAAGGGCAGGATTTCTTCCAGGGACAGACTGGAAATGTGATAAGGGCAACTGTGTGGTGTTCAGTGGGATGTCCGGGAAAAAGAAAAAGAAGCAGAAACCTGTTGTGAGCTTGATCCTGACAAAAGCAAATCCCTAGGGTGTGTCCTTTGGAAAGGTTGGGTTTTGGAAGCAAGGAGAGCTGCTGCAGCCAGGCCATTCCCAG
Organism: Corvus brachyrhynchos; assembly: GCF_000691975.1. Taxonomy (NCBI): domain Eukaryota; kingdom Metazoa; phylum Chordata; class Aves; order Passeriformes; family Corvidae; genus Corvus; species Corvus brachyrhynchos. The sequence continues at coordinate 2,233,868 of NW_008237239.1, read as the reverse complement.
CACCACTGCGGATCTCTCCTCAAGGCTCCAGATTTTAGCTGACTGTGGGCATTGGCAACATTTCCAGGATCTCACGTGAACCCATGGAAGAAGAGCAGAGCCAGCCATTAAAGCACATCCCTTCCCTTGCAAGTCCGTGTGCCCTGAGCCTGGTGCTGCCCTTGGTAACACGAAAGAATTGAGGAGCGAGTGTTAGGATGGCACAGGCACATCTGCCATGAGCACACGCTGCCTTTTAAACCCCGAACCCCACAGCACTCATGTTCTCTGCATTTAATAGTATAGAGGTAATTTTCTACTTGTAAGAAAGATAAAGGAAGGATTCCATCAGGCAGAGCCCCTGGGAAGTGCCTGACAGAGGCATGAGGTAGAAGAGAGAAGAGTGTGCCAGACAGAGCCAGCCAGGGAAGCAATGCTCAGCAGTCCCTGCAGCCCAAAGCAGGGATGGCTTGAGCCACCAGACTGATGTCATTGTCTTCCCAGCAGAAAACACCTGGCCTATTGACAGCATCATGCTTGGGAGGGGTAAGACTCTTGGCAGCATCATTCCAGCTCCTCCCTACACAGACTTGGAGAGGGCTGAAATGCTGGTCTCCATCCTGCTGACTTTTATAGGCCTCCCTGGGTCTGAGAAACACTGGTGGATTATTCAGCATCCTCATCAAACATTACAGCTCAGCCAGCAGCTCTCTACGTGGTCACCATCAAATTTATCTGTGTGATTGCTGGGGCTTGTGTTATCAAACTTTGGAGCTATATAATTTTATCCTTTCTGAAGGGCTCACAGCCTGTCAGGTGGAGGTGTCTGAAGGATCACGGCAGGCTGAGCCCAGCACTGGCTACCAACCAGCTGGGAGCTGGGAAGTGGAGTCATGCAATGCTCCCCAGCTCCAACATGCAGGGAGCTGCTGTGACCTGCCAGGAACGGGGAGAAAGCAGCCATGGCACGGCAGCAGAGGGAACTTCATGACACAGTTCCATGGTACAAAGTCATATCTTGAGATCCTAGTAGAAGATCCTTTGCCTGGTTGTCGCCCAAAGACACACATTTTATCTAAGGGAATGCTTAATTGCTCCTCATTGGACACTGGTTATGGAACATTAGGCATCAATAAAAGACAACTCTTAAAATCCGGGCTGAATACCCTTTCCAGTGGAGGGTGGTGGTTACAGTCACAGAACAGATTTGCTTCACTGCATTTTTATTTTTTCCTTACTTTCCCACTGGGCAAAATGGGTAGTATCCCTGCCATAACCACATCCCTGCTTCCCAGCCCCAGCCTTTACCCTGAAGCTTTCCTGATGCAAAATGCCCCACCCCTGAGGGGGCCGCTGTGGACTGAGCCACAGATTTTAGTTCCTAGCTGATGTGGGAAGAGCACAGCCCAGAGACAGAAGATGAGGCTGCATGATGCTCAGCAAAAACATGGAGTTGCCAGTTGCTCTGAGGACATGGGTGCTGGAGGAAGCATTAATATTCCAGGCCACCATGCCTCCCTACCATCTGCTGCACCAAAGCAAAGAATGCCCAAATAAATTTCAAAATCCCCTGCCAGGGAGGACACTCTGGATGCTATTTCTACATCAAGCTGTTCAAGACTTGCTAAATCATCCTTCTCCTTTCCAAACATTTTTCAGAGCTGTCCTGCCTCAGGGAGGTGGCTTTGGTGGCTGTGTCCCACTCGTAGGAGTGTGATGGTACATGCTGGATGTTCACGGTGCTCTGGCACAGCCAGTCCAGCTTTCTTCTGGGAGAAGAATGAAACAGAAACCACAGCATGTCCAAAGCAGCTGGCTGGGATCAGGCAGGGATCTGCAAGCTGGCAGTTCTTGTGAAGCAGTTTGCTCCTGAGCAGGCAGCACCATTTAAAGTTTTTGGACATTTCCTGAGATGTCCAATGGAAAGGCAGTTCCCCCATAACACCTGCAGACTGCTAAAGGCCCTTGTGCTGCCCCATCTCCTGCTGAAGTCTCTTCCACCAAGGATCCATCTCCTCCAAAAGTTGATGTCCTCTTACCAGGAAGAGATCAGGAGGAAAATTTTATGAGGATTTCTTCTTTATTTGCTGTTTGTGACTCTCCCATTATAACACGCTTTCTGATGATGGCCTGTTCCCGTTTCCTACTATGTGCAGGTAAAGATTTATGCAATTCCAGGTGCCAGCCTCACTTGAGAGATTAATGAGAGATAATGCCTTACAAAGAGGTTTATTGAGTTCTCCGAGTTCATTCACCAGCTGTGAAGTGAAACATCTGAAAACAGTTTTTGAATACTAAGTTCTCCCTGGCACCAGCACAGGAAAGGGAAACAGTGCTTTTTTCTGCTCGAGGTACTTACTCTGCTGGGCAGAGGTGGCTTCACATGTGGAGCCCTGGGAGCTGGGATGCTGGGTTATTATCTGCCTGCTGGCCTGGCCCACCTGGGGTGCAGGAGGATGTGCCTGACATGCTCAAGGTGCTGCAGTCTGGTTCTCAGCATCCTCAGCCTTGTGAGCGATGAGGTGCTATTTTCACGGCAGATTTGAAGAAGCAGGGGAGCCCCAGAGAGCAAGGCAAGGGTGATCACTCACCTACAGCCATGTAAAGGCACTAGGAAATGCATTTGTGGCTACAGAACCCTGCAGATCTCGTGTCTGTTGGCTTTATGGCACGGAATTGATTTGGTGTCATGGCAATATCTCTTCAAGGGTGGAGAAGGAAGGTCCTTCCTTGGACCTCACTCGGTGCAGGTCATCCCATTGGAGGTGTTTTGTTGACTTGCTTCTTGGGACACCAGGAAGCTTCTTGGCCCTTCCCTCTGCCCTACCCAAAAGCCAAGCAGGAGCCCAGTGCTGGCTTGTGCACCTCCACACTGGGCTGGTGCATCATCCAGCACCACATCTCGTGGCCATGCAGGTAGAGGTGCTGCTGCTTTGCTGCAGCTGCTTTTCTTCCTTGGTGCATGGCTTCTTTGAACAGAAGGCACCCCTGCTTGGGCTGGAGGAAATGGGCTGCAATTACTCTCCAAAAAAATCCTCCCATCAGCCGTTGGGCAGGTGGCTGTGCAGAGGCCTCCTGGGGGCATCTCTGTATGCAAATGTTGGCCATGAGGAGATAATTATGCTGCTCTCCCATCTCAAGAACCTTTCTACCTTGCCAATGGATTATTCAACTAATTTTTATCTCTGTTTCACTTAGCATAACACGCCCACAACGCGTTTGTGTTTTCACACAGACACTGGGGTACATTAGCTGTCCATGGGGAAACCCACAGCTCTGAGGACAGATTTTGGCAGATGATTTACCCTTTCCTTCAACATGTTACAGTGAGGCATGAGGGCTTTTCCTCTGGGGTACACCAGCGGGGAGGACCTGGGCATCTTCATCACTTATTTAGTTATTTACATTTTGACATCCCTTTCTTGGAGGTGACTTTCCTGCTATCTGCAGAATTTTTCCTTTAAAATCACCCTCCTAACAACAACCCAGCAACATGACTACTGCTTCTTCATGTCCTGATGAAGAGCTTGCAGAGATTTGTTTGCAAATGCCTTTTGTTGTAACATCGGGGAAGCTCACATAAAAACAAAATACAGTATTCACTCTTCCCTGTGGCTGGTCTTTGTCTTCAAGCAGCTATAAAAGAGGGCAATCAATAAACCTTGCCAGGGTCTTTTTAATGCTTTTTGAGCTGTTATGGTCATAATGTTTCTTCAGGCTGCCGTGTCAATACACTCAAGACACTGAATATGTCAAAACCACATAAAATCTTTATTAAGATGAAATTAAATGAGCAAGCCCAAATCAGTAATTTAAATGGATATTATTCTTCAAGGATGCCAGACCTAAAAACCAGACACAACTGAAGAATTTAGGGCATTCAGTTAGGATTAAATTGGTGTGAAGCTCAAACTTTTGCCACTTTTTCCCAGGCAGGAGGAATCTGGGAGGATGGGAATTGCTATCAAGGTGGTCTGGACACCTGCCCTTCATTTTCTGTTGCAGCACTCGCCTGAGCTAAAAAAGTGCAGGAAATCTGGGGCAGGTGGGAGGAAAACAGTTATTGGCATGAAAGTTCAGTCTGTCTCTGCTCATCAAACTAACCCAGACTGATTAAAAGGAAAATAAATCCCTTATTTATTTATGGTTCCAGGTGACAGTGCATGGAGCTGCAGTGGGTGGCACTGCAGAGGGTCTTGCATGGCCATCTTTGTGCTGCATTGCCCTGCTGGGTGTATTTCTTCTCCCAAATCCTCCCGAGCACTTCTGGACCCTGCAAGGCCACCAGTGCCATGCTCACATGGAGAATCTGGCGGCAGGACCGGAGGCACTTTCAGCTCAGTGACTGCCACTCTCCCCCAGTCCTGTACAGAGGCTGCAGCACCAGACACTTTCACCTGCCAAAAGGAGCTGAGGACAAGCAGGACATGTGAGAGCTGCCAGGAAAAGCAGTATACCTCGGGAAAGGAAAGCTACAGCTCAAGCCCCACTCAGCACCCTTGGCTGTGGAGCAGGCCAGTGCACAGGTGAATGGAGCAGCAAGAGGATTGGGCTGCTGTGGGCTGGATGTGAGCTCCCAGGAGGGTAAAACATCTGTGAATCAGCCCAGAGCAGGGAGGAGGTACTGCAGGTACCATGAGGCTCTTGGGGCACAAGAGCTGGGTCCAGGCTCTTCTCACAGAGGGTGTCAGGCACACAGCAGTTCAAGCCCATTGCTGCCTCTTTGTCCAAATTTTTGACAGGGGGACAGAACCCAGATGGATTTGTCTGGGCTTGTTGCATTCTAGCAGCCTGCATGGCTTACTTTGCTCCACTTGTTATCTCCTGCTTCGCAGTTCCACAATGCCTGGGACATGAGTGGGTACAGCCAGCCCTTTGCTGCTGCCCAGCAAGCGATCAGAGATCTTCTGTGCCCATGCAGGACTGGGGCAATTTGCTGACCCTCGGGACCCACCTGACAGAAGGACTCAGAAGGGCTCGGGTGTTGCATCTCCAGAGGGTGCCATGACTCTGATGTTCCCTGCAAGCTACAGGCTGGAGCTGGCTCCTCCAGGGGTGGTCACTCAGAAGGAGGCATAGCCTCAGCACTGCCCAGTGGGTTGGTAATAGGTAGGACAGCACCAGTTGGGTCCCTGAAGCACCACCAGCCTTCCCCTGCCAAGGGCACGGGCTCCCTTGTGCTCGTGGCCTGGTTCTGAATGGCAGCAAGGGATACCACCCCCATGGATTTTCCACTGGAATACAGAGAATTTGCATCCCTTCTGCATTTTAATTATGCAGCTTTTGCTTCATCAGGTGGGATTCTACAGCTTGCCAGGAGGATTTCACTGTTCACAAAGGAGCTCTTTTTCTTCTCAGCAGAAAGCTGAAAAATTGCTCGGTTCCAGCCTATTTAGTTTTAATTGTTTCCTTTAGTTCTCATTGCCCACAGCAAAATATCACCTTCCCCTAACAACCAGCCAGGCTGGGAGCCAGTCACCCTGCCCAGCCACTGTACCATCCCTCCTGCTGCTCCCATGGCTCCCAGAGGTCTTGTCTCTGCTGGATTTCGGGGCAGAGGCATCACCCTCAGCAAGCACCAGGCAGGGAAGAGCTGCAGTGCTGCCACTGCTGTGCTGTCCCCATGGCCCCAAGGTCTTTGCTGGCTGCTCTGGTTCTCCCCTCTGCTTGCAGACACCCGCCCTTCCCAGCTAGCTCAGCTCTCCCCTGCTTCCCAGCCTTCCTCTGGCAGCTGCTGAGGAGGGGCCAGCTCATAATTCTTGCTTCCAAGGTGGCTTTGAAGAGAAAGGGTTGCGTTGCTGAGGCAGAACATGATGCACGCTGAGCCCTGGGGATGATGAACAGCAGAAGATGAGAAAAGCCTCTTCTCCCTCCCTTCACCAGAGTGGGCTTTGAGCACCTGTGGCTTTTTGGGAATGATGTGGTGCACTGCATCCCAGGTGAGCATCACCTCCAGGACCTCTGCTCCTGCTCCAGCTCCTAATGCAGCCCTTCCACAGGGACACGCCACCCCACAAAGACAAAAACCTCATGTCAGCAGTGGAAAGCAGGGTCTTGCAACCTCAAGAAAAACTTGTGGGGACTCCTAAACCTTCTTGGAAGTTATGGGATCAGGAGGATAAAGCAATATTCCCTTCCCATGTTCAGGGAGCACAGCCAGACATCCCCCAAGCAACCTTAGCAACAGATCTGGCTCAAGGGAATATTAACTTATTCCAATATAAGGCAAGGATGCAGAGCTAGCTATGAGGGTGAGACAGAACAAAAACACACCCAACCTGTTCGAGTAACCCACCAAATCACTGGTTTTATACCCAGGATAAAAGATCTCTGCTTCACTGTTCAGCCTGATGCTGGGCACTGCCTCAGCTGGCACATCCCAGCCCCCAGGGTTCACAGCACCATGCCAGAGGTTTTCCTGAAGGTTTTCATGGAGGTTTTCCTCTGCTCAGTCCTGGGGAAGAACTATAAAACAAAGGCTCATAAATTAATTACCTAAAAGAGCAGCAGAATGTTATTAGATACTTGGGAGTTAATTGCACTGATGCTAATCGCATGTATTTTAAAGGCACCAGCAGAGATGTAATATGTATTTCCATAGGTATTCCAGAATAATCAAGCAATTTAATTAATTTCTGCTAATACCTTTTAAATCACCTGCCCACTTCCTCTCATGTTCCCTGAGGGCAAGGGGGAAGAAACTTTTCCAGTTGGCTAAATCTGTTGCAAACTCACTTTTGTTGGCAAAGATACTGTTTTATTTCTCAGTGGATTTAATTAACATTAGAGTTATCACTGGGTGACAGGGTGGCCAAGCAAGACTGCGATTGCCTGGTCCTAAAATTGGAAGTCTGGAGCAGGGATGGCTGAAATCTTTTGAACAGATTGTGATGGGCTGAGAAGATGAAAACTGAAATGATTTGTGGATTTAGGTCAAATTCGGTGAGCAGAACCAGGGGAAAATGTGGAAGAGAAATGTAAACAGCACCAGGCATTTTATTCCATCTCCTCAAAATGAAATATTTTGTTTAAAAAAAGCAAAAATATCCAGTTTCAGCATGTTTGAGATGCAGGTTTTCTGCTTGTCTCCTTGTGCCTCCCCCCAGGGTCAGGCAGCAGAGGTGCACCCAACCCTGGGGCAGCATTTCGGCTGGAACAATGATTTATTTCCTTTCTGCGCCCACAGCTCAGTGAGTGCAGAGCACAGAACCTCGGGACAGCACTTGCGAGTCCAGGGGAGGTGGATAGAAGAGGAGACAAGTGATTTGGGCTGTATGAGAGCTGATCCCCTCCCTCCCCACGCTGGCAGAAAAGAGACCACTAGAAACCATTGCTCTCACGGGGCTTTTATTGTCCGGCTGGCCCTCGCCTCCCCCCCTGCTGCCCGTGGCTGAGCCCCTCACCACCACCCACACCTGCAGAGGACACCCCAGCCCAGCTCAAAGCCCAGCCACCTGCCCAGGGCAGCACATCCTTCCCAGTTCAGCCCAGCTGCCTACCCAGGGCAGCACATTCTTCCCAGCTCTTTTTGGGGGTTGGGGTTTTTTCCCCCCCGTTGTTTTTTTGTTGTTGTTTTTTTTTTTTTTTTAAATATTTATTTTAAAAATATAGTAGCTGTGGAAAGCAGCCCTCTTTATAAACGCTCGATGCCGGAGTGAAACGCATCATCGCCATCCTTGTTCCTAATCCCTCCTGGGTGCCCATGCCTGCCAGCAGCAGTGCCAGGGGCTGGGGAGGCTGCTCCGGCTGCTGCAGGCAGGCAGGCTCTCGATGGCAGGGAGAGAGGGAGAGAGAGGGACCCTTCTAAAAATAGAAACATTGTGCTGAGTCGTTTGGAGTGAATGAATTACGTAAAACACCAGCATTAGATTAGCTTTAGCTTGTCAAATATTGCTCCCGGCAGAGTCGGCGCAGTGCGATGGTGGAGGCTCAGTCCCCCTCGGCCCGGGGCAGGGCAGCCACGCCATCCCCCAGCCCCGCTCCCCACTGCAGGGCTCCCTGCTCTTGCCCACCACAAGGACATCGGTCCCCAAGGCAGCCTGAGAGTCTCCGGAGCCGATATAAATAGGAAACTGTAAACACAACCATTGGGGATAAGAGACATCCACAATCACAGGGTTTACTGCTTCAAACGTCCCACCCTCCCCCCCCCCGCAATCCGCATCCCTGTGCCCCTGTCCCTGCTCCGTAAAAAGGTCTCCAGTAACAAAATCGTCGATCCAGGCTTGGAGTAAAGGTGAGGTGCTCGGGGAGTAAAAAGGGACATTGCAACCTTAGCGGTCTTTGCTCGGGAGGGGAGATGGTGGCAGGACAGGGAGAGAGGGTCAGCTGGTTCAGGTCCTTTGCAAGTCCATTTGGTTTGTCTGGAGGACTCCTAGGGCTATACCTGAGATGAAGACGTCTAGAGGACACTCCATAGCTCAATTAAAACGCAGTTGGTGTTTTTGTGCCTAGAAGAGCCCTCACTGCCGGGATTTGTCTGTCGCGCTTGCACCGGGCAGCAAGAAAGCAGCATCATCCCTCTTCCACTCGGCACGGGGCCGTCTGAACCAATGCTTGGCTGGGGGATCCCTCATGTGTCCAGGATCTCGCTGGTGGGCGACGGCTCGTGGGGGATGCCCTGTGCGCTGTGGATGGTCTGGTTGTGCGAGAGGGAGTTCTGCTGGAGCTCCAGGGCGATGGCGTTCTGCGGGAACTCCTTCACCTGCCGCTTGTACTCCAGGAAGGTGCACGCCTTGGTGGCGATCGCGATGATGTTCTTGCCAATAAAGATGGTGGAGACCCTGCTGTCCTGGAACAAGATCATGTTGATGGCCCGGATGAAGATGGTGACGATGTTAATGGTGACCAGGCTGAGGACAGGGTAGAGCATCATTTTTTGTGGGGCAATGTGCTCCCCTTGCATGCTGATCTCACTGAGGGACACGCAAGGCAGGATCAGGAGGAGTATGTAGCAGTAGAAGAACATGAGCCCCTCTGCCCAGATGGGCAGGCCGGTCCTGTGTGGCTCCCACAGGTTGGCCTGGATGTCTAAGATATCCAGCAGGTCAAGGGCCACCCAGAAGAGGCGTCCCCGCAAGTCCTCTTTCTTCCGAAAGGTCCGTATGTACTCCATGCTGTCCAAGGCCACCAGCACCAGGTAGAGCCCCGGCACACAGATGGAGAGCAGGAGGGTCAGAGCTTTCCTGGCCACTGTCTCCAGGTTCTTCTTGTCTGCTTTGTAATTCTGAAAGATGAAATACAGCTTGATCTCCAGCACGAAGATGTAGAGAAACCACAGGATCATGGCGTAGCCCCGCTTGGCCGTCTTCACCTCGGCCCCCACCCACACGGCCACGTAGCGCAGCACGATGAGGAAGCAGATGTCCCCCACCAGCACGATGATGCAGACGCCGATCTTGCGGGGCCCCTGGTTCTGCTCCACCAGGTAGGCATCCATGAAGGCCATGCTGGTCATGATGACGATGGTGGTCAGGCAGACGTGGCGCTTGTCGGGCGGCGGCAGCACCATGGTGAGACGGGCGGCCCTCCGTGCCTCCACGCCGGCACTAGGGGAGCGGTCCCGCCGGCGCTGCGCGGGGGCACAGCCGCGGTGGACC
>NW_008237239.1:2200656-2224079 GCF_000691975.1 Corvus brachyrhynchos | reverse complement strand
GCGGGTCCCCCATCGCTGCCAGGCTCTCCAGCAATCCTATGGCGCTAATATGCCTCCAGGCACCAAGCCCCAAATCCTGGTATAGATCCCTGGAAACACGGCAGGGGGCGGGGCAGCAGGGGAGCTCTCCCTCTTCCCAGCGAGACCCCACGTTCCTCCAGGGTCTGGGGGGCTCCTGCTGTATCCTCACAGGGAATCACCTTCACGCCTATCCCCACAGGGCTGTGCTGGTCTCCTGCTGCTGCCAGCTGTACATGCATCCCTCCATTCCTGGAACAGATAGCAGAGAACAAGTGTTAGGGTCCCTCTGTGTGCTCACCATGGAATGGTGGCAGTGACAGCCCCCTCAGCTCCCATCACACATGGGCTGGGCTCCCACCAGGTACCATCCCACCCCTGGAGTATCCATCACTGTGCATGACGATGCAGAAGAGCTTTTTACAGAGTACAAACACAGCACGGGGTGTCCCACACAGAAACACAGCCTGCTGCCCTTACACGGGCACTCCCTGTCCAGAACTCCTCAGCAAGCTCATGCCCTGGGTGTTTCTGCTCTTTCTGCAGCACAGACACAAAACCACAGTCCCGGTGGGGACACACAGCTCACAGCATTCCCAGCTCCAGGTATCCCAGCCTAGCTGATGTCTCAGCTCCAGCAGGGAGACAGACCCATGTGCTCTGCAGAGGTCCCAGCCTGGGGATGGTTCTGCTTAACTATGGCCATGAGATTTCACCAGTTACAGAGCAGCTCACAGGGTGTGGGGTACGTCCCTCTTCAAGTAGGGTGAAGCTAGGGCTGGCACAGCTGTCCCCAGGGTGTCATGAGGTCCCAGCAGCTTTCTGGACTGGTTCAGCTGCTCATGGCCACAGCTCCTCCTCACCATGCTGTGCTTGCCTAATTAATTTGTTAATCTTTTCTGTGCAGGGAATGCACTACCAGAAATGAACAGGTAGGTCCCAGTGCACTCAAAAACGTCATTGAACTGCTTACGTGGAGACAGACCATGACCGCAGCCACAGAGGCTGAGGGGAAGAAGCCAAGCCCAAGGAGGTGTAAGCCATTAAAAACCTGCCCTACTTTGCAGCTGTTTATGTTTATAGGGCCTCATTTAAATAAAAGCTGGATTCTCTCCTGCTTCAGGGAGACAAGAAGAACAAAGAAGAGAAAGTGGGAAGCAGATGAGTCAGAGCCAGCCCTGCCTTGTGCCTGAGTAGGTGGACAGCAGGGATGCGTGTACCTGTGCCCTGGTTTCCAAAGGATGTGGCAGGCAAGGATGTGGTGCTCAGGAAACATTAGCAAGGGACTTAAAGCTGCTGCCCCACCCAGGACCCTCAGGATGCTCTTCTGAGTCTCCTGCCAGCAAGGAAAACTGGCATGTTAAAATAATTTCTCAAGCAGGAGTTGCTCAGAAAGAAACCAAGATGTGGTGGGAACTCATGAGAACTGCTACATGGTGCTTCCCAGGCAAGGCAGTCCCTGCAGCCTCGCTCTCACCAGTGTGGCTCTCTGCAACAACTCAGAGCTGCCGTTTGGGGCTTCAATTTGTTCTTTCTCGAGGTTTTGGATAAAAATATACAGTCATTGCTGTAACTGCCTTAAAACTCGTGCCAAGTTTTACAGGGGATTTATAGCCGAGGATAGATAATTCCAGATAAATTAGGTCTTTCAGGAGAGAATGGTGGCTTTTTTTCTTTCACCCTGTAAGTATTTATGCCTTCAAAAGACAGCGGTTATTTAAAGGGCAGTGGGTTGCATCACAGCACAGCAAGGTTAGGAAGCAGCTTGCTTGTAAATCCTGCCCCCCTGCCCTGTAAGTTAATCGTGTGGTCAGGGGAGCTTGGGGAAGGCACAGCTCCCAGCCCAAGCTCTCCTCACGCCTGCGTGAAACCAGTCAGAAAACCCTTTCCTGCCTCCTGGTGAATACCCAGGGCACCGAAAGGTGTTAACTCACGGTGTTTACAACAGCATCCAGCAAGTCTTTAACCACCGGTGCTGAGCAGATCGTTTTCAGCAAAAGAAATATGCTCAAACGGCAGATCCTTCCCTGGCACCTGCCCCTGAAGGGTTCACAGCAGCCCGGGCTGGGTTTGACAGATGTGTTCATTTGCTGTGGTGCCCTTTCCGAGTGGAGGAAGGGGACTGCGGGACTGAATCACAGAGCTCGAGCTCTGCTTCCTCCCAGGTCAAATCACGCATTACCCACGGTGAGCACCTCTCTTGCCTTTTGGAAATTGTTTCCAAGCACTTGCTGCCGTGCAAGCTCTTCTCCTTATGTTCCAAGAGCTGGTGTTTTCCCTACCCATTGCAGCCCTGCTGCTGTATGGAAATACGGAGTTCTTTGCAGATCCACGGAGCAGAGCTTGCCAATTTGAGTGATCCCTGACCATCCTGTCAGGGAGAGGGCACATAAAACTCTCCTTGGATGACTATTAGAGAAATGCAGGTAGTTTTTAAACAACCATTACTTCATAACTTTTAAATGACCGCATCTAACAGTACATTCAGAAACTGCCTGAGAACTGTGCTGAGTAAACAACACAATAAGCATGTCAGAGAGCCACAAGTGCACACCTGAGGCAAATATTTGTTTGGACAAGTATTCACAAAACTTTCTTCCTGCAGGAATTCTTGTAAATAAAAGGCAGCCCACCTGAACACAATGAGCTTGGAGCGTTATGGATGTCAGTGAGCCAGGCTGGCAGTTTCCTATGGGAAGGGATCTAACAGCTTTTGCATCCCTTTTGGTGCCAGGACTCCCACGAGTAAGTACTGAAGCGATGCTTCAGTCTTGGCAACTCTGGGCCTCCTTACCAGGACAAAATGCAATCCCTAATTGCTTATTCTCCTCTACTTCTACCCTACACAAACAGCTCCTTTGCACTGGAGTGAGCGAATGCCCTCGGTAATGCCCACAGCAGCATGTCCCCTCTGCATCTCTGGGGTGTGCTTGGGGATACCTCATTTCCCAGCCCAGCCTGCCCTTTCCCAGCTTCCCTGCAGGATGGGAGAGGCTTCAGTAGGAATGGAGGGGGCTGCTGATTTGCTGGAGAGATTCAGGGGTCCTGAAGATGAGTCCAAACCCAACTGAAGGGCAGGGTTTGCTCTCTCACCTCTGCCCTGCTTCCTCTCGTACCGAGGGAAAGGGAGCAGCTCTGGTGCAGCCAGCCCTTGCCCTGTTCCTCTGGTGCCTCTTCTCTGTCTGAGAAGTTATTTCTTGGTCTTGCACCTCTTTTTCCTGGCCCTCCCAGATGCTATAAAGCACTTGTGGTTACCCAGGGATGTGTGGTAACAGACTTGCTCCACCACCAGCCCAGGCAGTTTAGAAGAAAATTAAACAGTGCTGTTCCCTGTGATGCCGGTGGCTCGTTGCCATAATTACCGCTAGCTCTGCCCTTTCCGGCGCCTGCAGCCCGCAGCCATCCATCACAGTGCCTTCCTGCACCCTCTCCTGCCTCTGCTCAGCGCCTGTGCCCGGCACCTCCTGGCACAGCAGCCGGCACCACACCCAGGAGCCGTGCGGACGCAGGAGCTGCCGGTACCCCCCCACAAACTCCATCGCCCCCGCCTGGGGACCCAGAGGCTGCAGACAAGCCCGGAGGGCACGTGGAGCCATTGGCAAAACACAGCCTCATTAACGCCAGCAGGCGCTTCCCAAAGCCCAGCTCTACCTGGCAAATTAATTTAAATTATTTATGTAATTTGAACTCTATTTTAAAAAAGGGAGTGAGGCAGAAGCATACACAATGCGCTTCCCAGGTAATTAGGATGCCTCATTGTTTAAAGCTTCATTTGCACTTTAATTGCTTTGATTTATTCCAGTTTTCCTGAGTGTAAATCCAAAGCTCCCCCTCACTTAGTCCTTCAGCCCCTCAAGAGCTGCTGCTCCACCAAGCAGTGCCCACCCTGTCTCCAGCGTGGGGACACCCACCTTTGCTGGGGACTTCAGGACAGCTGTGGCAGAGCCACCCAGGTGCTGGCATCACTCCCTGGCAGCTGGCTGTGCTCCAGGGAGCCACTGAAGTGCAGCCAAGTGACCTGCTCTCGGCAGAGGCCGAGGAGAGCAAGCGGCTGTTCATTGCTTACGTGATTTGTGACCCCCTGAATTACCTGTGACTGTGCACCACATAAGGATGGGGCTTGCAGGCAGGGCAAACTCTGCTTTGACTGAGAAAAGCTCTAAATCAGGTCATCCCCAAGCCATTGCATGTTCCTGCCTCACCTCAGTGTCAGTCGGTGCCTGTGTGTGTCCAGCTCAGCCTCACTGACCTGCAGGCTGAGGTTTCACCTTCCCTGCCCCGGGCAGTCCCTGGGGGCTAAGGAGGGAGGGAAGATGCTCCTACCCTGAGGAATAGGGGAGGTTGCTCTGGGCAGTGGCTGTGCCCTGCCTCCTCCAAGGCAGTACCGGGCTCTCAAGTGCATCCTGTCAAGGAAATGAGATTGAGGAAGATTTTTCCGGACCCTGCCCACTAATTGTGTCTGAAGGAGGAAGCAGCCCACTTGCTAATGATTACAGATAATTTACTGTGTAGGCACATCAAGAAATGGGGAAAGAGCTGCAAACTCTTCCTAGAACCTGCTCAAAATAAACAATGCAATATCAGATGAAACCAGCTCCTGCTTATACCAGTGAGTGCATCAACTGCACTCCCATGCTGCAATCCCCCTCAGTCTCCTCTGGGGTTCATTCCAGCCCCCTTTCCCAGGAACAAACACAGGCAGAAGGTATCAGAACTGTTGCCAGAATAGGAAAAAAATAAAACCACCCTCTCAGTTACATCACTTTGGTGACAGGGTGGGGAAAGGCTGCTTGCCCAGAGCAGAGTCCTGCATGGGCTGGCTGGCTGGCCTTTTTGTTCCCAGTCCTGTCCCCCACAGCAATCCTGGTCAGGGCTTTCCTGCTGGCACAGGCAGCTGCAGCTGCCGGGAATATCTCCCCATTCACAAACACACTGAGTTTGATGATATTTGACAGACGTGTCAAAAAGAAAAAAAAAAGCCTTTTCAGATGTTTCAGGTGTTTAAAAATAGTTAAAGAAGGTAAATGATTCATTTTGACTTGTACATAAAACGTGAAATTATAATACTACGTTTTGACTCTACCAAAACAATTTACCATTTTCCCAGCAAACTGTTTCTGCAGAGGAATTTCTTGGCGTTTCCAGTTGGGTGCATTTTCAAGATTTTGATCTAATCTGGACCAAACCCCAGATATAAAAGCATCAAAATCCCCCACAGTTTGTTGGTTTGTTGCCAAAAAGGGCACATTTGGCAAACATCTGTCTGAATGTATGTTTGCCACGGTGGGAGATGCATGCGGAGCTCAGTGGAATGCAGGTTCTGCTCACAGAGCTCTATCCCCACCCTCCTCTCACTATTGCAGGCTCCTTGCACCCTTTATCACTCTTCAACAGAGCTTTCCCCACTGGTCCTGGGGTATTTCTCTCTCTGCTACCTCGGGGGTCCTCCTAGGCCTGCTGCTCCTCTGCCAGATCATCAGCATTTTCCCTATCCCCCTGCCCTCCCAGTCCCAGTGCTCCTGCAAATGCTGGGCTCAGCACTGGCTCTCCCAGCTGTGTCAGGACCTGCCCCTGCTGGGGGAATTTCACCCAGCCATACTCTCCTTTTTGTTTGTTGCTTTGGAGTTTTTTTGGTTGCTTTGTTTTGTTTTGTTTTCCAGAATTTCCCCCCCACTTTTTTGGACATGCTGTTGGATTTTGTGTGTTTCCTCCAGCATGCTCCCTGCTCACCCCAAAGCGTGCTGTCAGTAGGTATAACCAACATCCTCACTGGTCCCGTCTGCTGCCTAGGAAACTGTTTTGCTTTCATCTGAAGGAGCTGTGCCACCCTTGTGCTGGGAACAAAAGTACTTCCTGCCCCAGGCATGGCAGGGCTGACAGCGCACCTGCAACTCGCAGTTGAACAAGTCATCTCACTAAAATACAGCAGCACACCACCAGCTCTGACCTCTGCTGGTCCTTCCCGGAGAGGAAGGCCTCACACAAGTGGTCAACAAGTTTCACCTGCACACGAAGACCACAGCTTGGATTTTTCCTGGGCCATCAATAGGCATGAATGCAAACACCAGGAGCAAGCCAGGCCAGGAGCATAAAACTTGGATCTGACTTCAGTAGCCTGAGGATGTAGTTTTGTGTGTGACTCACAACCATGTCCTCAAATAACCTCACACTGTCAGTACTGGGGGAAAGGAAATCATGGAGGCAGAGCAGAGTCCTCACACAGATGCTTTCCCCTACTGCCTGCTGGAAATCCCTACAGATGGAGGATGGAAAGCTCCCTGCTCTTGCTCATCGTTGTCCTCAGTCTCCTGAGTGCTGGCACAGAGGCACAAACTTTCCTGAGTGCTGCTCCCAGCATCCCCATCCAATTCACTAGGTGCCTGAGAGCCAGGTGGGAGAGGGAATCAGCTAATTAAAATAAAATGAAAACTGGAGTGTGAGGCTATAAATAGGAGAGTGCTGGGAGTTTCCTGATGCTAAAACATGCTTGTGGGGAAGGAGGTGTAGGAAGCTCTGGGGCAGAACTCTGGAGTTCTACCAGGGAAGATGCATCTGAGATCTGCAGGCACCTCCTGCATGTGAGAGGGTGTTCAGACAGGGATGACTCTGCACTACTGGCTGGAAGGATGAGGGGCTGGCTTGCAGACTCTTGTAGAGACCTGGGAGAGAGTCACCTGCTGGTTCCTCTGACCTGGGGCCAGGCTGGCTGTCAGACTTAAAGCAGCAGGTGAGGGACCTCTCCTCTCCTCTCCTCCCTCACCCACGCAATGCAAGGAAAGGCTGTGGGCAGGAAGGGCCTGATGCAAGCAGAGCAGGGCAAGCTGCAAAGGGAAGAGTTGGTAGGGCAAAGGGGTCTGACTCTCAAACTACAATCCCAGAGACCTCTGCTCTACTTGATGGTGAAGGTGTTGAGCACTTTCTGCATTTAAGTAGCTTTTGGGAGGTGCTGCACCAGCCCTGTGTTGGGGTGGCAGGACAGCAAGAATGACCACATGTGTCCTGCTGTCACAAGAACACTTACTCCCTTTGAGTCCCCAATCGAGCAGAAGGGCCAGGTCCTCGAGGAGCTGGCTTCAGCATCACATGGCTAGGGAGATGCCTCTGGAGGCCAATCAGCTCCCACACAAAGCAAGTGGCATCTCTGCCCTCCCTGGGAGCTGTCTTCAGCTTGTCCCTGCTGCCAGGCTGGGGTGGCACACTGCAGCCAAGAAGAAATTGCACAGAAACATTTATGCCCCTGTTATTCCCTCTGCCCGGAGCACAGAGTTAGTAGAGGTGGGATGAGCTCAGCAGGCTGCTATTGCTGCCATCAGTCTGGCCTTTGATTAAGAGTGATTGTTCTGCTCTTAATTAACAGGAGCCAGCTGCTGGCTGTTCTGGTGGAATGGAGCAGCAGAGCCCAGTGGCTGTGATAAAAGGAGGTTGTGTCTGCTGGTTCCCACTGAGCCTGGCAAGGCCACTTTCTGCCCAGCCACGCAGCTAATCTGTGCGCCATGTCACTGAGGACCCTGAGCCCAGGGAGGGGGATGCAGCCCCACCAGCACTGCCAGGGTTCAGCCTCTGCACGAACCAGCAGCAGACACGGGGGATCCAGATAATCCCTGGGGTGATTTTGCTGCTCTCTGTTCTCCCAAGCCACCCTGAGGTGGTACTGCTGGCAATGCCTGACTGGTTCCCCCACGGTTTAATTCCTGGTCTGCTCCTCAGAGACCTGCCTGGGGCAGAGCCTCTCCTGTGACAACAGGTCTCATCCTCTGGTGACATCTGGCATGCTGCTGCTCCTCGCCCAGGTTTAAGGCAGCCATCTACCCTGCACGAGGCTGCCCTAGGAGCAGGTGTGCTGCTGCTCAGCCTGTTGTACTGACAGCTGAGCCAGCTCCCCAGGAGATGAGAAGGCATCTCCGCTGCTTCTGCTCCGCAGGGCAGTGACTCTTGAGCAGGCAGCAGGGTGTATCCCAGTAAAAGCTTCACCAAGAACATCACACCATTTTTCTGAGTAGAAAGCTCACCTCAAACCTCTGTAATGCAGGGACAGCACACAAGACAGAAGTGATGGGTAACCTGTAAAATCAAGGGACCTTTGCCTTGCCATACAACTGCTGAATTTATTTTGGCAAGGCTGGTCCAATGTTAATTATTGATGACAGTAGCTCGATGCTGGTTGTCATGAACTCTTAGCAGCGTGAGAACTCTGCTGGGAGTGGTGCTCCCCTCATCAGACAGTCATTAACTTGTCTGAAATCACAGTTTAGTCATGGTAGGGGCTGGTGGTGCCACAGGCTGGAGATGGCCCTCAGTGGATTCTGCTCTACACTTGCTCTCCATCATCTAAGTCCATGCCACTGCCAGTTCCTCCTGGAACAGCTCTGTGGCACTAATCTCAAGGTCATCCTCCTCATCCTGCACAGCCTCAGCCTCTGGGATGGGGGCAACACTGGCATCTGCTGCTCTGGCATCACCTGGGAGATGAACGCTGCACCCATCTGACGCAGTGCCAAGAAAAATAATGCCAGCCCAGAGGTCGCTGGGGAGACACTTCCCTTCCTCTGGTTTCTAGCCTTCTCTCTACCAGCCATCTAATAAATCTAATAAAATCTGTCTTGTTGATGTCTAATTCAATTCCAGCACCCAGAGACCAGGCTCCTTATATCACTCACAAACCTAACCAGCTCCATCCTTGGCACATGAGCCAGGCCAAGGGGCTGCTGCAGGCTACTCCAGAGGAGGGCAATTACCTGGGATCAGGACTCACTCTCCCAATAAATTATATGTTTATAGATTTTCCTCAGGTCACATCTAATTGAATTTTTAGGTGCTTGAACACCGTGGTCAGAGGCAGCTGATGACTTCAAGGCTGAAGTCTGGGAACTAAATGAGGTGCCCTGAGTGTCACCTCAAAGACATGTCACCACAGCACCTCCTGCTCATACCCTCACACAGCATCAGCAACCTGCAGTGTGTTCAGCCTAATGCCATCTTCAGTGAGCAGCTGGCCTTTGATCCCTGCTCTAAAGGGAAATTACTTCCAAGGTCCCCATATTTGCTGGAGCATCTGGAAGCACCAGGGCAGGATGGTGGCTCTGCTCCATGGTGCATTTTCTGGTTGCTCAGTCACAGAGTCAGGGCTGCAAATGCCTTGATCTGAGCTTCAAAAAGTGCGTCTGACGAAGGCTTCTGGCACCATCACCAGGAGGATCACCCATGCTGTGTCACAAGCTGCTCAGGAACCACAGCAGAATTCCCAGAGGAGGGATTTGGGTATCCACAGCGCTGCCCTCCCAAAGATCCTCCATCCACCTTCCAGGGATGCTCCAAGCTGTCTGGGAGCCAGACTGGAGTGGTGCTGGGAAGTGCCATAGCCCCTTGCACATGTGCCAGCCAGCATGCAGCAGAAAGGGGTTGGGGTGGCTGAGATGAGCATGACCCAGGGGATTTGAAGTAATAACTTGTGTATTCCAGTATTCCCTTTCCTTTTCATCCATCCCCAGCCAGGTGGGGACACTTCCATGTACCCCATGCAGCTCAGACCACCTGCAGGTGCCCCTGCTGCTGGTTAGACAGCACCCCAAGGTGCAGGAGTGTGTGGTGCTTCTTGGGACTAAGCCATTTGTTTGCACAAACTGTTGGTTTTTCAGGCTTTCTTTGCTAATGAAATTCTTTCCCTCCTTCAAAAAAAAAAGCCAGGAGCAGGGGCCATGCCCATGGTGTGGGAAGCTCCCAGACTCCTCGCTGCCAGATCCCAGGCGAGGAGGGAGCTCAGCATGGAGGCAGCACAGAAATTGGGTGGCTTCCCCATCCGACAGCACGAGCAGGCGTGCTCTCCCCCAGGAGGATGTGACAATTTGCTGTGCTGGAGCTTACTGCCAAAGAGATAAAATATTTATGGCTGCTCTCTCTAGCTTCCCATTTCCAGCCACGGTGACTTATTTGTTACAAATTTACATGCATGTTTAAAGACATCTTTATGTTCCTTCTAAGTATAAAAGGTATATTTCTCCATGTAGCATTTTGCCAGTCAGAATCAGCCGCCCCATCTACTATGTGACTGCATTTGTGCCCGGCCTCAGTGCTCATTTTCCTCTTGGTAATGATTATCATTATATGAAGAAAAATGGGTCATTTACAGCGGTTTCTCCCCAAATGAAAGGCTGTGGGATACAGGATATCATTAAAATTCTAAACGTGACTTCCAACCTCAAAAGCAGGCTCTTGCTATTCGGGGCTCTCTACTGAGGGAGGGAGGAGGGGAGGTGGGGAGAAGGCGCACGATGAATGTGCTTTGGCCATGAAATCACTGGCTGACATCTGCACTGGCATTAACCCGGGCTGAGGTTATCCCTGCTGCTGACACACGGACACCCGGCTGGCCCTGGAGGGCAGAGGCTGCCTCCCAGTCTCTCCAAGACTTTCTCCTGGCCAGCACATCCCCAGGGCTCTGGTTCCAGCCATGCTGTGTGTGGGACAGTGCAGCCAGAGCAGGTGACGGGAGTTAATTCCTACCATAAAAAGGGCAATTTAGCTCCTGCCAGAAGGATGTGGCCGGGTGAGGTCCCCTGCAGAAGGGGAAGCTGGCGAGCTTAAAAACTGGTGCTTGGACAAGGAAGAGAGCAGGATGAAGTCCTCAGACACGGTACCCCTGGAGGCAGCACTTGCCTTGTCCTTACCCACTGCTAGGGCTTGAACATCCCCCCTGTGAGGGTGTCGCTGCTGTCCCACAGGCCAGCTGGCCAGGACCTGCCACCAGCCCCTCCAACACCCCTGTATCCACCACTGCAGGTGTCTGGGGATGGATGACATGCTTGCCAAAGGACTCTGCCCACCTCCTCAGCCCTGGATCCAGGCTTCCAGCACCAGGGTCCTCGCTAGGCTTCGGCTTGACTCCTTCCCTCCTCACTCCTGATGACAGGAAAATGTGTCCTGCCCACATTCAGTGCCAGCTTTTTATGTGGGAGCAGATCTCCCACCTCCTGGTGTTCTCCACTCCCTGCTCCCCAGCATGCTGCTACCCCAGAGTCCTATTTCTCTCTCCTGGTATCCCCAGAAGGGGATTCATGGGAAATGTTTTGCTTGGAAAAGCTATGCAACTTCCGTGCAAGCCTGAAATTGCTGTGTACAGAGCTGTAAGGCAAAGCTAATCCGTTTTGCAGCTTAGCCAGCTGCTGAAAGCTGCTATTTAAGAGTGAGGAACTGCTAACTGTTTTTCTCCCCTCCATGAAATGGGAGGGACAAGGGATATTCAGAGGATGAGAGATGGAGACTGACCCAAAATGGCTAATTTAGAAACATCTTTTAAAAAAGGAGACTTGCCCTGAATTGTTAACTTTTGAAGTCATTCCTTTCAAAATGTGCTCAGAACAGACTTATTTTTCATTCTCTTTTCCTTCATTTTAAATCAAACCGTGCACAGAAAGCTCTCTTGCTGCTGATCCCAGCCAAGCCAATATGCCATGGCTAATGCCAAGCCTCATCATGGGGCTCAGGAACAACCACACCAGCCCATCCCAGTGACTGCATTAACCAGCTCCATGTCACAGCATTGACTTTGCACGGTCACAGCCATGGAGTTACGAGTGTGCTTCCAGGCTGGCCATGCCCAGCTGGGCAGCCCTCCAGGTGAGGGTCCCCAGGCACCCAAAAATCATGGCAAGGATGGAGACAGGGAAGCACAAGTGGGATTCGGGGTATCCCCAGGGCAGGACAGGGCAGGGAGAGCATCTCTCCTCCTTGGGGCTGGTCTCTGTTAGGGGTGTCAGAATGACAAGTTACTTTGGTCTGGCAGACAGGCTGAAAACCCAATATAAATTATTTCTGTTTGGCAGTCATTTAATTGTTTTCACTCGGGGTTTTGAGCAAAATAAAAATACTACAAAGAACGGCTAGGAGCAATCCTGGGATGCTTTGTTCAGCCTCAGAAATATGTCCTTTCTCTCTGGGGTCGTTTTACCCTCCTCCTTCCCTCCCCTCTGCTGATAACTTTAGATTTAGTTTAAAGTAGCAAATGGTTTGGACTTTTCAGGAACAATGAATGTGGTTTGCTAGAAAACATAGATTTGAGGGAAGAGGATTCAAACCTCATTCCCAACTGATGCCAGACAAAGGGAAGAGCAATAAAACTCCTTTCTATCCACTAATGGCCACAAAATCATCACTCACTGGGAGGGAAGCTCATGCCTGGGAAAGTGGGGATAAAGTGTGGAATGGAGCAGACATCTCCCAGTTTTCCAGAAAAAACCTGAAATGTGGTAAATGGCAGGTGTTTCTCACTGAATTTGCAACTGTATGAGGCATGGGAAAATTGGTGTTTGCAGAGCATCCCTCCAGTACAAAACAGGCAATGATGAAACCCTGCTAAGGATAAGATTTGGGGAGGTTGGGGGAGACTGGGGGCTGTGGCAGCCAGGGCCACTGCTGGGCTGGCAGAAAACCCACCTGGCAGCAGAGGCACAGTGAGTGCACTCGCAATCAGCTGCTATTTTAATTTGCATTCTGAAACTGCTCCTGGAAGCCCTCCCTAAGCACTACACCAACATCTTGCACTGACTTTTGCACCACCATTTTCCCTCTCCCACCCTTGCTCAGCCTTATCCTTTTCCACCCTCTGGCTGAGACCACCAATGCTCTCCCATAGGATCCGCCGTGGCCTCATTAGGCGACCATTTCTCATTAGGATTCCTGGAAGCCCACGTCCCCCTGGAAGCATGGGAGACCCAGGGGATCCTGCACCACCACAGCTCCAGGGGTGCCTGTCTGCTCTGTGTCCCTGTGCATTACAGCTCTTCCCTGTATTTACACACTTGCATGAAGTGAGGATGGCCCCGCTCTGGGTGCTTAATTCCTGTGTAATTAGGTAGCCAGTATCTGCCACAGTGCCACATCAAGCCTGCACCTTGTAGCCACCACCACGCTCAGCTCCTCCCTGTAGGGATGTCCCCATGTCCTGTGCAGCCCAGAGGGGCTGGGTATGAGCACAGAGGCCAAATATGGGACAGAAAATCATGAATTTCTGTGGTCTGAGGGATGCAGCACGGATTGTTTTTTGGCTCCTCACAGCCCCTGGGCTGCTTTTGTCTGACACCACAGCACTTGTGCCTCCTTCCCCATTAGTGCCATTAGCTCTGTCCCACTCTGCTGCTCTCCCTGACAAGCGCTGGCCCAGGGATGGGACATCACTCAGAGGAGATCTTGGCCAGCAGGGATGTATCCCTGCTTCAGGGAGATGCTCTTTGGCCTGCTTCCCTCAGCATTTTGCTTCAGTTCAATTTTGGGGGTTTCTTCCTGCTTTGGGAGCACTTCCCTGAACTCCCTTCTTTCCATACCTCTCTTCCTGGCCCCTTTGTGTGTTGCAGATATCACCCGACTCCTGTGTGATGGCTGGGGCTGGTGGCTGTCCACCTTGCCTGTGGTGCCAGATGGAGGTTTCCAACCACATCACTAAACTCTGACATCCTGCTGGAGAAACAGAGGGATGTCCTGCCAGAGTGAGCTGGCCCAGCAGGACATGTTTTCCACCTCCTGGACTTGGTTGCCCACAAGAAGTGAAGGCAGCTCCAGCTTGCAGTGTGAGCTGAGGGGAGTACGACCCCCCTCCAGTGCTCAGCCCTGCCTTGTGATGGGGTGGGGGTTCCTCTGACTCTCCAAACCTCCCTGGTGCTGGGCGGATGAGGAGCACACTGGTTTGAGTGTTCCTACAAGAATACTGAGCTACCTACGGCTTTTTGGGTGCATCTTTGTATTCTCTTCCCATGGAAAGCCGATTTCTTTGTGCTGCACTCCAAAACAGCTCAAGTACACTTGTAAGAGAGGCTGCAGAGAGCTGGCTTTTCTCTCCTGTGAGCTGGAACACGAGTGACATTGTGCATGATGTTTGTGTGAGCTACACCCTGCAGGATACCCTGTAAGCCTTGGGGCCCGGGCTGTGGCAGGATGGGGATAGCACAGCTAGATTCAGACTTGCACTAATTTGATCTCAGTTCAGCTTTGAACTGATTAGGACACACACAGTGCAATGTTGAATCACTCCAGTTTATGCCTAAATAATAACTATATACAGATTTCTGCTGAATGAATTACACATGTACAAACACACCCGTTCTGTAAATTCAAACAAGGTCTTGAAACACAACTAACCATTCATCACCACACAAATCTGCCACTTCAGACTGCTGCTAATGCTGGGATTCCCCTTCTCTGCTGAGCAACAAGCCAGCCCTCCAGTTCGTACATGGCTCGGCCTACAGCAGCCAGCTGAGCATCAGCGGCAAGAAAACAATGCAGATAAGCAGGAAGGAAAGAAGGAACCTTGTACAATAAACACACGGCACATCTGTCCCCTCCCTGCCACCTGATCGACATCCACAGCAAACAGCAGCTCCTAGGAAGTCATCACTTATCCATGTCCTGCTAGACAGCATCTGCTGCAGGCAAGATTATGGATGGCCTGTTAGAAGGGGTCGTAGATGGTAAGATCCCATTACAGGTGTCATTTCTTCTGTCAACACATGGAGAGCTTGTATCTGCAGCTTCTGTTTGGCAATGGTGAGCTCCAGGGACAGGGAGGCTCCTCAGTGTCAAGCAATACACATTTCTGTGGGCTGGAGATAACCCACAGCAGCAGGGAGCGTTTTGGGATCCTGCAGCAAGAAACAGCATTACTCATTTTGGGCAGTCCCTGGAAAAGTCTCCATTTTTGGTACAAACACTACGTATCAGGAACATGGAAATGATTCATGAAGTCTAAGCTGAGCAAGGCCACTCCACCTTCCCTTCCTCTACTGCAGTGAAAGTAATAGAAAACAGATTTTTTTTTTTTTTCATTATCTAGCTGGGAAAAAAAAAGCCAAAACTAAACAACCCATGCTAGGGTCCTATTCAGCTGTGGGCCCTGAACCTGACTCTTGCACTGCATCCCCAATTTACCCAGGAACCAGCTCATTGCCTGAGAGCACCCAGCAGCCAACAGGGTTTTGCTGGCAGCAGCTGCCTTTGGTTCTCTATATCCCTGCATACTAATATGAAGTAAAATGGGATGGTAATTTAATCCTATGCCACTAGAAGCAAAGCATCACACAAGCCTGCTCATCCTCTCCTCTAAGTTTAGCCCAACAGTGTATTAAAAAGCTGCTACTGGATTCTCGCCAGCCCCTGCTTAGCTAAACTACCTGACTCTGCAGAATAGCAGAAAATTCTCCACTCTGTGTTATTTTTGATCCTTGGGAGAAGGACCCACATCTATCAGGGAACTTGACCCCCCACAGGGCCTGCAGGAAGCCAGTGTAATTTGGAAAAATGTGTGGAGTGACGAAGGCTTTCTTGTGACATTGGGCATGTTTCCTGCTGCCTGGAGCTGGGCTACTGGAATCTCAGCTTGGAGCTCCTTCCATGCCTCCACTGCAAGCCCATACACAGTAATGAATAAATCTGTCCCTGCTCACTTATAAATAGTTTATAAAAGGTTCATAAATAATTTCTAGATGTTTTAATGAATAGTTAATCAATTGTTGCCGGGCCAAACAGGTCAGCAGATTGCTTATATCCATCCATTACAATGGCTGCTGATGAGCTTATAAGCATCAGTAGGACACCACAGATGTCTGTGATGGGCTTGTAGTGTCTATAAAGGGTTAATAAATAATTAATAAATGATGTGGGTGCTCTTTTAATTAAAAGCCATAGAAGGCCATTGCAAAATGCATTCTTGGAAAGCTACGGGCAACACAGCAAGCAAACATCTGGACCTGGTTTTGTATCCCTGCCTCTGAGGAGCAAAGCTGGCAAAGAGGTGCCAGCCTGGCCCAGCAGGTAACCTGGCTGCCTGAAGTGCAGCAAATTTCCTTTGTTCAAGGCAATCCAGCTGATTCCAGAGAAGCATGGGCTGTTCCTGATCCCCTCTTTGAGCCTGGATCCTGCACCAGGGAGCTCATCCACCTCATCCCCAGCTGCTACAGAAGCATCTTCCATGCTCTGGCTGCCGTGGGCAAGGTACCAGAAAGGCAGGGGACAAGGATGCTTGGGAAAACAAGACAATTCCCATTTTGTGGCGCTCTGGCCTTGCACCTGTGCTCTTCCCTCCTCGGGGGTTTGGGGTGAGCTGCTTCTCCCCTGGCCTCAGCATCCCCTCTGCCCAGGGGGTGGGTAACACACGAAATGCCACACCGAGGAGCTGTGCTCTGGAGCACCACAAGGCAATAACATACTTGTGGTGTTTGGCCTCTTTAGCAGAGGCTCTTTATTATCATTAAGCACTGAATATTTCTGGATGATAAAAGCAATTAAGTGTAAAAAAAGGTAATGATCCATCCCATATTGCATCCAAAAGATATGAAAATCCCTCATAAAATTATCACCCTAGCACAGAATGGGACATAAGTATCTTTATAATGTAAGACAGAGAACTTTGCTTACAGTCAGAACATTTATAAGGCATTCAATTAGCCACCGGAGGGTTTCTTAGTATTCCCAATTCTCCACGAGCACGGAGGCAATTACAGGAGATTCTAACTTTTTAAAAGAAAGACAAAAGACAGGAGAATTTGGATAAAACCTGTTCCCAGGTTCACCCTGGAACACACATGCAGAGGAAATTTCATGCAGATCAGGCTTAATTTGCTGCACAATTTAGCTCAGAGCCAGAGTGAGACTCTTCCTACTCCTTTGCTGGAAGATCCTTCTGCGTGGCAAGGGGACCAGTACATGATGTACTGTGCCGTGAGCTGGTCCTGAGGATGCTGGGGCAGGGTGCCACCCCTCATCCCACCACCTTTGCAATGTCCCCAAGCCCTTCAGCGGGGTCCCAATGCCAGCTGCTCTGGAGTATCCATCATGGGGACCCCCATCCCCTGTTCCTGGCCTGTGGGTGCTGGCAGTGGGTGTCTGTGCCTTCAGCCTGTACTGGCCCAGGGTCACTCAGCCCCTGCACACTCCCCCATGCATGACTGTGCGATGCTGCCGTGTCCAGGGACTCATTTAGGTTGGAAATAAGGTGTGTATCTGTAACGGGCAGTTAATGGTGAGGGTAATCAATCACAGCAGCAGATTAACCAGGGACATGATGGATTTCCTGATTCTGACACCTTTAAATCACGATCAGTTTCTCCTTCCAGAACTGCTTGGGCTGAGCCAGAAGTGATGGGCTCAGTGATGCATCACCCAGTCAAACCTCCCCACAAACTGGTGCTGTGGTGGGAGCCCCCCTTCACATCCACCCCGTCCACATCCACCTGCCACAGGGTACCGGGGCTCTCCTGCCCTGGGAGAGGCCAGCAGCAGGAGGAGAAACTCTCCCTGCACCAGGAGCTTTGGGCGCTTCCTCCTGATCTATATTTGGAGAACATTTCAATGGATCAAGGTGCCAGGTCTGTAGTGCTGCCAGGAAACATTATTTTCTTTTAATAAGGAGAGAGCAGCAGGTCATTTCATCTGCTCTGCTCCTCCAGTGGGGAGGTAGGGCTGCACCTTCCCAGCACCAGCACCTCTCTTCTCCTTTCAGGGTGGCTGTGGCAGCCCTTTCCCCCTCACCAGGAAGGCAGCAGCATCCCAGCACAGCCCCTTCCCTGCAGCTTCTGAGGATCCACACCCCCCTACACATTCCTGTGGGTGCTTGCTTCTCCAGAGCTGCTCCACACCACCATGGCCTCACACAAGCACCAGCGGCTGCTCCCAAGCAGTTGTGCTCTCCATGACAGACGTGTTGTGAGTGGCTTCACCATCAAGGCAATACTCTCTGAAGAGATCCAAAGCCATGCCTTTCACTTTGCTTTTGGCTTCCGAGCCTAGTTTGGCTCACAGGCAGAGCCTTGTCTCCAGCCACCAGCGCCAGACACTCCTCACTGGCTGCCAGTGCAAGCCAAAATCCTCCCGCAGCCGCACGTCAGCCTGGTGCCTTCCCAGGCGGCAGGGACCACAAGGCTCCTGGTGCAACCATGGGGGCCACCAGTCCCACACTCACATCCCAAAGGATGCAGACAGGCAGAAGCATCACGGGGAGCAGCTGTGAGAGCCCCAGCGTGGCTGTGGTTGTGGGGTGTCCTCAGGGCCCCTCACAGCTGGCTGGCACAGGCCACTGTGAATCACTGCATGGTTGGGAAGGAATGAGACAAGCTCCTGCTGACACCACCCTGCTGCTGCACATCCAAACTCTTCTTATAAAACCAGCCCTGGTGGAGGAGTCTGGGCTGTTCCTAGGATAAAGTGTGTGGGGGAAGGAAGCAGCACGAAAAGGTGAAGTGAAAGTTAATACAGCTGCATAAATGAACTCCGACACCACACGGGGAGGATGCAGGAAAGCATAATGCCAGAAAGGACTTCTATTTTTTTGCTGAAAAGCAAAGCTCTCCACTACTTTTTCCAAAGCACTTGGAAAGCCTGAGCATATCATGACTCCCTTAGGGCATTCCCTCACAACCTCTGGCATTCTCCACTCTCTCTCTCCGAGGGTATCAGACAAAGGGCGTGCACACTGGTGAATCCCATGCTGCAGAGCATTTTGATGCTGCTGTTTTGCCACCACTGAGATCACTACAGCAGGGCCAGCTGTGGCCAGTGAGGGAGGCAGGGCTGCAGGCAGCATCCCCTGCCAGCATCCCCAGGGCCTGACACCCATCAGCATTTTGTTCTATCCAGTTGATCCCAGTCAGCACTAAAGCCATGCTTTGGCATTTCTTAGCTGCTGCTGCCCAGACAAATCACTCTGTGTAATATGGCAGGGCTGGGTGCCCGTGCTGCCTTCCCTGTGCTCAGGCAAGGGAGGGAAGGACTGTGAGTGTGCAGAGAGATTCCCCGCTGAGACAGCAAGTTCTGCCTCTTGGGGCACTTGCATTCAGCAAAAAAATAGGGTGTTTACAAATATATATATTCATACCTATATGTATGTCATTATGCTAACTCATGGTGAGACAAAGTGGATTGGCCACAGTCTTGACGTGCTAAAATTAGGTTTTATGTAAAATAAGTATTTGCTTCATGTAGGGCATGTTGGTATTAAGATTTATTTTCATCCTGGCTTGTATTACTGCTTGGTATGATTGGGCAAGGCCCAGGGCACATGCATATCGTTTCCATTCATAACATCTACATGGATTCATGACCTTGCTAGAGAGCTGAATTGCCTTGCAATCTTTTTTCCACTGTAGAAAGCTTAACAACTGTATAAGTCTTAGAGCAAAAAAAGACCCCATGTATTTGCTCTGCAAGAAGAGCTCTTGAATGGAGTTGTAGGAGGCAGGGAAAGCATCACACCAACTCCCTAACACTCATTACCCATGTGGGCTCATTTCCACGAGCAGGTCCCCTCATGTCTGTGGGACTAACAGTGGATGCCAGGGCAGTAAATGTTAGTGGAGTGCTTGCAGAAGCTCCAGGACAGCCCCTGACTTTCCCAGGGAGAAAAAATTCCAGTGAGTTTATTTACTTCAACTCTTTAACTAAATGCCTTTGGCAAAGGCACTTCACTGTTATGAAGAAAGCATAAATTGAATGCTTACAAACGTGTGTGTGAGGGCCCCCGTGCTCCTGCAGCAATAGAAATGCTGTTGCCATCAACAGGTGGAAACAGTGAGTTAAATAATGACTTTTATGTCCCCTGGGGCTTTCCTGAGGAACGTTCCCTCGCTGCGGCTGTCTTGGGGATACAGCGTTTACCTCATGGAAACAAAAGGTCCAGCGCTAACAGCAGCCAGGAACTAAGGCTGCCCATGGGGAGCAAGGAGAGGAGACAAGAGCAGGATGGGAAGAAGCACCTGCTTATCTGCATAGGATGGGAGAACAGGCACAGTTTGGTTTCTGCTGCAGAGGAGCAGGGATGATGAGAAAGGCACTGTGAGCACCAGGACACTGCTGAGAAACGAAACAGCCCCTTTCAAGAGACTTCTGCTCATCCTTAAGAGAAAAAACTCCTGACTACAGATGGGAAAGTCACAGTTAGTTTAGTAGAAGGAAGATGTAGGTTTATAGAAGGCTTTTCTCAGACAGGGAGAGAGATGCATGAAGGACTGGCTAAAGCCCTGGATTTCTGGGGTCAAGGCTGAGCTGTGACACTCTGATGCAGGTGAGAAGATGAAGATGTATCCACTGAAAGAGCCTGGCCAGGCATTTGGAGGAACTGGGATCACTGGCTCAGCTGAGAGACCAGGCAGTTTGTAATAAAAGGACCACACTGAGGGTTTGCTATACATCTCACTGAGAGTCATTTTGGAGCACTGCTGCTGGAGACAGCAGTGCTGCTGGGAGTGGTAAGAGTTTTGCAAGGGGCTGCTTTCCAGGTGGAAACTGAGGTGCAGATGCTCAAACCAGCTCTGCTTGGATGTGGCTGGAGCAGGATTTTTATGTGCCAGTTACAGAACTGACATGACGAGATGCTGCTGTTGTTTACTTTTTAAGAAGAAAGAATGTTATAAGAAAAGCCACCTGTAGAAAGTAAGCTTCTCTTGGATGCTTGTGGAGCAATCACCACTGGCTTCATTATAATTAAACTGAAAGGTAGGAAAAACAGGCTGGTAAGTGAGGGCTTCATCCTGAAGAGGAGAAACCACATGAAGGGATCTCCAGCCTCTTCCACATGAGTACTTTTGTCCCCTTTGGCTTATTCCCCACTTCCCCAAGGAGATGCCAGGATGCAGCACCCAGGGCACCAGAGCTATGGGCTCTACAACCCCAGAAGCCTTAGCCCACAGACCTGCTATTGCCTGCCATGTCCCCTTCCCCTCACCCCACTGTCCTGGGGCTGGGGGCTCCCTGCAGGACACTGTGCCCTTGTCTCCCAGCTCTGCTGGAACACATAAGCACCACTTCATCTCATACACGTGGCTTTCTAAAAACATACGTGGTGTTCCCTCCCAAGTGTCAGTATCGACCTTCACAGCTGCCATGGTGATGAGCACCACAGAGAAGCCTATAAATAACATCAGTGTGCCACACACTGGCCCTTTTATGAGCCCCACTCTTCTTGATTTACTTATATGCAAGATATTTTACAGGACAGCCCAATTAAGCATGACAGATGGCTGACGACGAATTCCCAGTGATGACTTGCAAACACTTTGTTTTAAACCAAATAAAAGGATGCAGGAGACTAGTAGAAGCTACTGGTGTGATTTTGTATTACCCTAAAACCTCCCACTGGAGAATACCCCAGCGGAGGAGGGGGGGCAGAGCTCACCAGGCTGCACCAGGCTGAAAGTTTAGGAGGGTTCTTTAACTCCCCTGCGGCGTGTGTAGGGCAAGCACTCAGGGCAAGGGTCCCAGGGAGTTTCTAGGATGCTACAAGAACACTGCCACCTGATCACACACATTTTGTCTACAACTCGATCTGAGCAGGTGGCTCTGCTGTCGATGGAATGCAAAAGTGTGGTCGGTCACCCTGTGCTGTACAGTGGCCATGAATTTTGTGGGGGGCCACTGTGGAACTGAAAATCCTTGCTCAGGAGTGCTGTGGTGGCATCAGCACTCACTGTGCATCCAAACTCGGTCATTTTGCCTGCAGCCAGGCTGCTCATCCAGGCTTCCACCACTTCTTCCAAGGTACGCACTCCTCACCCAGCATCCACTGAAAGTAATGCTTTGCTTGGCAGCTTTCACCTGACACTCTGCCATCCCAGGCAGTAATTTCTATATTCCAGATAAGCAACCCAGATCTAAAACAGAAGGCCCAGGGCTTGCATGGCATGTCTCTCTCAGCCCCTGACGAGTCATAGCTATCCTGGGAAAGCCTCTTTCGCTCTCTGGACCCGCTTCCATTTTCTCTCCTGAACAAATGAACAGCCATGATAGACGACCCTCATCCCACAGCTACTCGAGCCAGGCAATTTTCCCAGCTTGATGGCATCTTTCTTATGCTCTCCCTGTGCACTCCTGTACCTCCAGGTCAGGGGAGAGCATTCCCAGCAGATACAGGTGAAAAAAAAAGGTTATTCACTGTAGAAATTATTGAAGTTGCTTTCTATGTTGCCCTCTGGGCAAGGCAGTGCCTGGATCCTGCCTGAGTTCTCTGTGAGGCAGGGGCAAGAAAGGCCCCATGGCACATGGGGAAAAATACAGGTTCCTCACTTACAAATAAACACAACAGCATTTTTTCAGCTCTTTATGGCTGGAGCCCAGAACTTGATTCAGGCCCAAATATCCATTTTCCAATTTTTGATATTGAATGATTTAACAATATTGAGGAAGGCACAGATCTCATAAAATCACATTCAGTCACCTGAAAATGCAATTACCCCACAATTTTTCAAGCAGAGGAAGTTTTGATCGGCTGTGGTTTAATGTTGAGTTGACATCTGAACCCAGGTGGCTGGAAGGTTAATGAAGAGCAATGAGTCCCAATAGTCACCTATACTACCCAGGCTCTGTGATTACTTGGCTTCAGGTTTATAAATTCCCCCCAAGTCCACATTAAGGCTGTCAGTTCTCCAGTCCCATTCAGCATTTTATCCTTTTATGTCTGCAGCATTTTTCTCCACTCTTTACTCCCTTTTCCCTGCATGGTTTTATTTTTCTTGGCATTTTCCTTTGCGAAGGAAATGGAGCATAATGCAACTTCACAAAGTTCTTTTGCAACTATAAATTTCCTATACTCCCCCTGCTAGACTTGGTGTGAAGGAGTTCAAAGCAATGCTACTCTCGTGAAGTTCCCATGAATTTGAGGCAAGACCCATGTAGGACTGCAAGGATTCATTGCCAAAGCCTGCTTATAAGGAGGACAGAATTAATTACGAGGTTATTAGCCCCACCATGACCTCCACTCTGAGCGAGAGAGGCACAAGCAATGCCCAGGGTCTAAGGGCACATGATGCTACCTGAGGTGAAAAACTGCTGGTCATTAGTTTGGATGAGTTGTGTAGCTGCAGAAAATGTGGGAAGATCAGAAAAGCCAAGAAATCAAAGGAGGAACCAAAGAAAACACGAGATTGATTTCTGTCATGGAAATAAGAACTGAACAAACCAGTGATTATATTGCTGTAACTAGCAGAGGGACGGGGAGGAGTGGAAGGAAGACATTCCCATTACCAGGGAACCCAAGGTGGTTTGCTGCTGCGCTGCACACTGAAAACCAGCAGTCATGCTCCCCAAAATTTAAGACACGTCAAGGGAACTCAAACGAGTAAATGAGAAGCTGGATATTTCACAAAGCAATTAAAAGAAAGCTTCAAAACAGGAGCCAGTAGCTTCACAGGTAAATTAATTATGTGGAAGCTACCCAGGAAAAGGATGTGTAGCAGCAGCATAAACTTCGGTAGCATCCCTGGTGAGCGGTACCAGCAGACTGAGGAGCCAAAGTGCACAGGGCAAGGGGAGGTGCTGCTCAGCAGAGCCACGACACAGCAGGTTCTCCTGGAAATGCAGAAAACCAAGGAAGCTGTTGCCAGCCAGGATCTTGCTTGAAAAGGCAAACTTCAGCAGTAGCTTAAAATCCAGCT
>NW_008237239.1:2191475-2200318 GCF_000691975.1 Corvus brachyrhynchos | reverse complement strand
AGCAGGAGCTTAAAATCCAGCTCCAGAAGAGAATCACGAGGTTACAGTCCACAGCAGGGAGCACTCACTTGGACATAGAACTTGACCAGCCTTAGCATGAGGTGCTGCTGGCACATCTACAGGAATTTCCTTTGCTTTTTAAATGCAGACATGCAAGTCCACAAGGGCCAACCCAGGCTGTCCTACCTTTAATAACTCAAGAACTCAGGACCTTTAATAATAAAGTTGATTTCAGACTACAATTTAACCTTGCTGGGTAAATGACGGGCAAAGGCAAGGCGTGGCTATAAAAAAAGCAAACCTGCATCTCCTGGCTCTGCTGCTGTTGCAGAAATGAAATGTTCCACAGGGAACAGAGAAGTCATCCCAGGGCAGCAGTAGTGGCAGCTGGAGCTAGTTGCTAATTGCTAAGGACAACCATAGACCTGCCATTTGCTTGCTGCCTTGCTGTGTCTGGTGTGTGGGAAGGGTGAGGGCACGCTCGCACTCCGCCTGGTTTGCAAACAGCACAGGGGGAAAAGTTCAGCTGGAATGCTTCAGCTGGAAAAAAACAGCTATATATGAGGATTAGTAACACAGCTTTCTTCTTAACTGGAGCTACTAGCAAGACTCCAGAGATGTGCTTGCCTAAGCAAGTAATGCTATGAGCCATTTAATGGTGCTGGCCCAAAAGCACCTGGAGCCTGGAACATGCTGGGGAGTGAGCAAGGCCAGACTGCCTCCAGCACACACAGCCCCTGCTCCCAGCTATTCCAGCAGGGTATAAATACCAGGAATATGGCATGGCCTGAAAACACACGTGTTCCCATCTACTTGTGCAACAGCCAGTGCAGTGCTGGGACAAGGAGAGGCTTCTTTCATTGGGGGGGCCATAGTGTTCCTCTGAACCTTCCAGCCCTGAGACCATAAGAAGTCTGCATGTTTCCAAGTTGCTCATCTGTTTGTTCGCTCCAGCCTCACAACCTGAGCAACCCACTTCATCCCAGGGAAGCTGAGGATTTGCTCCCTCCCTGGGTACAAGGACCTGGATCTGCATCCAGATGCTTCCTATGGGAGAACTAAAAGGTGTGATGGGCTCATGCAAAGCAACAAAGATTTCCTTATGTATCCCAAACATCAAATCCATGTTCAAAGCAGGTTCTCTGTGGATGCTCTGCACAGCTGGACTCTCACATGGGTTTGTCTGCAGAGCTGTCACAGTCTGAGCCTCTGCTTTGCAGCCAGATTTTTGTATTCTGTGCTGATTTCCCAAGGGTCTTCATTTGGGCTTATCATCCCCACAGGGATCAATAGGACTGCAGCTGCTGTCCTAGCATCTGCAGCCAGCTTTGCTGAGCAGCAGTGTGGTCTGCTGGATAAAGCAGGGGCTGGGAGCCAGGAGCACTGAAAGCCAGCCCAGCTCTGCCAGGAGCCCCCGCCGAGGGCTCAGTCAAGCCAATTGGTATCCTCAGAGACATCCAAGGCATGTCCCAGCCGGGCATTGACACCGGTGACCTCGTGTCTGCCTGATCAGCAGGGAGAGCACTGAGGAGCTCCATGGGCCCAGCAGGCAGAGGAGAGCAGGCAGTGGTCCACTCCCTCCACATCCCACCCCAACTCTTCCCTTGGCTCTGACTTGTTGTGAATCTGAGTGCTGAAAGTCTGCAGCATCCGTGGCCAGGATCAACTGAGAGGAATGTAATTAAAACAGCCAGTGTAGGCCTGCATTGTGGCAATGGGCAGGTGGCTGGAGATACCTTCTCTGCCCCAACTCCACAGCCAGTGACACGCTTGGGAAGGAGTCCTTCTGCAGAGAAGCCTGGTGGCTGCAGAGCCAAGTGCTGCTCGCTAACAGAGCCTTTCCAATCTCCCTGAGTGCCTCTGGTCTTTGCCAACCTCTTCCTCGAATTCCATGGAATTACAGGTCCAACAGCAGGCTGGAACAGCCATACCAGAGACCAGTAGCCATCTAAGATGATGCGGACCCATAACTCTGGGTTAAAATCTTGATTAGCATCAGCTGCATTCCTTTTTGTGGTGATCCTGTGATCCACAACTGGTGCACACTTCATGTTTTGAACACCACCTTCTAAATATCTGTATTAATGCCTGCTTGTCCTCCTTCACGCTCTGCTTTGTGGTCACTGTGCTCGGACATGCAATACAGGCATTGCCCAGCACAGGGATTCAAGCTTGATTAGCAGCAACAAAAGCTCTGTTAATACAACCAGATAATGATGCCATCCTAACCCCTTCGATCTGGAGGAGCCAGACCCACAGGAAAGTACCCTTGTCCTCCTGATCACTGCACAAGCTCAACAACATCACCTGTGGTGCCACTGGAGCCAGACTGACCGGCACATTTCCCTGCTACCATGCTCCTTCAGCTGTAATAACACTCCAGTGGAAAAATTATGGATGCACTTTGCCAGGTGCCTGTGTTTGCAGCGATGGATTCTGCATCTGGTTATTAACCTCTTGCAAAAGCTCAGTGTTATCTTGCATGGAAGTAATATGAAGTTAAACAGCTGTTGATAACTTATCTCCCATTATCCACAACTTCATTCAAGGCCAATATTTACTCACATCCCAGAAGCATTGCTGTATTCCCAATGGCACTGTTTGTGGAGTCAAATGAGAGCAATTTTTAATAGGTCTTAGGTATTTAGAGGGCCATGTTACCCAAGTGCCTCCTAATCCTGAATGTGAGACACAAGAAAACTCTGCAGGAGTACAAGGCCTGGACACGGTGCACGATCTGCAGAGGAAACCTAATCTGGAGGAAGAAACCTCACTGGGGGAGGAAACCCAGCTTGGGGAGCATCTCCTGCAGGTACACAGGTGCTGGCCCAAATTTCCCACCTCCTGCATTCTGCACCAACCACTTGCCATGCTGCTGTTTCTCATCCTTCCTCCCTCAGAAGGCAGATCAGCCATAGGCTAGCAGGTACCAAAAGGTCCCAGCCGTCAGTGTGACCCTTTCCCTTCCCTTTTTCATCCTCTAATTCAATCAAGGGATCAGAAGAGACATCCCCTGCCACTTCACTCCATCATTCAGACTACTGTAGGTAGGCTACTCTTAGCTGAAAAAAGTAATTCTCTGGGCTTTCACTGTGGACACTGCCAGGAGTGTGTCAGTGGTTTGCTTCGTGGTATTTTTCCAGGGAGTCCATTCTCTTCTTTATTACTTTTACTGATGCTATAACAGTATGGCAAAGCCTTAGGCAGACTGAGACCCTGCTGTGCTGGACATGGCAGAAGCAGAATTTGCAGAGAGCAGAATTTGCATCCGAAAAAATAAGATCCCTGCAGTATAACTTTTCCCACCTCTATCAAAAGGACTGGGGTGGAGACTGCACATTCTGGGAGGAGTTCCCAAGCACTTCCCATCTGCACAGGAGCTCCCATGCACACAGCTCCTGCTGTTCCTACCTCAAGTTATCAGGTGTGAAGGCAGTTTCCCCATGAGCTACACAGCCTGGGCTCCACTCACGACCTCTCCTCTCCTCCACACCACCACTGGTCCACACTGTAATGAGTAATTAGACCTTGGCGACCACTGGGCTGTTTTACGATGCCACTGGAGTTGGTGGAGTCAGCAGAGCTGAACCCCTGATCTGTAAACAAGTGGCAGCCCTTGGAATGGCCAAGGACTGGCAAGAGACCACAGTTAATGCTAAGTCTAAGCTGCAAGTGGCAGGTACATTTTAAGTGTGTCCCCTGACTCAGTACCCAGCTGTGGTGAGTTTATAGCCTTTGATATTGTTACATTAATCATAAGGAATCTCCCAGTTCCTTGGAAACACAGCGACAAGCTCTCCAGGGCTGGTTTCAGTGGTTTTATTCCTAGGTAATAGCCCTCTCCCTCAGTTATAGCTATGTCTAGACACATAGTGAGGAAAGTGCTATAAACATTTGATGGAAAAACCCTGTCTACCTCCTAATTCCTGCATTTCACATCCCGACCGTGCACTGAGTACATGGTTGTAAAGTCTGTGCTCACACACCTTCCCATGCCACCAGCCCTGTGCGACAGCAGCTTGCTGTCCCTGGCACGGGAACACACAGCTGGCCCAGCCCAGAGGGTTCCCAGGGGCAGGAGGCTGTTTGCTCAAGTCCTACAGTCTGCCTCAAGAAAATGGCCAGGTGGGAAGGCAAGAAGGAAGAGGTGCTGCAAATCCCCTTGGGAAGCTGCAGCAGGAGCAGCACTGCTCCTCGTGGCATTTCTCAGCACTGCCCTTCCAAGCACTCTGACCAGGCAGGACAGTGTGAAGGGGGAGAAATCAAACTCACACACAAACAAGAGGAAAGAGAGGACGTGTCTATTCCTTTGGGGAGGAACACTAATTCATTATCAATCAAAACCAAGAAAATTAACATAATGGGATGAAATCCTATCATGTTCAAGGCCTCTATGAAAGTCAAAAAAGCGTTTACTAAGTTTAAAGACTGTGTTTAATGCACCCATAATTCCAGTGGCACCGTTCCAGTTATACTGGAACTCTGGGGACTCTGACTACCTATTTTACATCTCCCCGGGTGCTTGAAATAACTGAGGCCTCTGAGGAGGATGAGAGTGGCCAGGGTGAGTACATGCTGAAGCCTGGGGTTGACCCATTGTCACCTGGCACACATCACAGGGAAGGAGAATTCAATCACAGCCCCGTGGCTGTGATGTTGACCAGGACCAAGCACACAGGGAAAGGGGCTTGGGAAGGCGCTGATAAGCAACATCACACCTCAGCCATGGAATCATAGAAGCATAGAATCATTTAGACTGGAAAAAGCTGCTAAGATTGTAGAGTCCAACCACTAACCTGACACTGCCAAATTCACCACTATGAAGTCCCTAAGAGCCACATCTACACATCTTTTAAATCCCTCCAGGATGGTGACTCAACCACTTCCCTGGGCAGCTGTTCCAATGCTTGACAATCCTTTCCATGAAGAAGTTCTCCCTAATATCCAACCCAAACCTCCCCTAGCAAACCTTGAGGCCATTTGCTCTTGCCCTGTCACTTATTACCTGGAAGAACTGGGCAACTCCCACCTTTTCACACCCTCTTTTCAGGTGGTTGTAGAGAGCCATAAGGTCCCCCCTGAGCCTCCCTTTCTCCAGGCTGAGCCCCGCAATTCCCTCAGCTGGTCCTCATCAGACTTGTGCTCCAGACCCTTCATCAGCTTTGCTGCTCTTCTCTGGACTTGCTCCAGCACCTCAATGTCCTTCTTCAAGTGAGTGGCCCAAAAATGAATCCAGACAAAGCAGAGAGGCAGTCAGGGACCGATGGTGAGTGAGCCAGTGACCTGCCTGGGGTGACTCTCCTGCCGGCAAAGGTGGTGATGCCAGTTGTTGTTGATTATTTTTCAGCTCTTGTGTGCATGCACTGCACAGCACTTGGAGCCTTCAAGATAAAAGGTACTTTCACCAGCACTTCAGTGGCTTGTTTCCTATTATAGGTCTGGTTTTGACACTCCCCCACCCTCTTATCTAACTTTCTCTACAAAGCTTTTCTCACTTTTTCATGTCTCTTCTGTGGTCCCTAGCCAGGGAAAAAGCATAACAACAAAAACAATACCAAAACCGTATTTATTTCCTTTTTGGAAAGCTTGAGTTTAGTCAGACAGTGATCTGGAGACAGGAGACTTTCATAAAGGTGATTCTATAACAAAGAAATATGCATACTTTGCTGTAAACTCCTCTCTTCAAAATGGCTTGGTACTTAAGGAAAAAAGGCCTTTGTTTTGTCTTTTTTTATTTTTAACGAGCCGAGTGAATGTTTTAATTAAGTTGGATAGAAATTTTCACAGTTTCTTGATGTGAAAATGTGAGCCTGTAAGAGTCGCTTTTGATGCTTGAGTTACGTTTTAAACACTTGATGAGTCCTGCAGAGCTGTTAATCCTTTTAGCATAGCTAATAGCTGTTGCTGGAGTGCTCCTGAAATCCTGTTTTGTTTGTGTCTTCTGGGCTGGAGGCTCCCTCCGGAATGGCAGCAGTCCACCCTGGAGCTGTTTGCAGGAGCCCCCCACACCACTGAGGACACTTGAGAACCCCAGGGCTCGTGAATCTTTGATGGGAGCCACAGGAGTCTTCCCGGAGTCGTGCCAGGGGGAGGTCAGAGGAATTTATGAGCCCCCCTTCTCCCCATCACCCTTCTGGATGGGTCACCTGCATGAAATGGTGCAGCAGGAGCTCAGGAATGGCGCCCCGACCCTGCACTCAATAGTGGAGCACAGACCGCAGTCTGTGTGTGCCATCCCCTGCTGTGTTCAGTGTTGCTACCTTAAAATAAGGCTTTTCATTATCAAATATTTTGAGTTCAGCTCTCTCCAGATTTGGCAAGCCACCCCACACCTTGTAAACAGGCTTTCCTCTGCTCTCTAGCTCTGGATTTGCTTGAAGGATAGGTAGCAAACGGACTTTGGGGAAATGCAAATGCCTTCCACAAAGGATGCTGCAGGGAGAGATGAAAGCCAACTCCATTTGCATTAGTTCTGTAACTGGATGTTTTCCCTCTCCCGTTTAGACTGTAGTTCACACACACACATTTTTGCCACTAAGCTATTTGTTGTCAGCTGCTCCTCCCAGGAGTTTTGAAGAAATCCCCATTTACACACAAAGTTACTTGTCAGGGCACCAGCAGTGAGCTGCACAGGTAAAAGGAGCACCCCAGGAGCTGGGATTCAGCAGAGCCCTGCCATGGCCTTTTGGGCCAGTGCCACCTTGCTCTGTACCCCTGTGCACAAAGGAGGACACCCCGAGCCTGCAGCAGGACCTGCCGGACCCTCCTGCCACCACCCCCAGGCAGCATTACTGTCAGGATAGCTACAACAAAACCAGCAGGTTGATGAGCTCCAACCCCATGCACAGGACGTACTTTTAGGTGTCCCACAGCAAAATAGCAATCCATCTGTTAAAACACAAAAGCAGACACGGGAAAGCACTCTCTCTCTGGGTCCATGTGCTAAAGAACAGAGTAAGCAGGGCTGTCTCCCAGGTGGGTGTGTGTACACAGCACTCCTGGGGATGGGTATTCATCCCACTGTTGCTGCTGTGCCTCCACAGCAAGGGCCCAGAATCTCCACCGGGTTTCCTCTGAAGAGCTCCTTGGAGAGCCTGCAGTGCCCAGCAAGGCACCCAGAGCTGGATGAGGACACAGGGAAGCAGCACTGGGGACTCAGCGCCAGACTAGAGCTCCAGCTGAGACGCTGTGCCAAGCCATGCTCACTTCCTCAGCACATCACTCTGAGACCCTCCTCCACCATTTGCACGGATTTTTGTATATATTTCCCTTATTATCCTTTAAAGGGAGCAGGGGAAACCTCTCTGGCAGCAACCAGAGGAGTTTAAGAGCAGTTATGCTCAGGCAGCCTTTGAAGCCACTGAGGTAAATGGGATGGGGCTGGAGATCCTAATACTGCTAGCGTCCTAACCAGAGGCATTTCTGGCTTAAACAGGCAGCCAAACATCTGTTTTCATTCTGACAGCAAGAGTCTTGCACTGGGAAACAGATAAAAACCCAGGGAAACCGATAAAAGTCTGGTTTATATTCAGCCCCGTCTACTGTTGGTTGCGGCAAAACCCATAGAGAGCCCTAAAACTGCAGAATCTGTGCTTATTTCACCTTATGTCAGTGATGCTTGGGAGAAGGGGATTTCTGGAGGAGGATTTTTGCACACAGCAATCAGACTCTTGTACTCACATCCATTGTTGCAGATAAACCCAGGGCACCCTTTGCCACACAACAGGCACCTGGGGGAAGCCCAGTGCCACCTGTGATCTGTAGCCACAGGGTGGGCACCCCGCAGCCAGGATGCAGCCCAACTCAGCATCAGTGCTGGCACAGCAAGGAGCTGCGCAGGACCCGTGGGGCACAGCAAGCCTGGGAGATGTGGAGGAGATTGTACTGGGACTGTGGGCATTACTGCGGGCCTCTGTGAAGGGGGCTCACAACTAGAGGCATCCAAATTCCTGGCATAAATCACCACGGGACACCTAAAACCTCGTGCCAGCTGCCTGGCTGCCCAACGAGAAGTGTGACAACGGCATGTCCAGAGCGAGGACTCCAGATCTGACATCTCTCCAGAGCAGGAGCACAGGACCGGGCTCCCCAGGAGATGCGCTGGGCTGAGCACACCTTCCCTTTCGCAAGGCAGAGCCACAGATCGATGCCCCCACGCCCATGGGAAGTCACAGCTCAGCCGCACAGCCCGTCTGCACGACCGATGGCGACAGTCTGCCACCGTGCAGGGAAAAGAGGGAAGAGGCTGCAAACAGGGATCTTCCACGCACAGGGAAGCACCCCGGTAAAATCCGCCCCCGACAGCAGCGGCAAGGCAGGACGCCCAGCAGTACCCACGTCCCCTGGTGCACATCAGGGGCGCAGGTGGGCAGCGCCCCTGCCACCGGGCTAGGAGAGGGAAAGTCTCGCTCAGAACATGTTCGGCACTCTCAGGGAAACCTGCCCCCTCCTCACGGCCCCGGCTGTGCCACCTCGCCCATGGGCTATGTCCCCTCTCCCACACTCGCATTCTGAGGTCGACTGCAAAGGAGATGTGTTTCCAAGGTGGAAACGGGAGCATCCCGAGCCTCCCCAACACTTAGCCCTGCCAGGAGGCTGG
Source organism: Corvus brachyrhynchos (assembly GCF_000691975.1). Taxonomy (NCBI): domain Eukaryota; kingdom Metazoa; phylum Chordata; class Aves; order Passeriformes; family Corvidae; genus Corvus; species Corvus brachyrhynchos. The sequence goes on along the minus strand of NW_008237239.1, from coordinate 2,191,719 downwards.
AAGGACTCCCCGTTCCCTGCGGAGAACCGAGCTCCAGCACGATGCTCATCCTCCAGCCAAGGCCTAGCGGGGAGCATCCCCGGGAGCGGGACGGACCCCGTGGGGCGAGACACCCGCACCCTGAGCAGCGGCAGGCTCTGGGCATGCCCTTCGGGGCTCCCCCGTCCCACGGGTCCCTCTCGGAGCTCCCACCCCGAGGCCAGGTTCCCCGAAGCCAAGTTTGGTCCAAGAGCAACAGAAGCTT
>NW_008237239.1:2169961-2190722 GCF_000691975.1 Corvus brachyrhynchos | reverse complement strand
CGTCCCCCGGGACCCCCTATGCCGGGAACCGGGGGTTCTCCACCGCCATCCTGCAGCTGGGGTCCCCCATCCCCGCTCTTGGCACCCGGGAGAAACCCGTCCTCCGGGATCCCGTCCTTTTGTCGCTGGGTCAGGGACTTGTCCAAGACCTCGGGACAGCCGAACCCATCCCTGGGACCGAAGAGCAGCATCAGAATCCAGAACCCTTGCCTTCTTCCTCCTGCCTCCATCCCTGGACGCTGCGGTCGGTCCCTGAACCCCGGAGTCCTCAGCGCCGACCTCTGGAGCTGATGCCGCTCCCAGAGCCCAGGACTCCCTGTCACTGCCCTGGGGAGCTGTCAGCCCCAGAGCCCAGGACGCTGGGTGTCTCCTGGCTGTGCCCCAGGTATGGCTCAGCATCTCTAAGGGGAAATGGAAAAGGGGCTGCCCAGACTTTTCCCACACCACATAGCCTGCCCCACATCCCCCATGGCAGAGGTCCCACAGCATCCCACGGGTAGCCCAAGTCAGGCTCAGGTATCCATTTTGCAGTGCCCCTCCTGCCACAGCTCTGAACTTCCTACCTCTCCCAGCCCTGCCTAGGCGCAGGTACGATGCTTCCCCGGCAGCACTGCTGCAGCAGCTCCAACCTCAGAGGCACTGAAACCACCCTGTCATAGGTGGGCTTTGCGTGTGGGTGACGGGGATGGGAACTGATGCTGCAGGAAATCTCTTAACTCCACAGATTTGGGCTTTTGACAGCACTGGCTGAAGAGTGGAGAGCCCTGTCCTAAACATCCAGCTTCAGTTTGAGTGTTTTCCTGGGGTGCAAAACCAGTGATCCAGGAGAATTGACTCCTTGGTTAGCTGTCCTCATCACCAGGATGTGCAGCACTGGAAAGTGAGCAGAGGGACGCCAGCCTGAGCCCTGCTCGCACCCTCTCACCCGCAGGCTCACAGCGCTTCACTGAGAGGGAACCGCTTCACCTTCACACCTTACAGAGAGAAGAGCTGTCCCTTCGTGGCAGCAGTGGGGGACCTTTCTGGGATGCAGAATTGTCTGGCCCAGAGGCTCCAGCTCTTCCCAAGCTGCAGCTGCCCCTGTCATAGCTGACTGCCCCAGCTCCCTGATGTGGCTGCAGTTCTGAGATGCCAACTACTGGGATGCACTGGGATGCTAACTATGGGAGAATTAGCAAACCCAGAGAAACCAAGCACTTCTGGAGGTAAGGCCGGGAGGCTGCTCTGCACCAGGTCACCACACAGAAGGAGAGTGTCTTCACAGCCTCTTTCCTGTAGCTGAAGCAGCTCCAAATGAACAAACCCTGTGGAGTTATGGATGGGACTTTATGAGAAGGGAGCCCTCCCAGGCAGAGGGATGAAAGCAGATTAAGGCTCCAAGTGTACTTAGATGAATATGAGCTTAATCCACTAACCAGATCAATCAAAGCTGCAAGTGATGCTTTTCCCCTGGAGTGTCTTGCTGTTCCTGTGCCTGATCACTGCAGGAAAAGAAGCTCTGCCTGGCATGTACAGCAGCTGCCCTCATACATCTGGACTCTCTTTATCTGTGCAAGCCAGCCACAACCCGAATTTCCAACCATATTAACAAGCACTGCTGTAGATTGCCATGAGGGACCTGTGTCCATGCCAAATATGGCAGGCAGGCCTCACTTCTGAGTTGGAGCACCAGCATGGTTGGAATGGGAAGTGTTGCAAAGCAGGGCAATTTGGAGATATCTCTGCGGTTCTGGTCACTTATCACACTTATGCTGAATTATGCTTCACTTACATGAACTCTAACGATGTTACTCCAGCGAGGCAAAGCCAGCTCTTATGCTAATTTGACTATTTGTTAGTCTAATAACTCTTACTTACATTTACTGTGCAGCTTAATATTGTCAACACTTCTTAATTTTGGTGTGAGAGTGCTTTTATGGTGAATTATAACAGTAGAGGTTAAATTGCATAAATGCAACTTCCCAACAGGTCCATAACTGTGGAGTTTATAGCTGAAGAGATTTGTACATCATCACACCTGACCTTATGCACATCACTGGTTACTTCTGCATCAGGCCTTGTGTTTGACTTGGCAATGTCTACTAATTTATTCATCAAGGAGCATGTCTGTGTTTCCAGATCACTTGTGAGCCCTGCTGACCCCCCTGAGACTGTGTCTCTCCACGCCCTTTGCCCACAGGTCTACTCTGCCTCACCTCCCAAGTGCGCTGAGTGACAGGAGACTTTACAGAGCAGGCAGCACACAGGGCATGAGCTCAGAGAGTTTAACTGTGAGTCACAGCTCTGGGTCATTTGAGCCAGTCCAGAACAAGGTTTATGGATCTTAAGGGTCCCTGTTTGGAAGCACACATTATTTGGTTGTCTGTGTCATAAATCTCCCCATTTATCCCACTCGAGCTGGATGAATAATTGGAGAGAGGTTTGTGGCTAATTGATTTGCTGATCAGTGGAAAGGAGTCATGAATAATTTATTTGATGAATATTCCTCAGCCATCCGTAAAGCTGGTCAGTTACTGAAAATAATTAGTTGCAAACACTCAATTTTTCTGCCAATGGCTTCGTTCATTTGCAAGAGCACCTCACAGTTCTTGTCCTCCAGAGTGGGTCCCCATGGATTTCTCCTGGGCTCCGTGCAGAGGCTGTTCTTCAAAACAATTTGAGGACTTCATCATGGCTGTTCTGTCCATCCACTACTTTGTAGCTCACATAACAAAGTTCTCTTTTCCTCCCCGTGTCCTTGCAGGTACCGTGCTGAACCCCCTGAGACTGTGTCTCTCCACGCCCTTTGCCCACAGGTCTACTCTGCCTCACCTCCCAAGTGCGCTGAGTGACAGGAGACTTTACAGAGCAGGCAGCACACAGGGCATGAGCTCAGAGAGTTTAACTGTGAGTCACAGCTCTGGGTCATTTGAGCCAGTCCAGAACAAGGTTTATGGATCTTAAGGGTCCCTGTTTGGAAGCACACATTATTTGGTTGTCTGTGTCATAAATCTCCCCATTTATCCCACTCGAGCTGGATGAATAATTGGAGAGAGGTTTGTGGCTAATTGATTTGCTGATCAGTGGAAAGGAGTCATGAATAATTTATTTGATGAATATTCCTCAGCCATCCGTAAAGCTGGTCAGTTACTGAAAATAATTAGTTGCAAACACTCAATTTTTCTGCCAATGGCTTCGTTCATTTGCAAGAGCACCTCACAGTTCTTGTCCTCCAGAGTGGGTCCCCATGGATTTCTCCTGGGCTCCGTGCAGAGGCTGTTCTTCAAAACAATTTGAGGACTTCATCATGGCTGTTCTGTCCATCCACTACTTTGTAGCTCACATAACAAAGTTCTCTTTTCCTCCCCGTGTCCTTGCAGGTACCGGTCCTCCAGAGTGCACAGAACTTTCAAAGTGGGATTCTGCTAACACCCTCCACTTGGGATCGGGACATTGAGCAGTTTTGCCATGGAAGGGGAAGATGCAGATGCATGTGTCTGTGACACCACCAGATCCTGGCTCTTTCTGCGTGGCACTTTTGCTGTGTTGGATTAGTCCCATACAAATCACCTGTGAAGCCAACCTTTGGAGCAGAGATGCTGCCTCACCCACACGGCTGGGCCAGCTAAGGGATGGAGCAAAGGGCTGGGACAAGCACAAGAGAGGAGGAATATCCTACACCAGCCAAGCCCTAATTCCTTTCTTTAAGCATAAACCCTTAAGCAGACCACCTGCTTACCCTTAAGTGTGTCATTTTTCCCGTATCTGCATGAGTCCTGGTCCTCCGTTTGCAGGTATCCTTGCAGCACCTGGCACAGTAATCAGTCAAGACCTGCATGGCTGCTTTTTCTGGGTTCTAAAAAACAAAGGAGGAAAAAAAGAGACTCTTTGGTTTCTCTAAAATCACTGTTTATTTGCCAGTTCTTGCATGTTAAGATTTCTGAGAAAACAAACAATCTCCAGGGGCTTCTTGATGTTATTTGCCTTCTAGCAGAAATCCTATCAGCTTCTCCTGTGGTTCTCAGATCTGGCAGGGGCAGCTCCCCTCCCTCCTCTTTTTTCACCCCTAAACAACACGCAGACACCCTCCCCATTGAATTAACATCATCTTTCCCCTGCAATATCATGTTGGAGTGACTTCCTTGGCTCACAGTTGCAAATTTGGTCTCTCCCGTGCTGGGGATTCCGAGCAGCAGGAGTCAGGAGCTGCCTGGAGTGTATGCAATCCTGTGCCAGGCTGCACTTGTTCGGGAACGAGAATCTCCTCTTCCCGTTGAACGGGGTTGATTCAGAAACCCCTACAGAAGTCCTGCTGTGTTTAAGTTTAATGGGAATAGGACACTTGAGAGCACATGAGCTGTCCCTGATCGGGCGGGGAGAGCTCCCTCCCTGTCGGAAACCCATGAGTTTGTGCCAGCATCCGCAAGCCTTGTGTGGTTTTGGGGGGCGGTGATTTTTGTGGGAACTCAGCAGCTGCCCAGCCTCGAGCGGGGCTGGTGAATGTCCCGGAAGCCGAGCTGGCACTGCTGCGGGAGCCTCGGAGGGCTGCTGCTGCTGCTGCGGGCTGTGCCCGCCTGCTCGGCAGGAAGTCCACCGCCTGGGACTGAGGGGCTAATTGCATTATGCAATCTTTGTAGGCAGAGTCAGGACTTTAATTATGTCTTTCCTCTCCTTGCTGGCTCTCGGCAAAGTCACGTCGGCTCTGCTCTGTGCGATGCTCAGCCATGCCTGTGAGAAAGTGGGATTGTTACACAGCGGGGAGGTGGGGACGGAGGCTGCACATCCAAGGGTTTGAAGCTTGAGTCCCCGCTTCAGGTGCTTACCCCGGTCACTGGTCACTGACGCCGGGCTTGGAATTTGCATGTGCTCCTTATGACCCAGAGAGAGGGGATGTGCGCAGCCCTGTGCCTCTGGGACCGCAGCTCCCTCTCGGAGCATCCCCCGCGCTAGGCTGCAGCAGCTCTGTTGCTGTGTGCAGCACACAGGGGTGGGGCTGCAGCCCGCGGGACGCATCCCCACTCACAGCAGGTGCCAGGGGACCAGCCAACACCCCTTCTCCTTCCTTCTCTCGGGGCTGTCCTCCCCCGGGACTCTTGTTGCTTCCAGGGATGGCCAAACCCTGGCTGCTGGGGAGGGGGGCTGCCGGGGCTGCTCCACCACCTGGATTTACCGGGCTTTAATGTATTCCTCCCTTCCCCTTGCAGCAGATGCTCCGTGTAAATCAGCGCCGCAGATGAGCCGCGTCGTTCTGCACCAGCTGGGACTTTCGGCCCTGGAAGACTTTGCTGTGGCCTCCAATAAATACACCAAGACATCAATCCAGGCTGAGCAGGGAGGGCAGTAGCTTCCTGCCGGCACACCCCACACACCCAGAGAGGATCCTGCAGCCTGTGCCAGGGTTGGGCGAGCCAGGGTGGTTCCCAGAGCAACGGAGAGGAGCTGTCTCGTGTGTGTGCATCCTTCCTGGGGGGAAAAGGGCTCTGAGAGAGACGTCCTGGATGCCCACCCTGCCTTGTCGCCTTTATCTTTGCAGCACTTTGGAGAGAGCTTGCCTGGAAGCAAAGCACTGATGCGTGGGTATTTTTCACCTTCAGATTTGCTGTTGAGCTTGTTTAGGTGGAGGATGGGCTTAATGGTCCAGGCTTAGCAGAAAGAAAGGGGAAAGTTTGCTCAAGACTACCTAATTGATCTTAATGAGACAGGAAGGGCTTTGTGCTGCAAACACCAGTGTTTGTTTTGTGAGTTTAATGCATTTTCTGTCTGGGTTTGATTACCCTGGGGAAGTCCTCTGGCCTAATAAACGGAGCCATAGGGAATTAGAACTGATAATTTCAGTTGCTGCTCTCAGCCCAAAACAGCGCAGCCTTCCAGGGGGGAAACAGAACTGGGGAAAAGGTAATTGGTATGGATTCAATTAGCTCCCAATTACCAGCCAGCTTTGGCTCTGGTGGGTGAGCAGCAGCCAGGGCTGGGTGCCAAGGGACAGGGCACATCGAGTGGTGTCCTCCAGTGGGGTGACACCGAGCCCATTTGGGCACCCAATAGCGGAGCTGGTGCTCTCAAAGAGCCAGGAAACTTTGGATTTGCTGCTAATGATGAAAACAGTTGTTATCAGAGGGAAAATTCTATTTCAAACCCTGGGCATTTGGATCGTGACTTTCCTAGAAAATGGTGTGATTTCTGCTTTCCTCTACACTGAAAAATGGAGCCACAATGTGGTTTTGTGCTTTTTATTGGTATCTCCTTAAATGGAAGGGGGGAAAATGACTTTGAATCTCACAGCTGCTGCTGAAAAGGTGGGTCTCTAGAGAACAATGTTTCCACGGAGAGATTTCTTCGTGCCTGTTAACATCTGCCTATCCTCATGGGTTTCCTGGGGGAAAACCATATCCAAATCTGTCCCAAGCAAGAACTGGGACAAGGAGGTGCTGAACTCATGCTAGTGATGCACCTTGCTGCTGCAGCCATGGCTGAGAAATGCCCCTGGAGATACCAAGACCTGGCATGTTCTTGGCAAGAACAGGGCCATGCCATTCCTGGTACCAGTCACTTCACTCTGGCTGAAGAACTCCACGCTCGTCCTGCTGGGCATGGCTGGCATGGGTCAGCAAGGACAGACCCTGCAAGTGAGGGACAGGCAAGGCAAGGCAAGGGAGGGATTGGCAAGGCAAGACAGGGGAGCGGTAGGGGAGTCAAAGCACAGCAAGGAGGGGTAGGCAAGGCAAAGCAAGGCAAGGCAAGGTAGTGGAGGGGCAGGCAAGGAATGGTGCCAGAGGAAGGCAGACACACCTCCCACAGCATCCCTCCAGCCACTGGAGTCAAGTGAGGCCTTCCTATGGCAAGGGAAGGAGTTGGTGGAAACACAGCAGCTTCTTAGTGCTTCCCTTCTACACAAGCAAAACATCACTGCAAGCTCCGCTCGCTTCCATCAGTAGGAGGGAAAAGAAAATGCTCATTTGTCTTCTTTTCTTCCCTTTCTTCCTTTCTTCTGTTTTTTACCTTTGCAAACAAAGCTCACTTAAAAGGGCCTTCCTCCCTGAAGCTCCTTCCCCTTGCTCCAAATCCATCCCTGTGGGATGCAGCATGCGGCCAATTCACAGCTCTGCACAGCTGTAGGGACAAGGCAAAGCCACCTCCCCATTGTCCCCAGCCTGTCCTCGCTGCTCAGCCACCTGGAAGAGACATGCCAGCACCCCAGGGATAGGGAGAGTTCCGGGGACAGGGGCTGAGCAGTGCCGAGGGGCTGAGTCACAGGGACACCATGCCTCTGCATCCCAGGGAACGTCATGGGAAGAGCAGAGAGGGAGAGGAAGATTATTTATAGCCGCAAGAGCAATTATACGGAGCTGGTGTAGAGGAGCTGGCAGGCTGCTGGCTGTGCAGGCACAGTCAGAGCAGTGGGATGGGGGGCTGGGAGCTCATGGTGGGATGGAGGGAAGGGCTGTTCCTGACAGGTCATACTTGACCAACTGGCTGGCTGCACTCTGTAGAAAAATCAGGCATAGTCCCTGTCCATCTCTGCCTTTTTCACCTGAGCACAGCTCTGGGTTCCAGTCCCCAGCACCCCATCACTCAACTTCCTTCAGAGCTTGGAAAATCCCCTTTGCTGCTTTCTTGCCCCCTTGGACCAGAGATTTGTTCTGCTCATCGCTTCTGCTTCCCAGATCAATTTGCCGCTTTTCGCATTGGTTGCTGTTTATTTTCCCCCTCTGCCTGTTGGTGGATTTGGGGTTTTTATTGCTAATTACTCTTCCTTCTCCTCTGATGGGGAAAATACTTCCCAGTCCATTTTTAACTGATGTTAAGGGCATTAAACAATATTTATTACAGATAAACATTTTTAAATCAGTCCATCTGGACAGGCTGCTTTAGCTTGCAGCCCTTGTCAGAGGCTAGTGATGCCCTGAAATACTCTCTTGTACCCAAACCTGTCAAGGCTGAGACAAGGCACAGTCTCACTGTGCAATTTATGGTTGGAGACCAAATGGCTGTATAGGGAATGCACGGCTGGAGACCGTGTGGGCGAGACAAAAGCTCCCTGCAGAAGCCCAGGCAGCTGCAAAGTTGGGCTATATTTAATTTCAAATGCCTGGAGGGTTCCCGTTTGATTTCTGGGAGGATTTCAGACTGAGAGCTAATAGGGATATAGTTGAGGTACATCTAAGGCTCCTTGCAAACAGCGTACAGGCACCCGCTGAGCTTTTCAGGAGAAGCTGGGATGGTGCTGACTTCTCTGCTCAGCAAGGAGAAGTCCCAGGCAGGAGGAATGCCAGGGAAAGGGAGGTTGCAGAGGCCATGGTGACTCCAGCACCACGTGATCCCCAGGCAGGGCAATGGGCACTTCAGCTCTGGCCGGACAAACTGCCCAGAACAGCTTTGGAGGCAACTGGTGGCCTTTTGATGCACTTTACAAAGAGACAGATGATTCAGGCCCAGAGCCTGGATCACAAGAACTCCTCTTTGGGGAGGGAGATCCATCAGCTGAGGTTTATTAATCCAAAATCCTGGCTGAAGCTGTGAGGTCAGCCGAGCCCTGGAGCTTCTGGCCTTGCTCCTTGGTCAGCTTGTCAAGGCACAAGCCCAGGAAAGCTCTGCACATCATCACTCCTGTCCCTTGGGGGTTTTACAGTCATTGGAAAACTTTAAAAAAAGAGGTTGGGAAATCTCACCAAACTGTGTTAGAAGGTTGCAAGCCCAAGCATCAGAAATTAGGCAGGGCTAGTTTTATGCTAGTTGGTTTGACCTCTGTTCTTCCCCCATCTACATTACCATGAAGTGTTTAGTTAAATGATCACTTACTCCTTCCTCCTGGGGCTTTTCACTCGTTCCAGTGCACATGGAGCAAAATTAAAGTTGTGCAGCAACCACAAATCTGGCCTTTCCCAACATTTGAGTACTTATCTCGCTGTCTGAGCAACGTTTTTTTAACAGAGCTTATTTGTCTGTAGGATCTTAAATAATTTGGTGTCAGTTCCATTCCCACTGAATTCACTGGATAATTAGCTCCTGGTTGTAAGTGAGGAGCACATGGCATCGTTACCTTGTCTCCCCAAATGCGAGGCTTTGCGTGTCATGGGGTTTTTATATTAAAGCAGCCTGGCTGGTAAATGCCTCAAGAGGCTCTTGGTTCACATGCTGCAGACCAGGCTTCTACATTAAAAACCCATTTCAAGTTCCCCAGCAAAATGTGTGAGTCAGAAAAGTTAAATTATGTTAATTCTGTCTCGAATGTCCCAAGGATAAGCAAGGCCAGGATGCTGCTCTTGGGTTCCATCCCCTGCTCTGTGCTAATGTGCACTAATTTTCCTGGGGAGCTGGAGATATCGCTGTCGAGCAGGGCTATTACAAATAGGTTACTGGAGCCTTGTGCAGGGGAAAATGGGTTTATTTTCTGCAGAGAGAATGGTGAATTTGCATCTCAATGAATGCTTTTTCCTTAAAGGAATTTTCCATTATAGGAGAAATAAATTCTTCTTGTGGGTAAACTGCTTCAACCACCTCACCTGTGGGATATGTTTTCCCAGACCTTGCAGCCTCATCAAGGAGGTGCTGGCGGGGAAGCCCTGGCCTGGCCAGAAGGTGCTGTGAAGAAGGAGGGAGTGAAGCCAGCCCTCCGTGCTCTGTGATCTGGCTGCACTGCACAAGTGGCTGGGCTGGAGATGACTTCTCTGATGGGCAAAGCTACCTGATGTCTACCTGAGGCTGAAAATATCACAGCAGCTGGAGCCATGGGGGGCCAGAGGGAGGGGGGGGGGGGGAATTTTAGCTATGGCTCTGGAAAGGAGCAGATAATTGTGGTGGTGATGAACTGCATGAATCATTTAGAAGGATGTAATCTCGTGCCATATGTTATGTGTGAGTACGTGGAGAATGTGTCACATCCATTAGGACAATGATTGCACAGTTCATCTTTTTTTGGAAAAAAAAAATTCAAAAATCATTCCTAGACTCAGCAGCACTTGCAGGGCAGAGCTAGTGTTCCTGCAGTGGAGAGACTGGGTACCGAGGGCAGGCACCTGAGGAAGCATTAGTCTGTGTCAAAGAAGAAGAGAAAGAAACATCTGGGTGGGAAGGAGGGAGAGGAGAGGAAATACCGCTTCAGTAGGCCAAGAGGGCTAAATAAAACATGAACCTTTCCCTGGGCATCTTCAAGGAGGTCAGGATGGATGCCGAGCCCTGGGTGTAGGAAAGCCAAAGGCTTTGGAAGACTCACATCTTCCCCATTTCCAGCCAGCAATGCTCCAGACTCTGAATTTTGTTAAGGCTTTTCTGTGAGATAAAAGCACCCCTGCTTCTAGAGATGCCCCCCTTGCTAGGTAGGGCTCTGCAGCCGTGAGGTGTCCCTGCCCTTCTGCAGCTCCCTGGAGTGCTGTGCTGGAGAGCCCTGGGGAGCAGGATGGGTGACACAGGCATGGCTCTGTCCCCAGAGGACCTCACGTGCTGTGGGGCAGTGTGTGGCTGGCAGCTCCTGTGGGCAGCGTGTCCAGCAGGGATGGCCACGCTTGTGGCCGAATTGCCTTCCCAAGGCGTGCTGGGTGCCAAGGCTCCGGCCAGGAATTAGTTTTCATTAGCAGTTTTCCAGGCTTTTAGGCAGCCAAGCAGCCATGCCTGAAAGACTCTGGGGTGAGCTGTCATTACTGCACAAAGGTAGCTAAGCTCCCAAATCCTATTAGTGCAAAGGAAAGAGACACTGAGAATGACCTGAGGCAAGGCAGAATCCAGCTGCGATGCCTGGGAAGGGCAGCATCTCCTTCCCTCACATCTCTCACCCCACACCAGCAAGGCTGATGGTTCTTTCTGCCTCAGGCAGCTGACCCGGTGCAGCCTGCATCCTTCCAAAACTACCTGATCTCTGTGGTACCCACCATCCACACTGGGACTGCCCTTACCACCCACCTCCTGACACCATTCCCCAGGCTACTCTGTCTGCTCCTCCCTCCACAAGTGCCTTTATACACAGAGGAGCTAAAATCCAGCCCCAGGCTCCCCCATCAAGCAAAGTCGTGGCTCTCCTGCTGACTAACATTGGCTTGGCATGTGAAGGTTACTGTGCAAATTACCTATTTTTAGCCCCCCAAGTTTTTGCAAGACACTTGATTCAAGCATTGCATGACATTTCTATTTTTAAAAAATAATGCTGCCTTATGTCAATGAAGCTTAAGTCAAGAGGCAGAAAAATTGGCCAGGCTGGAAATTGCCATGAGCAGGGAGTCATCACCTGTGGCTGCTGCCACCGAACCAGGGAGGCCTCTGGGATGTCCCAAACCATGGGCAGGGGGCAATGCCAGGCGATGAGCAGTGCCCAGGATGGTCCTGTGGGCATGCACAGGCCCTCACACACACACACACAGATGCTCGATGGGTCAGGGGCACATTTTCACTCTCCAGGAGGCAGAAGGAGGGCTCTGGTGCACAGCCTCTCCTGTCTTGTGCTGCCCATCCCACTGCAGCAGCTTCCTGCCCTTTGTGCAAGTCCTGCCAACAGCACTCACTGAGATACTTCAGATTTCACGGGTCTAATTCATCCCCCCTGCTCCTCCTCCTGTCCAACAGCATAAGCCCATAAGGCTTTTTAAAGTGCTGCAGCATCAAGACACCTTCAAAGCAACACATTCCCTGCAGCAAGCAGGCACCAGCTCCTCTTCCCAAAAATCACAGCAGTGAGAGATGCTGAATCCCTCCCAAAATCCCTCCCTGTGGGACAGGGCTCTGCTGAGCTCCCACACTGTCACCTTCCACTCTCCAGCACTGACTTTTAGGTCCAAAGGGCTGAAAATAGTCACGAAAAGGAATGGTGGGCTGACTTTTGTCTTCAAGCAACTTTCCTATTTCTCAGATTTCCTGCAGTGTCCCTTGGACCTTTAAGTGATAAACTGCCAAAAAAAAAAAAAAAAAGCTAGTGGTGTTTGCATTTTTGTTTCCCTCTTCATGGCAGAGCATTGCAAAGGGCTTAACAAGGCAGCCCACATGGCACAATGGAGCAGTGTCTGCCCTGCATCTCAGCTCCTAAACTGGGGAGACTGGGAAACTTTTCATCCACCAGAAATTCCAGCAGAATTTTGAAGAAGAAAATGCCGTTACCCAGGAGGGACCGTGGCTGTGACTGGAGATGTAGAGCAAGGAAGGACCAGCTGGGAAGTTGCCAAGGAATTGCTTGCTTGTCAGAGACATGCAGGGCTTCCTTTTGGGTCCAACACCAGACCAAGATTTTGGGGAGCAGATGCCGATATCACACCACCCAGAGCCCTTTAACTTTGCATTTCCCACCTGACAGTGCAGTTGGGGCTGGAGAGGGGATGAAAAATGCACAGCCACGTCAAGTGAGCTTTCTGACACTTTCTGCATGTTATACTCTCTGTCAAGTGATTTTCACCCCCAGCAAGCTCGAGGCAGCGTGGTGTGCAGTGAAGAATACAATAAAATTGAATTATTCTGGCGCAAGAAATTTTCCTCCTCCCATTTGTCAAGCTTTCTGCATCTCATTGTAGAGCAAAGAAAAATCACCCAGCGATCCATCAGGAAGGGGAAAAAACATAAAACCTCCCCAGTTGGATGGCACTGCATCTGAGCAGTCCCTGGGGTGCTCAGGCTCCCTGCCAGGTTCCTGGATTTCCCCCAGCCCGTCTCCCTGGAGTTGTGCCCCTCTGTCCCCAGTGCCAGGTGATTTCTGACAAAGTACTCTTCAGCAGAACATCGGCTGAGTGATGCAGGACAGTCCCAGGTGAGGCTGTTTCTAGGGGCAGGTTTCCATTGCCCCCAGGGGGACTGGAAGTAGGGTGGTTTTGTAGAGGTTGTGCTCTCTGAGCTCCCCCTCTGCATGCAGCGTGCCAGGGAACTCAGCTGCAAAGATGAATTTCATATTGATTTCTATAGCTCTGCCAAAATTCTTTATTAGGGAGCTGAGCAGCACACAGTGATGGAAAACTTCAAGAATGGCTTGAACTGCTGAAGGATTTTCTGAAAATCCAGGAGAAACTGGAAAAGACACTGAGGAGGAGGAAAGTACTCTGCTCTAAAAGGGACAAATGGGGAGATAAAGACTTTTGCAGGCTACGTGTTTCTTCTTTCTTCTGAAGGGAAATTATACCCAAGTTCACATCTCCAGAAGCTTTTGATGAAATAGCAATTTTTGATTGAATGACTGCATTAAAAGGTGTCCCGCCAACTCTATTCTGCTTTAGCACACCTGTTTTATCTGTGAACACAGACCAAGGAATTTCTTTCCACTCCCTTTTTATTTTTTGGGGACTAGAAAAGGTCAAACTCATAGTCTGTTTGGACTTCATAGAAGAAGCTGTATTGAACTTAGCAGATGTCATCGGGGCGAAGGAAGCAGCAAGACGTGGCTCAGGGGCTGGATGGGTGAAGGGCTGGGGAACAGGACAATTCAGCCCTCAAGGCAGGGCCAGGAGTTGGACTTGATGATCCTTGTGGGTCCCTTCCAACTCAGGATATTCCACAATTCTGTGATTCTTTAAGTAGAATATCAGCGATGCCAGAAAACTTCATCCTTTCCTTGCAAAGGGCCAACTTTGCCTCCTAAGAGTTTTTTCCCTGCCCACCCTTCCAGCTCCCAGTGCCTCCTGCAGTGCAGTTCATCTCTCTTTGAGCCGAGGCTGCCTGCACTCTGCCAGCTGGCAGGAATTCCCTTTGACAGCCCAAACCTGTCAGCAGCCAAATACCTTGAACTCTGGAAGGTATCGATATAGACATTAAAGAAAAATAAAGGGGCTGTCCTTCCAAAGAATTTATTTCCTTAAAAAAAAAAAAGTCACAAGCCTTTTTTCTGTTTAAAAAAAAAAAGAATTTAAAAGTCAGTGGTTTTTGGTTTGGTCTGTGTAATGCTGTTCTTAAAAATTGCCTTTCAGAGAGGTGCTTTGCCCTCACCCAGTGATGGTACCCAGGGCTCTGCCTCAGCACCTCTTTGGTTTTTCTGGGTGCAGAGCTGGACAAGTCAACAAATTTCTGCTCTTTTTCTCCTCTGATAATTTTGAAGAGTAGGAATGACCTGTCATGGTTATTTTGTGTCATCGTCAACAAAACAGAACACTCCTTCTGCAGCTTGCAAATAGCAAATAACTTAATAATGTCATACCATTATGCAGCAAACCATTTCCTTGACTCTTAAATGAAAGAGGCTTTCCAATATGACCAGTTTGTCACTATCCTGTATGGTTTTCTTTGAATGAATTCTACTGCTTCCAGTTAAAAAAGAAAAACAAAAGATTATTGGGGGCAGGCGGAGGGAGGGTGTCACTGAATGCTTCACCATTTTTTTCTCTTTTTTTGAGAAGCAGGAGGCAAATCCAACTTTCCAAATTGTCCTCCAAGACATTTGGCCAAAGCTTTCCCCTGCTCCCGGGCAGCATTGCTCAGGAACCCCTGGCTGGGAAAGCAATACCAGGAGCTTTGCTGCTGCCTTCCATCCCCTCCATCCTCTCCCTGCTCTCTCCCAGACAGCTGTGGAGAACTGCTGCTGCTTCTTGGCAGTCACAGGCACGCACAACACAGGAACCTCTGTGCCCACCAAACCCACTCTCAGATAAGCAAGAACTACACATTAATCTAATTATAAGTGTCCTGCAGGAGCAAATATTTAGCTAATGAAATCAAGGTAAGGAAAAAAAGAGCTTGTTCAAAATAGAGCTGACCAGGCTTTATAGAAATGACATCCTTCCCAAAAGCAATGTCATTGTCTGAGCTCGTGGAGATGTCGTGTCCCCAGTCTGGCCCCTCTGGCTGGCCAGGTACCTCAGCCAGCTGGACACTGAGCATGAGGGACCTCAACACACCCTTGTGCTCACAGAGCAGGACCAGTTAGGCCCACATGACAGAGGTGACATCTGGGAAGCACAAACCTTTCCAAGGCTGCCACAGCCAGAGTGCCCCCACCCCAAGAAGCCATGACCAGAGTCAGAAGGGGGTCTGCCCTAGTGCTCAGCCCCCAAGCATCACCCAGAGGTGCCAGCACCTCCCCTGGGGTTATCCCTACTGGGCTGTGATTTCTCTGGGTATTTCATGTTTCTCTGCAGCCCCAAATCACACCTCAGTGAGGATTAAAGAACCATTTCTCTGCCACATTCCCTGCAGGTCCAGTTCTCTGCATTCCTCACAGACCCCAGGCAACAAATGAGAGGGACTGTCCATAGGGACAGCAAGAGCAAAGCCTTTCTTACAGAACTGGCCTTAACTGCACACTAAATTTGGGTTAATTATGAACACATGCTCCAAGATAAAACTTGAAGGAAGAGCTGAGCATCAAATACACAATGAATCTAATTAACGTGAACACAGCTAATTAGATTTGAATCTGTTCTCAATATTGCATGTGTGCTCGAAACTGCTGGCTTTATTGGAGTAATTAAAAAAGTTAAATAGGGTTGGATTCACAAATTCAGCAGCCCCAACGATTTCTTTTTAGGCATGTGGTCTTTCCGTATATTGTTTTGTTTTATTTTATTTCTTGAAGAAACTATTATTTGTGGATCATTTGTTCCCCCAGAACTTGACAGATTTGAATTCCCGGAGCTGCTACTGCTGCTGCTCTTGCACAGAGAGACAGGGATCTGCAGGAGGAGCCATTTGGCACATCCATTTAGGTGAAAAAAATGTCTCCTGCCTGGGAAATTGCCTGCAGAGAAGCAAGGGAAGGAGCCCAGCAGCTGTTTGGGCAGACAGCTTGGGATGGTCAGATCCAAACTTGGCTCCCAGGGGTTTCCCAAGGTTAGGAATGATGGAGCTCAAGGCCAGACTATCCTCCCTGCCATGAGCCTGCCACACTCTGGAGGTTGGGCCGTGTCTGCTGAGCACATCTGGGCAGCACTGGGAGGCAGTTGAAGCATCCCAGGGCCAGCCCAAATTATGGGAATTGGCATGGGGCAGCATTGCTGGGGGATAAAAGGCAGCTCCAGGCTCACGGGGATATTTTAGTGATGGGAGTTGGGTTGGGAATGTAGCACAGGCTCTCAGGAAGAATCAGCGGCTGCTGTAAGGTCCTCACACGAGCTCTGGGAGGCTGGAGGGGGAGAAGCTGGTGAATTTATGGCTGAAAACATGATGCTTTGCTACTTCCAGTGATACCTGAAATGGTGAGCACCTGTGGGTTAAGCAGCCTGCTGGGATAGCCCCTCTCCCCGGGAGGGAGCAACCAAGGGATGAAGCCTCTTGGAGCCCCTCTAGGCTGAGCCCACAGATGAGGGTGCTCCTGAAGAAGGGCTGTGTGGGATAGTTAGCAAATTCTACTCGTCCAGCCCAAAGCCCAGTGCAGCTCCTGAGGTCCCTTGCAGTCTGCTGCTAGTGACAGAGTGGAAGTACATGTGTTAAATACGATGTATCGCTTATCTTAGAAAGGCTCAGCCCCCTGATGAAATTGGACTGAGTCCTTAAAGCTGTTTCTTTGACAATTTTTCTGTTTTTTCACATCAATTCTAAAGGTGAGACATTTTTAAAGGAATTGTGCTTTTGGTCTCTGTTTCATGCTTCTTACTCCTGCTGCTGTTTTTCACTGTCACATAAAGACTGGTCTGGTTAAGGCTCCTGACAGTCTCTTTATAGCTGGAAATCCACTGCAGTGGATGCTGTTGGTTAAAGGTCGCCCTTGTGATCTCATCCTCTGATCAGTGGATCCAGCCTGGACCAAAGCCCTGCACAAACAGCAGGAGCCTCCTCTCTGCTTCTGAGGTCTGGTTTTGTTGTGTTGTACCTGGAGGAAAAATCATATTTTTGTTCAAGCGCAGTGTTTACAAAGCAGCAGAAATGAACAGGGTGGGGGAGATGCAATGGAAACTTGCCTGGGAATTTTGGACACTAGCACACCCAGCAGAGGCAGTTGGCTTTACTTAATTAAAATGATCATTGTGCTGAAATACCTAATTAGATTCAGGCACCTGTAGCCAGACAACCACAGTATTATGCATTGGCTCTCATGGCAGCGATGTCGCTGCTGCACTCGGCGCTCCCGCCTGGCACCGTGTCAGACGGATGCTGTGGTTCACTGGGCTTCTGCACGTGGTGGGCCCTTCTCAGGGGCAGCCCTGCGGAGCAATTTTCCAGCGTGGAAAAAAAGGAGCTTGGACCTTTTGTGTGCGCCTTTCAGCCAAAGCACTCGAGGGTTTAGCTGATCAAGAAAGATCTTCAGTCATCACCCTGGTAGCAAACACTCAATGGCCGCTGAGACAGGCCCTAGCAGCAGCCATGGGTTTCAGGGAAGATGGGGTTTTAAAACTCCCAGCCCCAAGGTCAGAGGCTGAAAAGGTTGGATTCACAGGATATGTGTCTTGTTGGGAATGCTCAGCTCATACAAACATCTCCAGGACGCAAGGAGCTGGGGCGGTGTGCTGGGCTGGTCACACATGGTCCTGGGGATGGAGAGTGGTCTGAAGTGGCCATAGCATGTGGCTACATGCAGACCCTTGGGTTTGTGTCGCTGCCTGCCATCACAGTGCAGAGCTTCCTTCTGCCTCTGGCAGCAGATCCCAGGGCCTGCAAGCTGCAGCATTTGCTGCCTGTGCAACCCTGTCATTGCACACAGACCTTCACAGCACCCTGTGTTGCACCCTGCAGACCCTCCAGACCTCTCCCAAGCTGGGAGAGGGGTCTCCAGGGCCTGGTTTGAGTGGCTGAGCTCAGCCAGCTCTGTCAGGCCATGTGTATGGGAGCTGGCTGGACTCAAGACCAGGAGATTGCCAAGTGCTGACATGCAGCTTTATCTTACAATTGATCTGGAGGCAGAGGGAGCTGGGAGTTAATGAAGCTGGCTGTGGATTTAGAGGGGTGAGGATTGCTTGTGTTCCGTTAATGGGCATGAATCACCAGTGATGGCTTCCCATTCCTTACTGTTGGAATGCAAAGGGCTCCCCTGCAGCCCCCTGAAGCCCCTCATGAAGTGCCATAAGGTCATGATGCAGCTTTTGGGCCTGGCATGCTGCTGCAAGGAGGACATCCCCATCTCTGGGGATGCTGCAGCAACCAGGGCACAATTTTGTGTGACGGGAAGGAGAGTGACACCCCTGAGCTGCTGGAACAATTTCATGAGTCACCACGTCCTGAATTTCACTCCAGCCCACCCATCTGTCATGACTTGGCTGCAAGACAGAGCGGTGAATGAGTGATCTTCCCACACGGAGAAGAGCAGAAACAGACGGGAATCCGCCCTGTATTTTCAAAGTGGAGGTTTTGATTACCACGGAGCACAATAACTGACAAGCGCACTGTGGAGTAATTATTGTTGTGAAAGTAAAACCACCACCACTTGCCTTCGCACGTGCTGCGAGCACTGCTTCGGCAGCATGAGGAGCAGCCCCAAAGCGGGGATGTCTGCACACACGGGGCAATGAATGCCTTTGGGGGGGAGGAATGTGGGGGCTAACGGGGAGAGGGAAACGTGGCCATGGAGCATCGAAGCCTTTGTCTCCACAGGGCGTGTGAGCTCCTCCGGGAACGCAGCCAGGATGTGGCAGGGCTCCAGCAAGAGATCCTGTAGATCATTGTAACATGGCTGTGTCTTACAACTGCACAGTGTGCGCAAGAAAGGGGTGTCCAGATCAGCTGAGCTTTGTCCTTTCCGAGGCTGGGAGTTGATCTATCTCCCTGCTGGAAGCCCTCTGACAGCGTGGTGATGCTCACAAGCCCTGATGCTGGCAGCAGTGCACGAGGAAGCTGTGGTTTGCCCCTCGTGCCCAGCCCTCTCCCTCCTTTCAGCTGTGCAAATTGGAGTTATTGCCACAGTATTTTCCAGTCTTCTTGGAGCCAAAAGCACATCAGTACTTATTTTGTTTAATTTACGCTTAGTTTCCTGCATGGAGCTTCTTGCAGTTCTATCCCCAAAAATACATTCGGAGGAAAAGGTCAGCTCTTCAGGGCCCAGCACTCTATAAAGCCCATAGTAAGGGAACATAATATAGCAGATAGAGCAAAATTGGTTTCTCTGTTACTGAAAACCTCTCAGGTCACTGGCTTGTTTGCTAGGCTCTGAGTAAATAATTTCTCTCCATTTCAACTGTTTCCCAAAGTACTTCCCACAGGGTGCCCAGCACCTCCACTGCCCAGCTCAGAGCTGCAGGGTGCAAAAGCCTTGCTCCCAAGTCTGGCAATAGGATATAACTGGGTTTGGAAATTGTATTTGACCCTCCTTGCTCACAAAGGCCTTGCTAGAGGCAAAGTGATATTTCTCTTCATT
Organism: Corvus brachyrhynchos; assembly: GCF_000691975.1. NCBI lineage: Eukaryota > Metazoa > Chordata > Aves > Passeriformes > Corvidae > Corvus > Corvus brachyrhynchos. The sequence continues at coordinate 2,171,566 of NW_008237239.1, read as the reverse complement.
TCTTGGTGAACAGCTCACTCAGTCATTGTTACTGCATGGGTAGTACCAGGCAATTTTGGAACCAGTCCTTGTCCAAAGTCCATTCCATTTCAGAGAAAATCAAACTCTGGCTGTTTTCTACCAATTGTGTTTCTGGCTTGTGAGGAGGCATTTCCAAACAGAGATCTTTCCCTTGAATGCTGATGAATACTGGGTTTTACAGAGCCATCAGAGACCTTCCCAGAAGGTTCAATGTACTGGGCTTTTTTAAAGGGGGTGGGGGAGAGATTTTTTTTTTCCTCTCCTAGCTTAGGCATCCTTTTCAAACTAGCAGAGGGTAGGATGGCTCCCAACTCCCTTATGTTTCTGCACATCATGCTGAGACACCCAAGGGCACCTTGCCTTTCCCGTGGAAAAGAAGCTGGTCCATCTTCCAGTGACTGCCAAGCTGGGGAGAGGTGTACAGGGAAGTTGACATGGACCTGTGTGGCTGGGGAAAAAACTGGTTGTCAGGCTGAGTCCTGTCTCCTGAGAGGCAGGGTAAAACCTTGAACTCATATTCAAGAAGCGTCCAAACACAAATATGTTATCAGCCAGCTTCCCTCCCTAAACTCATTTGCAGAAATTCATTTCAAGAAGCATTCTGGAAAAAAAAGAAATTCTTACTGTTTCAGTGACCAGAGATGTAGTTAAAAAAAAAAATTCTTATTTCACATTGAATGGAGCACTTGATTCAACTCATAAGCAAACACATTGGTAAGTACTGCAGAACAAACCCATTCTCATTTAAATTTAGCTTGATTTCTAAATGAAACATTTCTAACAGATCGCTGGAGTCTCTCAGGATTGTTTCTATTTAACATTATGACTTAGCAATGACCACATTTGGTGAAAGGAAAATCACTTTGCCAAATGTACAGTCATTTAGGCGAGCCTGAAATGGTGAACAGCCTCTAAACAGATGGCCATGTTTTCTGAGCCTTGTTTGGGGCCCACTGACACTGAGGTTGAGCTGTTGTCCTGGATGTTTCTTCCAAGCATGGAGAGGTCCCCGGTCTTTCTCTCCATCCATGTGAGGTTGGGTGATGTTTGGGCAAGACATGGAGGCAGGGGACTAGTCATGATGGGGAGGGCTTTAAACCTCTTCCCCATTTCTCCCCCTGCCTCCCACATCCATAAATTATTCACTTCATTGCAGAGATCTCATGAATTATTGATCTCAAATTTGGTGTCTCCTAGCAACATGTTTACTTATTCTACTGCCATCCTTGTCCAGTCTCTTGGACACAGGGGATGTCTCTGGCCCCTCTCCCACTGGCTCCCCTCGCTCCCCCTGCCCAGAGCCAGGTGTCACAGCCAGGCTGAGCCCTTCTCTCTGGCTCTGTGGGGGACATGGGAAGAGTTTGCCTGAAGCTCTGAAGTCAAACTCTCTTCTAAGGGCAAAACCTGTGGGCTCTGTGCCATTCCAGGAAGAGTCAGTGCTATACTCCACAGGGGATGCTCCTGTCTGTCTTGATCTGGATCAGCTGCTCCAAAGCTGCTCCCAGAGCCCAGATCACTCTGTTTGAATCTGGAAGTTGCCTCTAGGAGTTTCCTGCCTCTTGAAAAAAACGGGCAGAAGGATCA
>NW_008237239.1:2147018-2169947 GCF_000691975.1 Corvus brachyrhynchos | reverse complement strand
AAAAACCTTTTCAAAGAGTGTAGCCGGAAGGGAAAAGAGACCCCAAAATCACCTCTGTCTTGTAGCAAACTCTTCTGTTTGGTCATTTCCCTGGGAAAGCAGATGAGAAGGAGCTTTGCAGCATCTCCCAGCCATATCTCCATCTCTGCAGCCTGCATGGCAATTGCTGAAAACCTTCCTGCAGCTGGGGGGTGTGCAGGTGGGCAGCAGCTGGACCATCTCTGACAGCCCTGGGGAGCTGACCTCTCCATCCAGCTGTGTGGGGGTTCCAGAGGAGGCAGGGTGAGTGCTGGAGGATGGAGCCAGGCTTCCCTGCTCACTGCTGCTTCAAGCCATGCCTAGTTAGGCAGATCCTTGGCACAGTTCTCTGCCTGGATGCACCATGCTCAGATGAGTGGGATCCAAGATTTTTGGGACTATCCCTGTGCTGCATGAGGCTGGTGGCCACTGAGCAAGGGCAACCTTGCATCCCCATCCACTGATCCTTTATAGCTCCCCTCTGATCTTCCCTGTGCTTTAAGTTTGGGGCTGGTGTGGGTCTGGAGAGTGTACTTGCAGCAAGGCTTTCTTTCAGCTCCTGCTGGAGCAGTCCCACACTCTGCAGTACCTGACTGAATCCCCAGTGCCCATGATAAGAAGGGGCTGATGCAGCCCCATGCTACAATCTCCTCTAAAATGCCACCTCCTCTCCCTATGTTTCATGCATAATTCAGAGGTTCCTCTAAAAATAAAGTTCCTCAGGTAGCCTCTGAAGACTGAGTAATTTGCCTCCCTGATCACGGGTGAGGTGAAGAGCTCTGCTCTCCCTTGGGGCCAGTTGTTTGAGGTCTGGCTGAGGTCCCAGCCCTGCACTTGCTGCTGGAGCAGCTCAGGGAGCAGAAACCCACCCGGCATAGCGCAGGATCACAGCCACTGCTGTGTGAGGGCATTACTGGGCTCTGCCTTTCTCTTTCTGCAGGGACAGCAGCCCATGAAAAACATCCACTGATCTTTTTTATTTTTTCCCTCGTTGTGTTGCCTTACTGGTGACCTGCAGTGACAGTAGTGCCGTGGGGGCTTCGGAGGACCATGTCATGCAGAGCAAGAATAGCAGAGGTTGTTTGTTAACAAGACAGTGGCAAGGAGATGACTGCATCAGGCTGTTACATGGCGACTTACATGTGTATACACAAATGCCTGCTACCAAATCGAGGGCTGTGCAAGGTAGAATGCAGGACATCTGCCATGGGAATGTGTTTTGAGTGTGCTACATCACCCCCAACACAGGGTTTAATAGCCCTAGATCAGTTTTAATAAAAAAAGGAAAATCTTGGCCTTCCTCCAAAGCCTCCAGCTCCTCTCAGATATTTTGATGGTGTTCTGCTTTACTGAATCCAGGTATGCACCTAGGTCCTAATACGCAGTTAGTGCTTCATCTTTATTCATATTTAGTGGCTCTCAGTAAAACATTTAAAAGACAGGAAACTCTGCTCCCTCTTGTTTGTTGTTTGGTTTTTTTAAAGCAAGCTGGAAACCCAGAGGTTACTGCTAGAAATTCTTTCTGATCAATGGACTGATAATGACCTTCCTTATGCTGTCAGTTATGCCAATTATGTTTCCCTCTGCCTTGGAAAAGATCCCTGCCAGTTTGCCTGCAAATCTGCAGCAATGGCAGACATTCCCATGGGTGGGAGTGACAGGTGGGCAGCAGAGTGGATGCCCGTTCTTCCTTTGGTTAATGGCCTTGGTAGCAAATCCCAGGAAAAGCAGAGCATGACCAAAGCAGCCCAGCAGCTCTGCTCTCTGGCCCTTGCTGTTTCCAGGGCTCTCTAAGGCTCACTCGTGCTCAAAAGCACCCTGAGCAGCCAAGAATGGGTGGATTGCTCAGGAATAAGAAAATGATGGGCAGCAGACAAGTGCCCCTTTGCATTTTCTGCTGGTCTGTTAGTCACTTCCTGATTTCCCAAAATAGCAAGCAAAAGAAATAGTTCTTTAGCACTGATATGACAATAATAAATAGGTCTGGAGCGACTCTGTGCTCTGCTTGGGCAGGGTCACAATCCTGAGATCCTCTGAATAAAACATTCTACTGCATGTGCCAGCATTCTACTCCATGTGCCAGGAGTCCATGCTGCTGAGGGAGGGAAGCCCAGGACAAATCCCTGAATTTTGGACCTTCTTACTCTTTTCCCCATGGCAGGCACTGAAGCAGTGGGCCTCAGCACCACAGAGTGCAGTGAGTGCTAAGCATCTGCATGGCTTTGAAAAGTTCCTAGGCAAGTAACTGAAAAGAACTCTGTCCCAGACACACACCTACTATGGATTCCTCCATAGGAACATGGAAGTGCTCTGTGACAGGCAGGTGTGTGTGGTGACGTTTCCACTGCAGACTGACAGATCAGGGGACTGTAGATGTAGATGAGAAAGAAGCTGGGGACTGTGTGGACAATGACTCTTAATTTGAAGTACTGTTTTTGGACTGTGTCTGTTGGTGTGGGACTTCTCCTTCTGACACTTTTGAAGTTGACCTCATCTCATTTTTCCTGTTTTACTCTGATCTAACTCCCTGGGAGACACTGGGGTGAGCCAGGGTCTTGCTGGAGGTCAGGGGTCTCCTTGCTCAGCCTAAGCATGGGGCCACAGCCCCACAGTGTGACTTCAGGGAGGCTGGGAAGTGGCTGAGATGTATCTCATTGGACGGGAAATCAATATCTAGTTTTAAGATACTTTTCTATTGCTGTTGATTGCTTTATATTATATTAAGAGCCCTTCAGGGCTCTGTCTTGGAAACAGTGCTCTTTAATATCTTTATCAATGACAGAGACAGTGAGATCGAGTGCACCTCCGTGAGTTTGCAGATGACACAAAGCCAAGCAGTACGTGACTCAACAAAAGGAAGGAATGCCATCCAGGGGGACACAGACAATCTTGAGAAGAGTGACAGGAGACACTGAGGTGTGGGAGCCTGTCCAGCAAAGGGCAACAAAGGTGGGTAAGGGCCTGGAGCATAAGTCTGAGGAGGAGTGGCTGAGGGGTTGTTTAGCCTGGAGAAAAGGAGGCTAAGGGGGGACCTTATTGCTCTCTACAAATTCTTGAAAGGAGGTTATAGCCAGGTGAGGGTCGGGCTCTTCTCTCAGGTAATAAGTGACAGGACAAAAGGAAATGGCCTCAAGTTGTGCCAGAGGAGGCTTAGTCTGGATACTATGAAAAATTTCTTCACTGGTTGTCAAGCCTTGGAAACAGGCTGCCTAGAAAAGCAGGAATTCTTCCTCATCCCCTAACTTTCTCTGTTAGCCAAAATAATGCTTCTTGCTTTGCAGCTATTGGTTTCAGCATGGAAAACATGTGTAATTGAATTGGAGACAGCTGCTGGGATTTGCAGAGAGCCTGAAAGAGTTACTGCAAGATACCCACAGCTGCGTGCACTTGACTGTGCTGCTAATCACAGTGCAGGCAGCACCTTCATTACTTTCACTGGCATACTCACAGAAGAAAATATCAGATAGGAGAGCTGTAACACAGGAAAATGAAGGAGGTAGAAGGCGGAGATGTGCAAATCCGGTAGATGAAGATATTCAAGAAGTCTCCTTGGGTCCTTGGATGGTGCCAGGGTGGCCAGCGCTCCAAGTTTCTCCTTCCCTGCTGTCAGCACAAACCTTGTTGGGCTCTGGCATGGATTGAAGGGGCTGAAAACCAGAGAAGTTACCAGTCTTTTGTATGCCAAATAAGAAGGCAAACCCCTTGGCTCTAGAGTAAAGAGCCAAAAGCTGCTGTCCTTGGAGTGCTGGGATAGGAGGCAGCTGTTTTTTCCTTTTTAATCCAAGCAAAGCAGGCACCTGAAGGGGATGGCAGAGCACAAGTGCCTTGCTCAGATGCCAGGGGGCTGTGCAAGCAGGAAGACTGTGGGACCCTTGAGGATTCTTTTATCTCAGGAACAGCAGGATTTGCCTATTGCTGTATCTTTCCATGTAATTACTGAGCACTGCTGTCTGAAGCACTCACCGTGGCACTGTCAGGATCCCTCTCACAGGCAGCAGGGAGGGCAGCAAGGGCTAAATGTGAGAGCACAGCTGAGCTGACGTGAGGGAGGAAACAGCCTGTGCAGGTTCAGATCTCCACAGGCTGTCAGCCCCCCACAGCCAGGAGGGGAAGGCAAATTGTGGCTCACACAGGCTCTGGGCTGCATCTCTGCTCTCCTCCAGCAAGACACACCATGGGCCAGGCCAGCACCTGACCCTGGTTCACATGTTTTACTTCCTGTGAAAGTGGCCAGCTCAGAATAATACTGTGGAATAGGTGGAGAACGGGAAATTTTGGGGACACAGACAGCCCCTCCCCATGTCTGTGCTGGGTGGGAAGAAGGTAATTTGCGCAAGCCCAGCTCCCTGCAGAACGTTTCTGGCAGGGTTGGTAAGAAGCTCTCCCTTTTGCACAGAGACTCCTTTGGGCCTTTTCCGAGATGCAGACAAAGCCATCCCCTGTCTCGAGAGCATCTCTCTGCTACAGTGGGAACGTGCAGCGCATCAGAAGAGCCTGCCCCCGCCACCACACCTCTGCTGTGCTCTCCCTGCAGGAGGAGCCCCAAAGCCAGCATGTTCTCCTCATCCCTGTGCCCCCTCAGCCCTGGACATGCTCACTGACCCAGTGCTGGGTGGATGGCACCTGCACTGCTGGAGGGGCTGTGTCAGACCCCAGCTGGCTGGCAACTAAACAGGCTTATCTGGCCACTGTTGAGAGCCTCTGGGAACATGACCTCCCTTGCCAGTGCACTTGTTGCCTTGCACAGGAATTTGTGCTGGCACTGGCACCTGATGCTGTGGCTGCCAGGGACAAAGAGGCTCCAGATGCTGCAGCATTCCCATATCTGTCCCTTTGCATTCATAAATGTAGGTTGGGGATATTTGTTTTAACAGCATGACCCATTTAGCACATTCGGATGTCTTCTGCCGAAGTGACAGGTTTAACATTTCCCTTTAACCAGTACAGATTATGCCACCCCTGGGTAATGCGTGAACAAATCACATTGTTAGCGCTGTGCAATAAACCACTTTTATCTCACATTGGGAGAAGCCACCGAGGCCTCACTGACACCACACTGGCTTTGAAAGCTGGGGGGCAGACTTGAAACCAGCTGATATTGGCTGCCCAGCCCTGTACACACAGGCTGAGCCCCCCTGGAGGGAGGTGGTGCTGCCTGAAATGGGAGAGGGGGTGTCACAGCTCCCACGGGTGCTGTACAGTGCTACAGAAATGATCTTGGCATCACCTGAGAGTGGAACAACTGGCACAGGCCTAACTCCCCTTTTGCCTGGCAGCAGCAGTGAACACGAAATTTTTTGGTGGTGGCATTCCTTCCACCCCCATGCTTCATCCCCACATGCTGAGTACATCCTGATCTGCAGTTCTCAGTCAGAGTAAAAGTCACCATTTGATGTTCCTTTCAAGTTCTGGTGGTGAGAAAATGGGACAAGGTACTCAGTATCTCACCAGAGAGTCTCTTGCAGGTCTTTGGGACAGAGGACCCCAAATGAAGCTTGGCATGATATATTTATTATTCCCATAAAAGTGAATCTTTCAGGGTTTTTTGCCAGATGGCTCCTTTGATACAGACCTGTTTATTCACTGAGGTGGTCAGATCTATGTAACACCATACACTGGGAAAAAGAATAAGCACTACAGCAGCACTTATGCCATACATACCAGTTTGCACTGACCCTAAAAGCCACAGGGTAAATCTGCTGTTTAAGAAGAGGTTTTTAATGTACTTTGCATGCTTTAGCATCATTAACGGCTTAATGAACTAGGCTAATAATGACTTTTGAGTTGCATATAGGCTTCCATGCAGATGTTTAGCATCCTCCATGGGACTGAAAAGATGATTTCGCTTTCCTTTGAGGAAAGAAGGGAGGAAGAGGGGACGGGAAGAAGAGGAGATTCTGGGAAGTAGATGCACAGCTGCTGAAAGGAGCTGAAGATGTGATGCTGTGTCAGCAGCACTGGTGAGTACCTGGCTGTCTGACCAGGAGAGCTCTGCAGGTGATGGACCCAAGAAAAGTGGGCTGAGGCTGATCCAGGGAAACACAAAGGGAGGGTGTTACCTGCCTTTTGGGAGGGAGAGGGAGAAACAAATGTGTGTGGGGGTCCAGCAAGAGAATAAATGCAGGAGACAGTGCCTGGGACAGGGTGGCTGGGAGAGGAGCTGTGGTGGCTTCAGTTCCTGCTGGAAAACCACTTGGATAAAGCTGCATGCTCTGCACCAAGGCTGTTTCTGGAGCATTTAACCATTAATATCCTTGCACAGCTGGCCACAGTCTGGTGACCCAGCAGCCACAGGTTGTGACTCAGATCCAGGCAGGTTGTTGAGCCAGCAGCCTGTCCCGTCCTGTCCCTACCCAGGGCCTCCAAAGGGGCTTAACCCTGTCCCTGCAGAGCCTGGAGCTTCTTGGTTTGGCTCTGTGCCCGGGGATGCTCAGGGCTGTTCTCATCCTGGGAAGGACTTAGCTGGTGTCTCTGCCTAAAAGTACAGGACACTGCTTCCAGGTCTGCTGCCTGCATGATCTTTTCCTCATTAAGTAAAAGAGAGGAGGAACTGGTGCAGTGTAATGATTTTCCTCTCCTTACATTTGGCTGCTCATTGATACTGGCTCAAACACAAGGAAGCACATCAATGAGAAGCAGCAGTCACAGGCAGACTCTTAGGATAGCCTTTCATCTCCAAACTGGGCCTGGCTCCATGGCTGCAAGGCTCAGAGAGAAGCAATTCTGCCCTGGAAACACAAGGAGAAGGAGCAGAACGAGAAGGCTGTGGATATACTGGAGTCCAGCGGAGGCCAGCAACATTTTGAGGTAGACTGAGCACAGGTGAGGAGAGGTTAAGACCACCAGAAGGTTTGGGGGATGTTACTGCTGGCTGCAACTACAAAATAGGAGGGTTATTGACGGAACAGAGGAACGCAACATGAAGGAATTCAGAGTAAAACTTCCCAAGGAATAGACCCAAAGGAAATGCAGTGCTTTCCATCCTCCCCACAGCTCTGTGCTCCCTGCCCCTCCTGTGCTGGCAGAGTATCTCATAGGGGGTTTTTCTCCATTTCTTTTCTCCTGGTGCAATCTCCTCCTCTTTAAATAGCACTCCCAGCAGCCACCAGGTGGGAAGCTGAGTTATGTCTGGCTTGCAAAGCTGCCAGCTGGAGTTACGATGAACTTTACTTACACCATAAATCGTGTGCCCGACCCCTCTCTCAACCATGGCTTGGCTACAACTTCTCTATTGCAAAAAGAACTCGAAGGGTTGAGACAGCACTTTGTCCTGGTCAGGAAAAAGAAGCTCACAGCTTCCAGCTGGTACTTGGGTGAGCATAGGTTAGCCCTGACCCCCTCTTAGAGGCTTATCCCTCTAAAAATATCCCACTCATGATTCAGCGGGGCATTGATCCTGCAGGCTTTTATTAATGATCGAGGACTGTGCTGATCAGCCAGGTAGCAAGTATGGTGTAATTCTTCTAAAGTGCTGTGCAGTTGTGGATGAAGACACTGTCAGGATGCAGAGGAATTATGAGTGCTCATGAGGAGTTTAATGCTGTGCACAAATGGACTGGTGAGATCCTTGGATGAATAAAAAGGAAAAAGCTAAGGAGAGATATTGCTGGTATTGGCATTTACTGATTTGCCTACACATCTAAAAGCACAGGGAGGAAAACCTGGAGAGCTCAAAGAAGGGTCATCTCTAAAAGCCACTTCACAGAGAGAAACATAATGGTTTCAACCCATTTAGTTCATCCTGAAGATTGAGATGGTTTGAACAGAGTTTTGTAAAAATCTGTGTGAGGCGATTAAACTTCCAAGTCTATTTATTTAAAGGCTTGTTTGTATACAGGGCTTTTAAAGCAGGCAAAGCCATAAAAAAGATTAAGGACAGGAAGCCCTAATGTTTTTTATGCAGGGAGTGTAATTGACCCTCAGATGTTCCACCACAACTCCAATCAAGCTGTTTCATCATGTGGCATTTCAAAGACAGATTTTGATTACTCTTCAAAGAGCCAGGGTGTAGCTGGAACAAACTGTCTGGAACAAGTAAATGATGCCCTGGGATGGTCTGAGCAGTGTCCTGTGCTGGGTCTCTTGGAGCAGGTGCCTTTCCATGGAACAAGATGGATGGCTGGGGACTGTCCCCACACCCTGCCAAGGAGTGGGCTCACTGCACAACAGGAGTGCTGGGGAGGAGGACAGGTGGTGGCTGATGGCCCAGGAGAGGCACCAGTTCAGGACAGGCACCCTTGCACCTGCACGCTGAGCCCACCAAGGACACTGGGGAGAACACAGGCTCTGCCCCTCTCCCCCCTTGCCTCCTGTTCCCTTTATTCTTCCCTGCCTTGTCGCTGGGTAACTCTGTTTGCCCAGCATGGAAGGACTCTGTTTTCATAAGAATTTCAAAGCCAAAGCCTTTCTCCTTCAAACATAAGAAATTATTAATCAGAAAGTTTGTTCAGTTTTTAGGTTTAGATTTTTTGTGCAACTACAGGCAGCAGGGGAAAAAAAAAAACAAAAAAAACCCAAAAAACAAAACCAAAGAAGGAATAAGCTTAAAAACTTTTGAGTACAAACATGAACAGATCTGTTTGCTCCTCTTGGCTAAGCCCATCTTAAAATTAAATCCAACTTTGAGGCTTCAAGGCTATCATAGGTGTGGTAGCACTTGAGACAAGCAGAGAGTGAGCACTTGATGTGGCATACAAGGGGAGAGTCCTTCCCCTGACCAAGCAGGGGGCCTTGCCCTATTTTCAGACCACGGGCTGGTTTTTCCCTCAAGCACAACCCTCTTCTGCTGCTCCTCCTGCATCATTTGCAAACTCCCAGAGGTTTCTCTATGTTAAGCATCAAGTCCTCCACAAAGCTTCAATTTCTCTCTTCTTTCATGGCCTGCTCATGGGTCTTAGTGCAGACTTAAAATCATCTTCAAAACTGTCCATCAAGTCAGAACTCCCAGATCACCTCTCTGCAGGGATGGCTGTGGGAGCCAGCAGCGCCTGTGCCTCGCACACTGCCTTCAGGGACCTGGGCTTCCCCTGGCAGATCTTTCTTTCCCCAGTGCAGATCAGAATAAACTGTTATCTCCATCTGAAATGCAACGGATTTCTCTTCTGCCTGCCACAGCCCACATCAGAAGCAGCTATTATATCACAACACAGCCTGTGAAACGCTAATCAGACACCTAACGGGAAATGTTTAGAATAATGAGCTGAAAAGAGCTGTGAAACTCATTCCCTGTGGCAGAAGGGAAGCTGGAGGGAAGACAGTTTGCTGTGGTCCAGGAAAGTGCTGTATTTCTCAAAAAGAGAGATGTGAAGCAGCCTTAAGCCTATCTTCTGAATATTACTTAGCATGCACTAAATGAAGTAAAATGAGCATGACAGGATTTTCATAGGGCAGTGGGTCCCTGCCCAGCTTTCATGGGGGTGTATAAATAAGAGTGTGGAGGGAAGAGTCCATAAATAACAGTGAAGAATGCAGAAGTTGCTGGGATAACTTGCCTTAACCCAGAGAAGCATCAAAATGTCCAGGTGACCTCCCTGAGCTTTGGGGTGCACCCTCCTCCTCATCTTCTGCCTCCTCTCCTTCTGCCTTGGAGCTGCTCCCTGTCCAACCCGCGCTCCCACCACCAGGCACTGCCATGCTGCCCAGGATTCAGCGCAGTGCTCATCAAAGAGCCGCAAGTCGAGGGATGCAGCCTCCTTGATCTCATGCAAACTGGTGAGAAATACATAATGCATGGGTTTAGACATAGCTCTTCTTCCCCAGGACATTTTAAAGCCTCTCTTTGGCTGTCTGGGACCTTGGGTTGGTTCAGGCCTGGCTGGATTTGCTGGCTCACACCAGCTGCGGGTGTTTTCCTTGATGTTCATAGGAGTCCTTGCTTTTTCCCACCCACATGCTGCTTGGGCTTCGTCTTCTGCCTCCAAGGCCAAGTAGAACAGGATTGCACTCAGAAAATGTGTATGATTTATCGCACCTCCCTGCAGGGAGGGAAGCACCAAAGGGAAGCGTGATTGGCATCAGTGTACATAACTCACAAAATTGTTTCATCTTAGTGCTGATATTAGCAGCTCTCTGGTCCCAAATTCCTCTCAGAGGCTCTCCATGGGAAGACTTCTCCTATGTATGGCATGCCTGGACTGCAGCCAGCTCCACCAAATAAATGCCTAACACCTGAGTAAAATGAGAGGCAACATTTTTCTCAATATCTAATGCTTCAAAGTGCTGGGTTTGATCCCCACCAGCAGGGGAAGGACAGGGGCCAGGTGAGCCAGCGTTCTCCCTCCATCCTCCCTGCTCTCCTGGCCAGACAGGGATTTAAATCCCTCCTTCTCTTGGGATTTGCTCCTTTGAGCAGCTGCCCTGGCTTTTTGCTGCTGCACAATCACGCTTGATTAGTTCCTGGAAATACAGAGCATTATTTCCATTGCAATTTATTACAGTCACTGAGACGTAAACTCAGGAGGAAGGGAACAAGAGGATACTGCAGGTAAAGGTTTTCAGAAGGCAGAGGAAAAAAGGGAAGAAAATCAAACCCTTGCCATCTAATAGCTCAGAAAAGCTTATTGTAAGGCAGTGCTGTTGAGGAGCCATGCCAGCCTGAAGAGCCGTTTGCAAGGACACTGCTGGGAGGCAATCCTGAAGGAAAGAAATTGCATGGCAGAGCAGAAGAGGGGGGCAGGACAAGCAGGGCACAGCAGTGGGTGTCGTGAAAGGGCTGACAGGAGGAGAAGAGCTAATTGCACCTGGAGTGGGTTTAGCCACTGCCTTTGCTCTCGTGGGATGCACTGCCCTCTGCACCCCCTTGGAGAGAGGGAGAGAGGAAACACATTGCTGGCTATCGAAAATCGATGCTTCTGCTGGTATTTAGAGAATTACTGCCAGGCACCATGTGCCAGCACTGTGTGACAAAATGGAGCAAAATAAGGCAAGAGTTGAAGCTTGCTGTGGCAGCCCCAAAGTGCTCATCTGGGACCACGTGCCCATCCCAGAAGCAGCATCCCATCCTGGCACCATCGTTTTCATCATTGCATGGATGTCTGCTAGAGCAGTCCTTCAGTGGGAGGAGGAGGCACTTCACTGGCACTTGGTTAAATTCAAACTGAAACCAGCCTGTGGGTGGCTGCTTGAATCCTTGCCAGTGGGAAAGAAGGTGGAAAAAATAAAATTATTGCTTCACAAATGACCTTTTTCTCTTGGGTTTATGTAGATTCTCAATGCTATTCTTGGTCAGCCAAAAAAAGACAAAATGAAAGGAAAATTCATTTAATTAAAACATGTCCGAAAAAGAAAATGTAATGATAGTGCAAATGTCCAACACAATTAATTTTGCAAAGCCAGGAGGTGAATGTTCCCTCTGCTGTCCCTGTAAAAACTCCAGAAATGGAGAGACACCTGAATGAGGGAATCCCAGGAACAGACTGAGCCTATTTTGGCGTGCTTTGTGAGTGAGTCATGTCTGTGTGAGAGAGAAAGGCTGCTTGGGACATCATGGGAACCTTGTAGCTGTGCGTTTCCAGCAGACATCGGCTGTGCCATGCTGGCCATCCCACTGGGGGCCAGGAGAGCATTTCCACGCTCCAAATTCATCTTCTCCACAGAGTTCAGCCAGGCAGGACAAGGGCTGAAGCGTGTTGATTGCTTTGTGCCAACAGATTTATGCAGCGAAAAACCATGGGGGTTTTGCTCAATAATGAGCACAGAGGGAAAAAAAAAAAAAAAGCTATGAATTTAAAATTATTTGTGATTGAAGCACTGAGCTCCTTCTGCCAGGCTGGATCTTCCGGCAGGTACAACTGTGACAGGCAAGCTCCCTTGCTACTTCAGCAGCAGCAGCAGCAGAGGCCAGGGATGAGGAGTGTCCTGCAGGAGGGGTGTGTTTGTCAGCAGCTCCCAACACCAGGGCAGAATCAGCCCTCAGTACCTCGGGTTTAAGTACAGGGCTGCGTGCTGAAGACTCAGTCAGAGAATGCATGAAAGGGCAGAGGAATGTGAGGGTGAAAACAGCTCCAGCCACCAAGAACATCTCTGCAGATCTGTGACCAGGTCCTGGAAGGGCTTCGTTAAAGAATGGGGCTGGACATGCTGAGGTTTTCATGGGCTGACTGAGAATGGGCCACGTGGCAACCAAGCAGCTTAAGGGAAGTGCAAGTTGCACAAGGTCCTGGCACAACATCCTTCCCTTGCCACAGAGAGCCATGGGGAGAAATGACCATGGAAACAGAGCCAGGGAGGAGGGAGAGGGAAGGAGCCAGCAAGTGTTACCAATATTCCCCAAAAACTCCAGCTAGGCTCAGTAGGAAGGTGTGAGTCTCTAACCAGAAGTAAAGTAAGAAATGTGATGAGGATGGAGATGCCAATGGAGTAAGCTCCGTGCTCAGGTGGCCACCAACGCGTGTCAGTGGCGTATCCTCAGTGTCTCTGTGGCTTGAACCTCCCCTGAGTGCCAGGAGCCTGGATGTGAGGCTCAGCCTGCACGGAAAGGCTGTGAGCTCAGTGCAAGTGGACAAATCAGGTGGGGCGAGGGCTGTGTGCCCGTAGTGCTGGGCACAGTGCCCTCTGGCAAGGGAAGTCAGAGTCAGGGGTGTGAGGGAGGAATCACCAGCGGCCTGCAGCACCCTGGGCCTCAGGGTTCTTGATGGAGGCAGAAATCTTTCGAGCCATCTCTCTGAAGGGTGAGGGGAGTGGATATGGGTAGCCAGAGCCTGCCATGGCAACAGGGCTGGTGTTGCAGAGTCGGCAAAGAGTGATGGATTTAACGCTGTGCTCCAGCCCCACGGGAGAAGCTGCTCTGCCTCACAGAGGATGAGCCTTGACACAGGGCTCTAACCAGGCCGGGCAAAACACCACAGCGAGAAATGCAATCAGAGATGGTCCTGCCCGTGTCAGCACCTCACCCAGGAGGCTGTGCCAAAGGCAACGGGGCTGAGAGGCTTGGAAAGCCCGGGGGACTGTGGTGCCCGGGCTCACAGGGCTGCAGGGGAAGGTGGGCAAGCCCAGGCTGTGGGCAGGGTGATGGCTGGCATCAGCAGGCAGCGCCCACAAGTCCCTAGGACGATGCTTCTCCGGGGATTGAGCTTGGCAGGACAGTTGGCTCTGCGGCTACATGCAAAACTCATTTATTCTGAAAGCTGAGCTCAGACCCTCTGTGGATAACCCAGCCTGCAGATAACATCTCAAGCCCTGTGAAGGGCCAAGGCTGATTTACATTCTTCCTTATAAATTTAGTAACTCAGAGTTAACAAGAGCAACAGGCTCTAACCATAAACATGGGCATGCAGATGACAGATCTCTCCTCCCTCCACAGAAGCAGAAGCCTCTTGTGGCTGAAATATTGCCTGAAATGAGATTTTCTGTGGTTGATGGGATATGCATTTGGGGCTGCACTTGGGGAACCAGCTCAGAGCTCCTCAGTGCTTCCCCTTTGGCCCTTGGGGAGCTGGCAGGGAGGGAGTTCCAACGTGAGCAGCAGCCAGAGGATGCCCCATGAGGGCCCAGAGGTGTTCTCTGCCAAATAAAAGGGCCCCAGAGTTAAGAACACACCAAATAATTCATAGGAAGAAATGAATTATTAAATAACTTCTCATTATTGCCATCCTAATTACAGACCGTTAATTTCATACCTAAAAGGTGCTACAGTATTCTTGCTGAATCATATCTTGCTAGTCTCAGATTTGAGGGTTTCAACATGTCTGCAGTGTTGGAAGGTAAAAGCAAAGCTGGGGGAGTCAGGGCAGGAACCTCAGGGGCAATTTCACCATTCACTCTGCAATAAAAGAAATAATTTAGAAAATGCCTTTTCCCCAAACCCCGGGCAATTTCCAACACCTCAAATCATCTTGCTGTATGCAACTACTTTATATTGTAACAGAAGGAGCAGTTTGGAAGCCAGAGGGTTGGTCTGCAGGACAGGGATCTGTTTGTGGGAAGCCAAACTTTGTCCAAATGATCTTGTGGTACCAGGGTACCCGTGGGAGCAGCCAGGCTGCCTGTGATGCTTCCTCAGCCCTGGGGAGCTGCATGTGCCGGGTGAGCAGACACGCTGGGACCTTTCCCGTGGTGGGCTGTGTGCTTTGGCAGTTTCCCCAGCATCAGCCAGCATCTCCTAGGAATGCTGCTAATGGTCTCCACGTGGGTCAGAAAGAAGAAAGGATCATTCCGGGGAAATGGCAGTTTTGCCTGATCTGTGTGAGTTTCCTTGTGCTTTTATGGCAGCCCATAAAATGGATCATCTGTCTTAAAAGAGATGGGCAGGTAATCAGCAGCTCAGCTGAGCTCTGCCTTGCATCCTGGTGCAGGCTGGGGAGCCTGGGAGCGCCCGGGGGGGCTCCACGCTTTCACCTCCATCTGGGCCGTGTCACGGCTGCATTTTTCACCAGCAGGCTGAGCTGTCTGGGGACTTTTCGGGAAAAGCCCCTGGGTGGGGGGAAATGCTCCTTTCTCCTTAGGAGAGCAGGAGACAGCCACAACTCTATTTTCAGCTGAGGTTTCCAAGGCACTTGTTTACCAGCACTGCCAACGGAAGCTGTTATCACATTGGCACTGCTGACAGCTCTGTCTGCAGCTGAGTTTCCAGGGGAAGCACCTCAAAAGTGCTGGAGGCAGCGTCGAAGGGAGACAGCAGCTGCATGCACTTGAAACCCATTAATCAGTGCCTGAGTCAAGGGACACTGCTCTCCTTAGCCTTGCTGGGACAAAACCTGCCCCTGCTGACCAGTGCTAAGGGGTCAGGGGGGCCCGCTGGGGTGCTGCCTGCTCTGGGAGGAGTGCCTGGCAGCTGGATCCTCACCAGCCATCAGCAGGGTTAGGTGTCGGGGGGTGGCAGTGCCATGACGATCCCTACTGAGCATCACGCTCTGAGCCTGTCACACCAGCTAGATCCAAACCTGATCTTCTTGCCATGCCTGTGATGTGCAAAGTCTCTGGAGCAGCCCTCCTGGAGACCGTGCTGTTCTCCCTGCTGTGTTTCTCTCAGCTAGTCATTAGGTAATTACCTGGGAAGTCAATTGGGCTTGCCTGGATCGATTTATTTACTGCACAGCCATGCTGCTGATTTCTCCCAGGCCCACAAGCTGTGAAGAGCTGCTTCCAGGCACTGATGCAAGTGGCCGGCATCCTCAGGATCTGCGTCAGGAGACACTGAGCTGCTCTGGTGGAGCAGAAAGCAGCACCCACCCTCCCTGTGCCCTTTTACAGGGTAGCATCTGTGTAGGAGTCTTGTCCTGCTCCAGCTGCTGCTGTTTCTGCCAGGATCCCCATCCTGTGTGTGAAAAACGAGGTTCACTCTCCTGTTAGAATTTAAAGAGTTTAATATAAAGACAATAAGAGACACACAAAATAAAGCAAAGGGATAACGGCCGGGTGCCGTGGCGCTCTGCCAAGAGCACACCTGATGCCCGAGGTGAGTCCTTTTTATACCATTTTTACTGTCTGTTCTCTATTCATATTAAAACTTTTCTAGGAATTGATCTGCATGGCCACTCCTTGGGTCCGCCTTTTTAGAGCATGCGTAGTCTTCGGCCCTGTGGTTTTATTTCTTTTGATTCTTGGGGTTGGGCCCGCTAGGTAAGAGTCGATGGTAGGGTGGATCTCTTAATTAGTGAGACTGGAGGGTGTATCTCTTAATTCCTCAGACAGACAGGGCTGATTGCAGCTTTGGGCCTCTTTGCCCCCCGGCCAGAGCGGTGATAGCGGCTCTCGGACTCTCCTGGCAGAGCAGCCTTTGGGCCCTTTTGTTCTCTGGACAAAGTGTTGCTTAGCAGCTCCTTGGGCCTCATCTTCTGCTCGCTTGGAGGTTCTCTTACTTGCTCACACTTGCTAACATTCTTGCTAAAACGAGAGAAAACTACATCCACACAGCAAAAAGCATTTCTAACATTATATAATATCTACTTTAATAGTTTGCGAGAAGCCAATACTATAATACATGTTTATAACATGTGCATGCTGAGTGCCTGCTGCCACACCAAGGCACACTTGGGAGATGCCATGGGGCATCCAGCCCTGGTCTGGCCAGGGTCTCCATCCCTGCAGAGTGGCCACACCCAGGGGAGCAAGGGGACACTTCTCCTGTAGACACGGACATGCACTGCGGGGATGCAAGAGATCCCAATGCATATCTGGGGTGTGAAGTCCAATTCAGCCCCATTTCAACAGCCCTTGCAGCGTGGTGGGGGAGGCAGCTCGGGGAGCATCCAGTGAAGATTCTAGCCTTACGTCAATCTCCCATCAATTTCCTGGAGTAATGAAGAGGTAATTAAATTTTGCAGTGGAAGGGAAGCTTCTCCAATGGCAAGAGCATATTGTAGCTGCCGAGCTCATCAGGGGAAATGCTAGGCTCCAAATTAAATGCATTTGCTGTTTCATGTACCCTCACTTACGAACGTTGTAATGAATCTGGGAATTAATTGTTTGCCCATTTAAAACAAGTCCCCTCTTGCACTGTGCCGTGCTCCCCTCCTCCCAGCTCTCCATAATTTGATATTTCAGTTAGAAAACAAATTGACATTCATTGGAAAATCAATCTTTTCATTGTTTAACTCTCATTTCTCTGGGGAATGTGTGGGAATGGAATTACATCCTCTGATATGAACCCTTCCTGAATGCCTAATTGAGGCTGGGGAGCAGGGTGGCTGCCTGTCCCCCAGGAGCCACCAGGACCCCGCACTGGCAGCATCCATGGTGCTGCCTAAGGAGGAGCAGTCCACACCAGAGAATAGGAGCCAGTTGCCTCGGTAATGAGCTCAATAATAGAGTCTGTCATTTATTAGCTGGGATAAAATGGAAAGTGCTTGTTGTGGCGGGGAAGACAGCAACAAAGAGTGTGAAGAACAGCCTGAAGACATACCGCCTTGTATTTATCTGGGCTGGGGAGGGGAAGAACAAACAAAATACGTCATTTTGTGTCAGTTTGAGAAGAGCTCGGCA
This sequence comes from Corvus brachyrhynchos, assembly GCF_000691975.1. Classification (NCBI taxonomy): domain Eukaryota; kingdom Metazoa; phylum Chordata; class Aves; order Passeriformes; family Corvidae; genus Corvus; species Corvus brachyrhynchos. The sequence continues at coordinate 2,153,009 of NW_008237239.1, read as the reverse complement.
TGCGGCTGTTCCTGCCACCAGCATCCCCCACCAGCATCCCCAGGGGCAGGGCTGGCGGGTCCCCAGGCTGCCCCACAGCCCATGCCAGCCATCCCCTTTGCAGGGGGACAGAGCAGTGCCCGCCCAGGGCTTCACTTTTGCCTTGTAAGTGGGCACTTTCTAAGCACCTCATGCAGCTGGCCTGGCAGTGATCCTTCTGCTTCCCACGGAGACACTTGCTGCTGGAATAAACTGCTATTTTTATGGGTAACATTGGTTGTCTTTTACACTTACTGCCAGAAAATGAATAGCCACTTTTATGCAAAAAGGTTTTACTGCGATATCAGAAAGTGCTAATGAATACACAGAACCAAACTATACGGTACCCCATGAGTCAAAACACCCGGACAGAGATTTACAGCAAAACGAGTGGCAGGCAAAGATAAAAGCCTGCAACCAAAGCGGGTCATATAATTAATATTGGGGACAATAAATTTCTGAAAAATTGAGCTGTCAGTCCCTTCCATCCGGACTCCCAGCTCCATTTCAAAGGTAAATAACTTGTAGTCCCAAGGAGTTAATGCAGCAGATAAAGCACCACAGCTAAAGCAGCTTCTGCATTTGCAAGGGACGAGGTTTCCTCTCCCAGAGCATCACCTCCTGCCAGGGCACAGGCAGCAAAGGGGCTCCCTGCCCACCTACCAGAGGTGCAGTATCTGAAGGGGGCCTCCAAGCAAGCCAAAGAGGGACTGCCCATCAGGATCTGTAGTCATAGGACAAGGAGTAATGGGTTCAAGCTGAACCACGGGAAATTTAAGTTAAATATACGGGAAAAATCTTGACTGTGGGGGTAGTGAGGCACTGGAAAAGGCTGCCCTGTGAAGTTCTGGCTGTCCCCTCCCTGGTAGTATTCAAGGCCAGGTTGGATGGGGCTTGGAGCAACCTGGTCTAGTGGAAGGTGTCCCTGCCCGTGGCAGGGGGTTGGAATGAGATGATCTTTTAAGGCCCTTTCCAACCCAAACTGTTCTACGATTCTATTTCAAGAGACTGCCTGGGAGCCACCCCACAGCCACCCAGGGCACCCACTGGTATCTCTGGGGGGAACCAGTCCATATCCAGTTGCTCCTAATGGCCCTGGCAGGCCAAGAGGGAAGACTAAAGGTCCCCAAAGGCGGGTGTTTAAGGTGCAATCCTGCTGCTGGCGCCCATATCCAGCCTGCCCCTCTCCCAGTTCAGCCCTGCTATGCCTTTGGCACAGGGAGCAGTGGTGGTGGTGCTGTGAAAGACAGCATGTCGCTCTCTGCAGCCCCATAATCACATTCCCTCCCTTTTCTCATATTCTCACTTAGCAACACCATATGAGCATCTTTGTCAGCCACATATTAGGAACCATTCGTCATAAAAAATTAAGGGCTATGAAAATAAAGTGACCTCTCTGAGGGCTTCAATTACACAGTAAGGTAATTGTGTCTTCCCCGGGCCTCCATCAGGGTGTTTGGGAGTCTTCAGGAACAATTTATGTATTTATTACAGTTTAAGTATCCTTAGCCCTCAGCTCTTTCCAGTAATGAAAATATATAGCGCAAAACCCAGCAAATACAGACTGAGCCATGTGTAAAATATGATGGCAATGGTCTCAGCCATCACAGCATGGAGAGGAGTGGCTGTAACCCCCACCACCCCCACAGGCCTCACAGCTGCTCGCACAACACCTCCACAGGGCACAAACAGGTAGCAGGACAAGAAGAATCACAGCAATGGGTCAGGGGCTAAAACTATCCGGTCTGGGACTGGTACCAGGGTAAGGTAGAAAGCCTCTCCCAGGAAAAAAAATACAGATTCATTATTGTTCTTGGCACTAAAGGTTGCTTGGAATTGGGACAGAAAGGCAAAGCAGGCTTTATTTTATTGTGGGTTGTTCGGGGTTTTTCTGCAAAGCCTTTTTTTATGTGCAAACTCCTTTGCAGGGAAGGAGCAGTGAACAGCTGTAGAGGCTGGAGGCAGGTTCAGCTCGTTGCACACCAGGAGCAGGGCTGGGGCTGAGGCACTTTCTGCCTGGGGGTTTATCTGAAGCAGAGTCAGGACAGCAAAGCTTCACCTCACCTCTGAGGTGCCACGGGTGGGGTGCGGGTGACCCCCTGCAGCCATGCCCCAATGCTGACGTGCTCCCACAGGAGCTGGTGGGTCTGGCCACCACTGCTCCCTCCCTGCCTGGGACAGACACCATGGAAGGAGAAGAGATGCTGTGAAAAACAAGGTAATTTAGGTCCTCCCCCACTCATTCCCACCCTTGAAGGGAACTGAGCATGTTGGCAGGGAAAAGTCATCTGAAGGGCCCAGGCTTTCTCTCCACCTCAGCTCTGAGGAGCAGGTCTCCCTGGACCTCCACAGCCAAAATCTGTGCTGAAGATGCAACAGAAAAAAAAGATCCCTCTAATATGCCGCTGGAAAAAGAAAGACAAAAAGCAAATTTTTTTTTTCCTTGTCAGAAAGACACCGAGTCCTACACCTTGGGTGAGAAAGAGATGATTTAATGAGAAAAAGATGTCACTAAATCCCTGGGCTATAAATCATTCTTCTTACAGTCTTGCAGCAAAAACACTTAACAGCCGTTCTGTGCAGTACGAGCGCAGGAGCCCATGTGGGGGATTGCATCTGATCCAGGATAAACGGGCAAACGGGCCCAGCCACTTGTTTTATAGCTGTAGGAAATTATACAGCACCTGGGAAATATTTCCTGCTCCTGCTGAGTTGCAGGCTAATGTCACGAAGATGATGCAGTTGGCAATAGATGTGCCTGGAAGATTCAAGGACTGTGTACTGGGGGCACCCTGGGAGGAGGGTGTTGCAATAAAAACCTTTTGATCACTCATGCAAGTGCCTTCATCAATCAATTTACAATTTATTTAATTTCTTGTCAAATAAAAAGAAGGGAAAAAAGTCTGCTGCATTAAAGCAGAGATTGGTACCAGCAGCCTCCCACACACAGGGTCGGGATTGTGATGCTGTGGGGAAACCTCCAGTGGGGATGTGTGTGATCACGGCAAGCATCAGCAGAATTTCCAAAGGGTTCAGATGGACATACCCTGATACAGAAACCATTAAGCCAGATGCAAGAGGATGCTCTATTGTTGCATTGATTTAATTGCTAAAGAAGAGGTAATTGCTTGGGGAGTAGTGCCCATGATCCGATTATAGTCAGTAGGAGCAGAGAGCGGCCCCAGCCAGCAATAGGGCCTCTCACTGCTTCAAAAATGCTGAAATAAATCAGGGGAAATTACCAGCAAAACTGACTGGGTGGAAAAAAACAATAACTAAATGGCTGTGAATGGAAAGTGAAAGAGCTCTTTAAGAAGTGTTGTAGAAACAGTGAAGGAAACAATTTACCCAGAAGTTAGCCTGACAGCTGATAGAAATCAGAGAACAATAGCTGGGAAACAAGAAAGGGAAAGGTGTCTGAAGAAGATGCTATGAGAAGCACGGGAAATTGGGATGAGAAGCAAAGTAATAATAAAATTTTCAGCGTTGGTATAGATGCCACTGTTCCAAGGAGGAGAATTTAAACAGAGTGAGAAAAGAGACAGCGGATCCTCCTGTGGGCAGGAAAGGCTGGCAGTTTGGAAAACGCAGGCAGGTGTGATTGAAAGAAGGAGGGCATGCATTTATACCAACTGAAGGTGATGGATGCTCTCTCTTCTATTTTCACCAAAGAAGCATATTTAAAATTGGCTGACCTACCTAGCTGCCTCTCTGGAGCCTGCAGCACTGGCCAGGTCACTCCTGCCCCATGTTTAGTGGCTGACCCAGGCTGGAGCCACTTTCCCCTGCCTGGAGCACATGGAAACAGTTGGAAACTGAGGGGGACACCATTAGGAGGTGGAAGGCAGTGAGTATTATGCCCGAGCCATGATGATGCCACCCTCCTCCTGCCCCCTGCTCCCCACATCTTTTGCAGCGCTGATCTCCATGGTGGTGAAGAGAGGCACTGGGTGCCCACCAGTGCCTGAAGACTGGGCAAAAGGGGGCCAAAAGCAGCAGAGAGCTGAGAAGATCACACCAGGCTCTCAGGTGCCAGCTATGGTCCTGATACGACTTGCTGGAACTGAGCTCTACTTCTGCTCCAAGGGCATGCGAAGGCAGCTTTCAGGTCCTGGCTGCAATAGGCAACATCTCCCTGGGGAAAGTCCAGCTGGTTCAGGTGAGGAGCAGCATCCCTGCCAGGAGAGGCAGGACCTGCTGTGGATGGTGGTTTCAGAAGTATCCCTGCTCACCCACTCTTCTCCCAGCAGTTTTGCTCATCTGAGGGAAACCACTGTTGTGGTGACTGCTCAGTGTCCCACTGCCCTTTCTGTCTGGCAGAAAGCACCACAGACACCCTCTGCCCTGAGTTTCAGGTTCCTGTAACCACCAAAAAGCAGATCTACTGCCTATCCCATGTGCATTTGGAGAGCTTCTGGCATGACTGAGGACATCCCCTCCCAACAGCTGCTCAGCAGAGTTACCTCTCAGTCAGCCTCCTCTGGTGTTGGACCAGAACAACTTCATCATGTTTTACTTTTGGTTCAGATCTTTCCATAGTGATCCCAAGGAGAACAGCCACGAGTTAATGAGGGGTCTTTGTTTTCCTGAACTCTGAATGTGCCACAGCAGAGCAAGTGCAATTATTGACAGCTGGACATTAACCTCCATATGAGCCTGGTCTCGCTGCTTTTCATTCCTTCAGTTTTATTGATCCTCTTTTCTTAACTTGTTCTTGCTTCCTCTTTTTTAAAGACTTAGAAATTAATGGGCAGCTCAAAGGAAGCACTGTGCTGTAATGAAAAAATATAGCAGTTCAGTGCTGTAACTTTCTGGCCGTTCTCTTGGGCCCTTGTTACGTTTGTTTCCATCTGAACACCATTTCCGTACAACAGCTCCAAACAATATTGTATTAGCCTTAATTCTGACCTTGCTGCAATTGCTACCAGAAAATTGTTTCAGCTCGGAAATGGGCAGATTTGCTCTTCAGGCCAATGAAAACAAGTCTGCGAGGTTGAAAAGAGGATGTCAAAAGCAGGCACTAAAGATCACTTAAAATGATAACAGTTGTACTTGAAGCAAAAATAATATACAAAGCTTTCATCTAGCAATTTTCATCCTCAGACAGCAAAAGTGCTTTACAACAGAGTTCACTGTCAGCAGCCCTGTTTATAAAGGTGATCAGAAATATGGCTTTTGCTTTCTTTGGTGTGTTTCTCTACCCCAAACCACCTTGTTAACCAGGCTCAAAGGCTTTCCTTCTCCCCAGGACATGTCAGTGCCCACCTGGCTGAGCAGAGATAATCCCAGTGATTGCACTGAAGGGTCTGGCACCAGGGACAAGGAGAGGTTTGTTCTTGCCTGATTAGCTGAATCCTCCTTTTTTCCTTTTGTCTTCCCACTGAATAAAGAGAGTTGGCTTTAATCAGAGAGGGGTAACACAGCTGCTTGGTAACTGTGCCCTGTTGGCTCATCCTCGTGCTGCAGAGGTAGCTAGAGCCACCAAAGCATGTCCTGTATCCCCAGGTCCTCAGCTGTGTGGCTACCAGGCACTTTCCCCTTGTTTCTGACTGAACCTTGTGCTCATTTTAATGGAAAGGTTTCCTCAGCTGCTGGAAGTGGGTGGATTTTTCCCAAGCTGAGCGCTGCCCAATGGCACCCTGACACCTACCCACTGGTTTTCCTCACACCTGCTTACTTCTGCAAAGTATCTGGTGTACCAGAAATGCTGCTGCAATGGCTGCAGAGGGGTTTTTATTTAACTCTGAGAGCTGGCCAAGGGGTAAGAGGTTGCACCTTTGGCTGGGCTCATGCTGGGCTTCCCCTTTGCACCTCCTCTCTGCTGTAGAAATGCTGGCACCACAGAGTTTGCTGCCAAGTAAAGCTCGGCAAGGAGATCATTCCTGCAGGAAGTTTAATTGCAGCCATTAAGCCTTTAATCTAACCGTGGTGTGCATCTCTAAATGGCGATGCCATCGCTGAAATACAGGGCAC
>NW_008237239.1:2140730-2146974 GCF_000691975.1 Corvus brachyrhynchos | reverse complement strand
TTTGCATTGTGTTTGCAGCTATTTTTAGTGACCCAGAAGCAGGTAGCTCCACACTTACTTGGCCAGAAAAGTAATTTTTAAAAAAATAAATAAAACACACACACACACAAGCAAACCTATCTATCCTTGGAAAATATCCTCCCCCAGCTCTCAGTTCCAAGGACCGTGAGCGCTGTTTGCAGCTGGCTGTGGCTGGGGGTTTCTGCTGCTGAGCCCACCTGGGACACAGAGTCCCCCCACCCTGCTGGCTCAGCCCCCTCCCTGCTACTGCACAAGGCACGTGGGGAGAGGGAAGAGCCCATCAGGTCTCTGCCCTCCCTCATCACTGCAGCCCGGCCCAGCCTGACCCACCTGCTCCCCTTCTGTGCTTGTGACCCCAACCTCCCCTCGCTGTCCCAACACCCTCCCTGTGGTCCCACCAACATGCTCTTGGGAGCTCCCATTGATCCTAGAGCTCGGGATGAACACATGCTCCAGACCTTAACATTAAAGTGATGCATTGTGAGGTGTTAAAAGAGGAGGAGCAGTGTCACTCCCCTGCGAGGGCTGGGGAAGGCCATGCTGGTGACCACCATGGGCTTGTTCACCAGTGGAGGCTGATGCTATAACTGCACTGCAAGTCCCTTCCTCTGGCTCCTCGAGGTCTCCATCCACAAGGAAAAGCCCAGGAGATCCCAGCACAGCCCTTTGGAGATGCTTGACAGGAACGGAGCTTCCCCACAAAGAGGTGTGGCTGTCAGAGACACACGGGCTTCCCAGCCCACCTTACAACCAGGGCTCAGGACTCTCATCTGTGAGGCAGAAAGAGCTTTGATTTTTGTCCAGCCACATCTAAATGAGCTGTCCTGTGAGAAAACAGACGCTTAAAACTTTTAGACAAACACGGACAAAGTGGGATACCCCCCAAAAGGCTGCTTTAAATAGAGATTTCATTTCATCTGGATGTCTTATTGCAGTGAAATCTTATCTGCAAGTTTCAGGGCTGCCTGGGAAATCTTGCTGCCTCACCAGGGAAAAGGATATTTAAAAAGGATTAAATCTGACAGTCTTCTACTAAAAGTGGATTTTTAAGACATAAGCAAAGACTCGAGATGGAAAGGTTAGTGGGCTGTTGAAAATGCATCTGCATTTAAGCTAATAAAACTTAATTTCTAGCTGGTTATTAACAGACTGGATGTGATGGGCCGTGTGGCTGCTGGGCTCAGGTACTGATGAAGGCAGGCAGGTGCTGTGGCAGTGATGGGAAGAGAGGGGAGTCAGAACTCCCCTTTTCAGCACAGACTCCCCCCCAGTCTCCCCAAATGCTGTGGAGGTCCTGGGAGGGCAGAAGCACATTATGGGGCAACAACAGGAGGCCTGTGAAAGCAGGCACTCAGAAGTATTGGTTGGTATATCAAGACCCCACCAGCAAGAAAAGTTATGACCCAAATTTAAAGCATATTAGACACCAAAGAGCCCACTTCTCCTTCCAGATGGGAGGTCTCACCACCCTTCCCCTCATCCCACAGGAGAACTCATGCATCGATTAGTGCTTGGCTCACCCTACAGCTATGAAGTAACTCAAATCAATCAAACACATCATCTCCTTGGCCATTAAGGCTTGCTCCAATTAGCTTCAGCTTTAAAACAGAGCAAGTAAGATATAAATTCTGTTTCACAAAGCTCCCACCTATATTTCTCCCCAAATGTTGAAATGACATTTCTGCCCACTGAAAATAGGACCTTGGAAAAGACTCTCTGGATAGTTCATTTGCTAGAAAATAGAATTGACAGCCCAATTAATCTCACAGCCTGTGACTTTTAAACCAGGGCTGTCAGTGTTGGCGCTCTGGGATGAGAACAGGAGAGGCTGGATAAATATCACAAAATGCTGCTGTCCCAGAGAAACCCAGCCTCTCCCTGGTGCCTGGCACCATGCCCGCTCTGCCCATGGTCTGTGTGGCTGCCCAGACACCCATGGGCTGCCCTGAGCTCAGACCTGGATCCTTTGTGCACAGCTGGCATGGACCTGGCTGGTGGGACAGGGACCATTGTCCCCACCCCAAATCAGCACCAAACTTGCCTGGCACAGCGTGAAACCAGCAAGCTGAGCCGAGTTGTGCTGTGCCATAGAGGCACCACAGAGCCAACAATTCTGTCAGTCAAAGCTACTGTCCCACACATGGGACCCAGAGGCAGCACAGAAAGAGCCCCAAAAAGGAAATGCTTTGCTTCCCATTTTCCTTTCCAACTAATGATCCCACTGATCTCCGTACCACAGCCCTCTGTCAGCTGCAAACACAAACACCCTTGGTAAATAACTGGGCACCTGCTTGTGGAAGGGCTTGCACTGCCAGTGGCTCAGCCTCACCAAACAAGTCCCCCAGGCTGCTGGCCATGGCAGCTCCACCTCTCCGGGGCCAGGGCTCCATCACACATCTGTGTTCCAGCATGGATTTAGGGGCACAGCTGACACCACTGTGCCTGGCACCACACCAGCCACACTTAAGGGATGTGGGCAGAGGAAGGCAGTGACGGCTTTGCAGGCAGCTGGATGTGGCTGTGACCTCACCCCGAACAAGCCATCCCTTCAGCTCCCACACAAATTATAGGATCAGCCTTGTAGTCCATTTAGAGCATTAAGTACCTAGGTCCTTGTGTTGCTTTTGTTATCCTTATTACTATTTATTATCATCATCATCTTCTTCTCTACAGGTATAGAAACACCTCAGGCTATCAGGTTCTGTTATGGCAACAGCTCAAGTCGTCTCTGACTCCTGCATGGAATCCTTGCCATAAAAAAGGCATCTAGCGGGTGTCACTTTCCTCAGCTCCATCTCCGTGTGCCAGAGGAAACGGCAGCACTTTCCCACTGTTTTGTTCTTGCTGCTATCTCCTGATCTGCAGATTGAATATACATCACACTGTCATCTCCCAGCCTTGATCCCGAGGCAGGATCAATGGGATTAAATTGCAGCTTTTCTTACAACCTTTCTTCCAAGAGCTGACTTGAATAACACACCGTGATGTCCCTCAGCATCCCATGCTGCACCCCAGCAGCCACAAGTGTGCCCTTGCATCCCTCCCTGGCAGCAGTTTCCAGGCTGAAAGTTGTCCTAGGAGAACAGGATGGTCCAAAACCCGATGGCACAAATGCTGCTGCAGTAGGACTGTTGACCCAAGCCCCAACAAGTGCCATTGAGAGCCTGGAAATTGCTGGGAGGTGCCTGTTGTCCCCCATTCCTGCCTGTTTCTAAATTTGCCGGGAAAGGGAGCAGCTCACTCCAATGCAGACTGAAAATTCCCAGTGTGGCCCACACCACAAATGAGCGAGCCCTCTGCACTGCCCCCAACATGCAGGAAAATTGCATTTCAACCCTGCACTAACAAAGAGCAGCCATGCACACTCACCAATATTGAGTTCCTTTATAAAAACACAGGTTTGCTCCGCTCTAATTGCTCCAAATGAAGCAATTGCATTATGCTCCCTCCCAGTCATTGCCCCTTGCCAGTGGACGCTCTCCACCAGCTCGTAAAGCTTGCCCTCAACACAGATTAGATCTGAGTGCTCAGGAGGTGGAACAGTGTCTGCCCTGCCTGTCATACCTTGCTGGGAAGGATGGGTACAAACAGGCTCTCACAGCTTTCCCAAACTCCTGATGTGGGCTGGAGTAGGGGGCCAGGAACCGACCAGGCTGGGCAGAGATCCTCTTCCAGCCACACCAAGGGGTTAATTTAGGGAAGAGAGAGACCAGCAGACCTTCTCTGTTAAGCAGGGGTGCAGCCACACTACTTTGCTCAATCTCAGCTCCTAACCAGGGCTTTGAGTGCTGTCTCTGTGTCCTGAGGCTCAGCCTGGCTCTGCTCCCATCCCAGCAAGTTCCCAGGTACACAGGGGAGACCTGGAGGCCTGCAAGCTCCAGGCAGCACGGTGTCACTTGGGTGCTGTGCTAGCACTTAGGGAAAAGAGCAGAATAGATGTTCTCACAGAGCTGGCATACTAACATATGACACAAGCTAGGCCACAACTCACCTGACCTTGCATTTCGCATCATTTCTAATGACATCTGTCATTAATAAGAAGTCTGTCACTTCCCTCTGCTCTCAGGCTGCTGCTGCAGAGCACAGGGTGTCCCTCCTCCAGGCATTTACCCCTGGGAGATGTTCCCTCCTGCCATCATTTTCCCATTCAGCAGCCAGCAAGGGACAAAGGACAAACGGGACTGGAACCCTTCTGCTTTGGGATGGCACTGCTGGTGTGATGGCTTGGAAAGGTCCAGGCTGTGGCCCAGGGCTGGTTGTTCCCCTGCCCACCCCGTGCCCCAGCTCCCATGCACACACACACTCCTGCCTGCCTCAGGAATTGCCCATTGCCATGGAAACAGTGGTGACATCAGGCACTGCTAACATTATTCCAGTGACTAATTGCTTTATGAACGGGGACCCAAATTACTGGAACAATTTCCAGGCCCCAGAGATCTGTATTCAACACCCAGACAGGTGCCAAAAAGTGTTCCTCACCTGCAGGGATGCCAGGCAGGACTGCACGAGGACAGCTGGGGACCCTTGCCCAGGCTTGGACATGTGGCACAGAGGGGCTCTTTGGGCTGCAGCCCACTTTGATTTTAAATCCTATTTTTCTGTGCTTCTTGAGAGCTGTTTTGTACCTGTTTAAGCTGCCTGGGTAGTGCCTAGACTCTAGTTCAGGTGTACTCCTGTTCTGCCTTCTCCCAAGGACCTGTGATACCTGCTGCTGCTGACAGCAGGCTGCCCGGCCTTTTTGCTCTCTTCTTTTTCCTTTTTTCCATGTCTTTTTCCTTCTCTGTGGCTCTTTTGAGCCGAGGGCCCATAGAATGAGGATCCTATCATCCCAGAAAGTGCAGCTTTCCAGCACACTGCTTCATGCTGCCCCTATGGCCATTCCTGTCTCTGGCAACACAATTGGAAGCTGCACTCATGGCAAGTGCCTGCTTGTCCCTGTCCTTCACGGGAACTGCTTCTTATGCTCCTACTCCGAGAACCCTTCCCAGCTTTCACACCCACTGCTGTGCCCAGAACCCCTTCAGGCAGGGCAGCTGTGTCTGTGCAGCTCAGAAAGGGAGCAACAACAGTGCACACCAGGGCTTGCATCCACAATGGCTAACCCCAAAGATGAAGAAGAAACCGCTCAATTTCAATGGCAAGACTGAAAGCTGAGGCACTGCTTGCCCTGCCCACTCCTAATGCTCAAGGATGGTGCAAGAACCATTTCTGTCTCTGGAAGAATCAGAGAATGGTGGCAGGGACACCTTCCACTAAACCAGGTTGCTCAAAGCCCCATCCAACCTGGAACACTCCAGGGATGGGACATCCACAACTGCTATGGGCACCTGTGCCAGGGCCTCTCCACCCTCATAGTGAACAATTTCTTCCTGACATCTAATCTAAACCTGCTCCCTTTCAGCTGGAAGCCATTCCCTCATCAAATGTTCCTCTCCCTCTTTTTCATAAGCCCCTTTGAGGTACTGGAAAGATGCTATAAGCCTGAACAACCTACAGTGAGGTCAGACATCCTACAGCATGGTGAGTGTCCGGGCTGGGGGATGCTGGTTATCCTATCAGTACATCATTTCAGAGAATTCATCAGACTTCTGAACAAGGCAAAACTCTAGGAAGAACAGACTTTGCCACAAGACCTGATGTGAGAGGCACTCAGGGGGTTGGCTGTTCAATTATTTGGTTTTGAAATAACAAACACCATAAAAAGGCCCCAGTCAGAGACAACACCCAGGACAGGACAGTGAAGCTCCTGCCCTCAGCAGGAGACAGACAGCTGTGGGTGCAGGGCTCACACTTGTGGACTGCTTTTCTCTGAATCTGATGGATCCTGGAGCCATCTGATGGGAAAAAAAAAAAAGAAAAAACCAAAAAAACACCTACCAAAAAAAACCCCAAACAAACAACAACAACAAAAAAAAAAAAAACCAAACCAAAACAAAACAAAACAGGCCAGCTCTGTATGTGTATTCATTTAAATATTTTAAATCCCTTCCTTAAGGATATGTGATAGCTTCTTGCATCAGCAATTTATAACCCCTGGCTCCCTACAGCATCCTAACTGCTTATGGCTCTGCGTTATTTACTGCCTGACTCCGAAATGAGAAACATGACGAAAATTTGTTGAGGAGTTATTCGGGCGCCCCAGATGCAGCGCAGAGGCGCTGGCACAGCTGTGGAGCATCCAACCCTCCGTGCCCAGCCTGCAGGCGGGGCAGCGGCGGGGCGC
>NW_008237239.1:2126590-2140626 GCF_000691975.1 Corvus brachyrhynchos | reverse complement strand
ATCCCACCCCGCCGCGCGCGAGGAGGCGCTAATTCCAGCCGCAGGCAGCGCCGGGGCTGAGCCATTTGTCCCTGCGCCCGAGCCCCCGGTGCCACCGAGCCACGGGGGAGGGCAGGCGGTGCGGCAGTACCTGGGAATTGTCGCGGTGCCTTCTCACCGGACTCCGCGGCTGCATTTCGCACAGCAGCCCCACTCACAGATCCCCATCCATCACGAAATGTCAGGCCCTCCTACAGGGATAAGTTAAGAACAAACCGGCCTTTTTTTTTTCCACCGGCAGACAAAAATATTAGTATTTTTCCTTTTCTTTTTTTCTTTCCTTCTAGATACCAAAGTGCACTTTCCCGTGCTGGACAGACGCACGGCTTTCCCCGCGGGCTGCCAGGGCCTCTGGCTGCAGCCCGGGCGGCCACGGCATCAGCTCTTGCTCATTAATAGACTCATTTAGGCAGCCGTCCCCCGCAGCGCCCATTAACACACATGAGAGAGTGCCCGGAGGTGAGAGCTTCACTAATCAAATGTGCTATTAAGATCCTAATCCATTTCATTAGCCCATTTCATTTGACACTTAGTGAGGCTCAAAGATGCTCTGTGTAACGGGGCTGAAGGCACACGGCCTGTCCTGTGGAAAAATAATCTTTTTTATTAGCCCCATAATTCCCTTTTATCTTGTATTAGTTTGTTTCCCAAGCTGAAGGGCGCCAGGGATGTGCAGCTCCGGCAGAGATGCCGGGGATTTTCCCTTCATGTGTGAACGCGTCATCACACCGAGTGTGAGACTGGGAGGGATCAGGGCAGCAGCAATATCCAAAAATAAAAGAAAAAAAAAACAACTGGAAACCAGGCTACCTGATTATTTGATTACATATTATCGGACTGTATTTTGGGGACATTATCTAGATGACCCTCCACTGAATATTTCAGAGACCGAAATGATTAAAAACTTCAAGCCCATCTGAAATAATTTCCAATTTCTCTCTTCCTTTGAATGTCAGCCACGTGAGGTCTCCAAGTTCAGCAGAGGGGCGGGATGAGGAGTGAAATACAGATTGTTCAGGAGGCTGATGAAGCAGCGAGCTGAAGCTGCAGGTGTGTGTCAGGCAGAGAGGCTGACACTGCCTCATTCTCTGCACAGATCCTGTGTCTCCTCTTCAAAACAATGAACATGACACTGCGTGACTCTGCCTGGGAGCTCCACACAACCGTGGGGATTTTGTGCGTGGGGAAAGGTCCTAAGTTATCAGATAAGCAGGTCTTCCTTATCAAATAAGCATTCCTAAATATACGTACTTCCCACACAAAAACACACTCGGAACTGCATTAAAACTTCATACTATTAAAGAAATATTTTACAAAACAATAACTTTGTGGGTATAATATTCATCTCGAGGAGTAGGTTGTGGCAGTTCTTCAGGAACAGCTGAGGAAGATGCCTACGTATCACAAAATGTTCCCACTGAGTAAAGATGAAATGTTCCAACTGCAGGATAAGCAAGCTCCTACCTGAATGCAGCCTTCTACCTGGAGTTCCAAGGGTTCTTTGGGAGCAACCCCATATGCCAGCAAGCCTTCCAGGCCATGCACTGGCACCAAAACCTCCCTGAGCTCACCCCAGATTGCTGCCGCTGCTCCCTGGCAGGAGAGAGGAAACACAGGTGGCATCCAGGCTGGGTGGCAGCTTCTTCCTGGCTGGCCCAGGCTGGTTGGGCATGAAGCAGGTTAATGCACCCCTGGAGCAGCCTGTGCCATCCTCCCCAGCAGCACACACCTCGGTTCCCATCCCCAAGCAACGTGGGAGAGGACAGGGGGTACAGCCTGGTGACATCCTTCTCGCTTTTTCTCACTGGGGTGGCTCCTTGAGATGGGTAAACAGGGACAGGCCACATCCCCAGAGCCAGAGGTGGCAGTGGAAGGGATGAGTGGCAGCCATACCATCTCTTACAGCAGGACGCTTAGGGGGACACGGGCCCTTTTGATAATTTATTAGCATACAGAGTCCCTGCAGCCAAAACAGCAAAATCCCTGTTCCTTGCTCTGTTCTAACCCACTTTTTCAAGACAATTTCTGAGCTATTGATGGAAAAAAAACTTTAAAAAGCATCTTTACTCTTAGAAATTCAGTGCCATCTGCTCCCCTCAGCATTGCCCAGGGCATTTGTCTCCCCCTGAGCAGTCAGTGGATGGAAGCTGGTTTCCACCTGCGCCCACCCCGGGCTGCCACAGACACTGCTGTGCTCTGTAGGGTCCCTGGCAGAAAAACAGCTCAAAGCCTGGTGCCACATTCCTGTGCTTGGGAAAATGGTGTTGAGGGAGAAGGAAACGCACAGCACTGCTGGTGGGCAGGGAGCTGCCAGGGGCTGCAGTCCCACCAGTGCTGCCCTTGGCAGTAAAGCCAGGCACAAGTGCAGATCTAGTCAGGGCTCATGTGTGAGAGCAGCAGCAACACAGGATGTAGGCAGCAATGCTGGGCTGCAGCTGGAACAGCGGGGAATGTCCCTACAAGATCCTCAGGGCAGGTTCAGCCCAGCCCACATTAAATACTCACAGCTGACTGTCGTCAGCCAGCCAGGCAGCACCGGGAGACTTCTGCCCCAGGTTCTCCCTTCAGGTGTATGGGGAGAGAGATGTTTTTATTGAAAAGCACCATCATCTCCAAACAAAATTAAGCAGAGGCACGTGAGAAATCCCTGCTGTGGGAGCATAAATCACTCCCATCCCTCTCCCCGCCGGCCGTAGAGGCTGGAGCACAGCCGTGGCTGGTGGGTAGTAGTGTGCTCTTGCAGAAAGTGTGTTCTCCAACCCCCTTGGGCCTGGCATCTTCTCCCTGGGAAGCTTCACAGCCTGGTGAGCCTGTCCCTGTCCCCACTGCAGGTCCCAGGGGAGCAGCAGGGCAGCGCATCCCCGGCTGGCTGTCCCCATAGGACCCTCACAGGGATGGCACCTTGGGGTGACACTGTCCCTCCCCACTGCAGTCCTGCCCTTCCCATCCTGCAGTCTCCCTTTCCCCACAGCACTTACAGTACAAATCATGGCATTTGCCTTTCCACCATGACACAAGTCTGTGTTCATCCCATGCCACCCCCATGCCCAGCCCGGGACGTGCAGACCCCAAGCATGTCAATGAAAAGCTCTTCTTGATTTAGCAATATAAATTACAGCGTGATGTAAAGGCCTATTAAAGGCTGATTTCTAGAACAAATGCTGCCCCCGTGGCTAATCAGCAGAATATTTCCTTCATTGAGAGACAAAATTAATATTGCTGTTTGGCAGATGCAATGATGCCAAGCAAATAACTTGCAATCGAGCTTTATTGTTATGACGCCTTTGGTTGCTGGCCTTGGCCTCGAGAGGGTAGCAACAAAAATGGGAGAATACAAATGGAAACCTCTACAAGCCTGAAATAAATGCATGCCCTGAAACTGCAGGGAACCAGCGATTAATAGGGGACATCAGTGTGCACAACACAGGCTGGGCATGCTGCCCTGTCCCCTGTGGTGGCACCCAGCAGGCAAAAAGACAGACGCACACAGACTTGGCCAGGACATCTGCCCCAGCCCCCAGGCAGCCTGGACTGCTGACTGGGGGCTTTAGAGTGTATTTTCATTCTTAAAAGGGGTTTGGGAAGTGAGAAGACACTGTGTCAACACCCTGAAAGCTGGCATTAATCAAGGGTGATAGTGTTGTCTCCTTGGCAGTAGTTAGCACTAAAAAATACATATTAGCATTTTTAATATTAATCAGTATAAGCAAGAAAGATACTTCTATAAAAATTACTTAGAAAGCTCCTTTACTTAGAGGACACTAATGAATTAATATCACATCTCAGGGCAGCGAAGCATCCGTACAAAGTGAACCTCCTCAGGCTCGTGGCTCGCCCACACCTCACACAAGTCAAGGCTCATTGGCTGGGATCAGAGGCTAATCCCGCCCCCAGAGTCACAGAGCACCTTGTGCCAGCCACAGGATGAACTGTGCTTCAGAGCTCGTGGTTAGTCTAAGGCTTCTTCCCACTCCCTGCTGAGCCTGTAGCAGGAGTGGACTTTTTATGGCATTAATGGTGCAACCTGGATAAGCCAAGTCATTCCAGGGCCTGACGCTGTCGAGGGATGGGGCTGAGCCAGTGCAAGAGGCAGTGATTCCCATGCTTACAGAAAACACACAGGCTTTTACCTGCCTTTCATCCCTCCCTGCCCAGGAGGCCACAACAGCAGGAGACTGAGGGCTGGGTGACCCACCAGCTCCCACCCCACACTCCACGGCCAATCTGGCTCAACAAATTCATGTAGTAGTACCCCAAGACAGCCTCTGCCCCCTGCCTTTCCATAGCCAGACCCCCATGCTGTGTCCTCCTGGGACCCGGCTGTCCGCACAGCCCTGGCACCCATTGGCTCACGGCCCAGGAAAGCGGCGAGTCCCACGTGGAGGACAAGAGGCTGGTAGGATTAAGCAAAATTCTCTACTTGCCCCCGCCAAGTGCTGGAGATTTTGCCAGCTGAGCAGTCAGACTGGCAGAAAATACCAGCTTTTTACCTGGGATTTTTATTTGTAACGTAAAGGGTGTTTGGTGGCTCCTGTAAGACGAGCCCAAGGGCCAGCACAGTCCTGCTGTGCCAGCTCATCCCCCACATCCCGCTCCCTGACGGCACTCCGGTCATGCTCCACTGAGCCATGAGGTCTTTCCAGAGGATTCACAGCTCTGTTCCCTCCAGAGCAGCTGTGGGCTGCTGCAAGGCACAGGAGGTGCCTTGTGAAACAACCAGGCTGATTTAATAAGGTCAGATGGGAGAAGAAGAGCATTAGCAGGGGCTGCTTTGACTCTACCCCAGTAAATCCCTTGTTTGCTTCTCTCTGAGGCAGGCAGCCACACTCAAATATTTTTTAGCTGTACTTCATGCTAAATTAAAGCAGGAGCCACCAAGAGAACTCAGCTTCTTCCTGGCCCCACTGTACCCCAGCCCGGGCTGGTTGACGGGCCATGCCTGTCCCCCTCTTCCTGCTTACCCTCTCAGTGCCCAGGGAACCACAGGGGGTTGCTTTCCCCAGCTGCTTGCATTCCCTTTGTTCAGGTTCAGTGTCTAGGTGGATCTCCACAAGGAGCGTTTCTGGGTGAGTAGAGGGCTCTCCAGCCCTTCAGAAGGAAGCAAACCAGCAGGATTGGATGCAGACCCTAAGATTCACACTGGGAAATAAGGTGGCACAGTTGACAGTGAAGGTACCTGCCGGTGACAGCTCCTTGGCTTAGTGGGACACAGTCACCTCATCGCTGGGGGATGATGGTGTGGCTGGCAGAGCCATCTGTACGCACAAATCCCATCAGAGACAGAAGCTGGGGCTGCGACAGACATCCCCAGCCCGGGCCAGGAGCTTTCATGGGAGACTGGATGCTCACATGAGGGTGCACACCTTTGTTTTCCCTGCCTCCCATTTCAGAGCAGCAGGGGAACAAAACACTTCAGGGATAGGAATAGGGAACTGGCCATGGCCTGATGGCTGGGACACAGGGTGGGCATGAAGGGGCTGGAAGGACAAGAATCCTCCCAGCCTAAAGGTGAGACACTGGCCACCAGGGCTTGGGCTGTGAGTTGAGGAGCAGAAGCACCGTCAGACTGCTCCATATGAGCTGTTGGCTCCAGGAGGCGAAGCGTGAGGGTGAAAGACCTGAGGCTCTCGCTGGAAGAGGCTGAGGGTCAGAGGAGAGGGAGCTGAACCATCAGGCATGTGTTAACTCCCACTGAGCTGCACCACACTGCAACACACACGCTCACACCAACTGCTAGCAGCTCATCCTCCAGCAGGAGCTGGTGGAGGAATCCCACAGGGAACCCAAAACACTCTAGGCTGGAAATCACTACTCGCAGCAGCTCTTATTTTTAAACATAGGTTGCAGCCCTTATTTACCAGCAGGCACAATGTTGTCGGGAGTGGTGACTGCGGATGCCGCGCTTGCCTTTCGCAAAGTGAACCTCCTGTTTTGACTGCAAGCTAAATGATGCTCAGTTATTTGGGGAGGAATATTTCCAGCTACACAGTGTGAGCCAGAGTTATCAGCCAATTAAGTATTTATGGCCAATTCCATTTTCCTGGCAAGATACTTGGAAAGCAAGCACCAGTCACATCAGCGCAATGGGTTAAACTGTGCTCTTCTACAAACGCCTCCATGCTGACCTACCAGAGCCTGCACACACACAAGGCCTGTAAAAACTTCTCTTAAGGCTGTGCTTAAAACAATCCATCACCAGACAGTGTGGTTTAAACACTGCAGCAGTAACTCAGCCTGTCTTCAGGGAAGCATCAGCAGAGCATGAAGCAAAAGGCCAGGTGCTCCCAGCCCCGCAAGGAGGGTTAGCTGTGATGGGGGCTTCACGTGGACAGGCTGTGCTGTCAGCTGTCACCAGGTGAACATCTGGGACAGCTCTTCACTGCCTGACCCTTGCCAGGTGGATCTGACTGACAACCACATGCAGCATCTCTGCCAGGTGCTGATTTAACCCTGGTTTCCTGCTTATCCAGCATGGGCCTCTAATATGCTCCTCTCTTTCCTTAGAGAAAGACTTAGCTCCAAACTGGATCCAAACCCAAATTACACCCTTCAGGATGCACCAACAAAAGCAGAAACAAAAAAAAGCAGAGACCAAACCAAACCCTGCTGCCTACCCCAGATGTTTGGACAGCATCACCACCAGCCTTCCCCCACCACTTGAGTTCAACAACCAGCTGCACACAGTGTGACACTCACTCAGCTTCCCCAGCTGACACCCACCCACTCTTCTCTGGTCAACTCCATCAACAATTTTAGGGCAGACTCCAGCTTTCACAAGGAAATGTCAAACCAGCACAGTGGTATGGCAAAGGACAAACCTCTTAACAGCTTCTGTCTTTGTTTTGAGCCTGTAGTGGGTTATTTACAACACTCTCCAATTTCTGTGAAGTAATGCTTAACATTTAGGGAGCATGCAGGAGCCCATGGATGGCATGTACCGCTTGAGTCACCCTCCTCCTGTCACAGCATCTGCCACAGACCAGCCAGTCACTTGGATGCTGGTTGTCATACATCTCCCAGGGCGGCCATTCCCCCTTCCGGAGCATCCTCAGCTGCTGACACAGGGCCAGGCCCCAGTGACCAAGAGGGTCACTGCAGCCTTGAAAACTGCTGGGCTGTGATAGTGGGTGAGAGAAGTCAGCCTAAACAAGGAAAGGGAAATACTTCAAATGTCACGGTAACAGTGGGAGGTGAGAAACATCTATTTGTTCCTAGGTTATACCACATTAACTGTGGTCACTCAGTTCACCTTCCTGCCCTCACTGCAGCTGGTGTTAATCCAGGGATATTTTCTTAGGCTTTTAAGTGGTGTTTATCATCGTAGTGGAGAGACAGCTGATGGGTCACCAAGCTCACGAGGACGGGAAAGCTGTATTCCAGATGCATTGATATGCCTCAAACGTTGTGACCAGTCACCAAGGCATGACCACAGCTCAGCCCCTGTGTGTCCAGCTCCTGGGGAGGTGCTGTGATTTTTAAAAGGAATACAACCTTCCAAAAACTGGTGTGAGAGAGCACCAAGCCCTTACAGAATCTCCTGCTTTGTGCACACTGTACACAAAGAAGAGAGGCAAAGGAAAGAGAAGGTGCAAGTATTGTCTTTAAAACCACTGCCAACTCAGAACACGCTGCTGACCTTCAACAGGGACCGCAGAGTAGCTATTCTGGTTTAAGCTAATTGGTACCTGAAACAAAAGACAGTGCAAAACTGGTGCCAGGAAATAAAAACGGTTCTCTCCGATGCTCTTAGCGAGAGCCTGCAGCGCATGACGCCAGCACAGCACCGCAGGTAGGAAAGGTGAACTTTTCAACTGCCTCAGCTGCAGCCTCTCTTGATGGACATTCCAGGACAAGAAGCTCCAGCTCCAGCCCACTGGCTCTCCTGGCAGCTCCCGTGTGGCCACTTCAGCACGGTGACTTGTGCCGTGCAGTTGTCTGCAAGCCACTGTGGGCGCTTCTGTACATCACACACACATTGTACAGACACACTGAGCACTGCCATTCTTGACATTGAGAAAAAATTTCTCTCTTGACCAGAGAAAAAACCACTTCTTCAGGGGCAAGGGGCTGCCAGTTGCAGTCTCTGCTGAAGGGGGCCCTAGGCTGAACACTGAAGCACAGGGCACTAAGTGTTCCTGATGACAAAGGGCTGATCCCAGGAAATGAGTCATCCCCTGAGTGACTCCTGTCAGTTTAAGTGCACGGCAGGACAATGCATCCTGGCATCCAATATTGAGCCAGCCCTGATAAGCCACAGCGAGGCAAGAGCTAGACCTGCACTTGAATCTGAGGGCTCTTGCCATACTCAAGAATATTTGCCCACTCTTCTCTGCTGAGTATCCCAGGAGAAGAAAAGATCTTTTGAAGGAGATATTTTAAACCTAAATGTGATGCAGTATGAAAATTTCCTTGTATAAAAACTAAAAGAGGATATAAAATGCTCAAAGAGAGAGAGACTGGTGCTGCCACTCTTGTTAGTTCTGGGATATTCTGCTTTGCTCCCATTCATGAATAATTTTCTGTGAAACCTGTGTCTGAATGAGTCCTCTTGTACATTAAACATCAGCAGTCCTGGAGCCAACACCTGCCCAGAGTTGTACCAGCCTAAAGCAGGTACCCTGCACCTACAGAGACAGTTTGGAAAGCAGAGGGGTGTGGTTAAAAAGCAGTGTGCTTTTTAAGGCCATGGAGATTCTTCCAGAAGAAGCAGTCTTGGGCCACCTGCCCCAGACATGGATCTTACCAGTCCCACTGGGTTCTTCTGCTCCAGGACCATGTGTCACTCCCGTGCCAGCTGCCAGCAGGCAACACTGGTTGTGCATGACAGCCTTGGACAACACACACAAACACCCTGCTCCCAGGGGCTGCTCTCCCAGATGGAGGAAATCCCACTGCACACAGCAATTCACAAATGAAAAGCAGACTGGTTTCTTTAAATATTATTTATTCCTCAAAGTGTACAACTAGAATATAAAAATATTCCTCGGTGAAAGCAAACCAGGAAAGGATAGCAAATTAAGGCCAAAGGAAAAGCATTTCACTGTTCCAAGGGAAGAAGCCTTCAGAGACAGAGCTTGAAGACTCCTCAAGCTTGGAAGTTAAGGTCGTATTTCTGTATCACAGAAACTTCCTATAGCAGGTCCATAAGTCATCGACTTCATTGTGACTCATAACCTGATGGAATGGGTTTCTAGTTTGTTCTCTTTGAGAACCCAATTACTTCAAGTGCATCACACCAGTAAATGAAATCAGTGCAGTGCTTTATTTATTATTAGGCATTTGTTTTTCTTTATTGTGACTACATTACAGCTGCTACAAATACTCCAAGCAGCTGAATTAAAACAACACACTTTCTTGAATATTTCCAATCTCTCTAAGCCTTGGTATTTTTCATGTTCTCCAATACTTGGATTTTTCTGACTAATGAACTCTTCCAATTGCTGGAAAATGTTGAATGCAATTAGTACTTCAATGCACAGCCTCAATGTACGCCGTGCCTAGCAGCTGGGCACTGTAAAAGAGTCCAGTGCTTGGCAGAAGAACTAGAAATCCAGAAGATAAAAGGGAGATTTATGCACACTCCCACCAAGGCCAAATGCAGAATTTAATTGGCAAGGTGAGCAATAAAGGGGCTCCAGAGAGAGCACTGAGGTTATGGCCCCAGTACAACTCACAAAGCAGTAACGAGTTACGATTCCCAGGCTAAAGAACTACAAATTACATTTGGTTCCTCAGCTCGCACTCCCCCATGCCAGCCTGCACAACGTGATCAAGCCACTCTATTCCTTTGCTCCTCTCAGTCCAGTTTTACCTCTTCAAGGGGAGATACAAATCACTCCCTCCAGCCCTTCTGCAATTTCATCCAGCCTCTGCCGGCACTCCTCCCGCAGCTGCTCCAGCTCTCTCTGCAGGCTGGCCTCCCTCATCTGCAGTTCTCTGATCACCTCTGTAGCACTGACAGCTGAAACAGGCTCCTTGGATACCTGAGACTGACCAAAGCCCATTTTGCTGGCAGGATGTTTGTTTCTCAGCACCAACCTGCACGAACCATGCATTTTATTTTTCTTTGGAGCATGAATGAATGCAAGACCTCTCAGCTTCACTTCAGCGCTTTCCTGTATCTTTCTAGTGGCGGCAGAGAACCCTTCCTTCTGTAGTTCTTCTCTTGCTGCCACCTGTAGAGGGAAGAAAAAGAACAGGAAGGGAAGAGTAGGGTACATTTCTGTGAAAAAAATCCTCCCGCCAGGAAACAACACAAAACATCATGCTCAGACTAGGACGTACCAGAAAGAAGAGCCAACTGTTAGTGTAAACTAAAGTGTGTGGCAGTGAAAACTGAATTAAGCTAACATGTGCTTTCAGTCAGGCAGCAGCCTCAGTAACCAGAAAGCTGCCTGTAGTCATTTGTTTGCCAGTCCAGCAGCCCCTCCAGTGATGACTTACTCACAAGGCCTCTGCATGCATCCTTTTTACTGGGGAGTGGGTGGTTTGGCTTCAGAGCAAAACACACGCAGCAAAAAGGGACACCCAGCAGAGTGACCTTCATCCCTGTAGTGCTTTAAGCCACCAAGCTGTCATAACAGATTAATTGCCTCGTGAATAACAGCATTATTTCAGTTTGTAAATGCTTTCTGCACTTGGCAATGCTGAAAAGTAGGGGGGACAATCGTAAGCTAGCGATTCCTTAACTCTCAATTCTCATTATGGGGTAACAATTAGGAAAAGGAAAATAATGGAGCAGAGACAAAGAGGCAGAGGCCAAGACCAAAATGAGTACCAGGCAGCACACTTTCACTGAAGACAGGCCCCAATAAAATAAAGCTTTTTTCATGACAGCATCACACTCTGGATGATAAAAGCAATTGTATATACTGGGATTTTTCCAAAGCATTTGATTTAATGTTCTCTAACAATATGATTTGAAGAACTTGCAAGATGGTAATTGCCCTGCCAATTTTACTAGTGGATTAAATATGAATTCAGTGACTCATCTCAAAATGCACTTGTCAGTGGGGAAACATCTGTAAAAGAGGCACCCTGCTAAGGCCTTCAGGGAAATGGTTCTTGGCCCAATGGGATTTCCCATTTCTGCTATGGCAAAAAGCTGCCAACTCAACTCAGTCAAAAAGCAGCAAAGTTTCTCAAAAGCTATGCTGCCTCTGCAACCTGCACAGATCCCAAAGCTCTCCTGAGACTTGTGTGCAGTTCTGGACTTCACGCCTCAAAAAACCACAGGGAAACAGAGAGTAGGATTCACAGCAGGTCACCCAACGACCCACAGGCCAGAAAACTAACCTTGGAAAATGAAACTTAGAGAGTTCAGAATATTCCATTCATGAAGACAGATACGTAATTTGTTTTAGTTCCTAAAAGAAACTGGAAAAGAACGTGGTAAAGATGAGACTTTGCTGACAAAGCCATAAGAAGATCAAATGGATGAAAATTCCAGTTAAGATATTCAGCCTCAGAGTAAGACATTGTTTCCTACTGTGAGGATAATGAACCATGAAATACTTCACTGCAGCTCCAGGGATGAATCCTTTGGCCAAAGCTCAGCTCAGGTCAAGCTCAGTGCTAATGATAACCCTTCCAGCCTTGAAACTGCTCTGCAACCCCTCCCTTTCCTGCCTGTGGGTGAAGCTGAACAACTCCTTGGGGTTTTAAATCTGCAGATCTGCATTAAGATATCAGTACCTTACAGATCAGGGCTTTGACAAGTTCCCTGTAAAGTCAGGGATATTCTGGCAGCTCTCTGAAGCACCAGAGATCAGGCAGAGCTCAAAGCAGCACCAGCTGCAAGGATAAGAGTCCTAAGGTAGCAAAGCACCTGCAGCATTTCCCACTGTCAAGCTACAGCTGTTCAGGATCAGACCAGCTGCTCTCTGTGAGAAAAAAAGGATTTTTCTTCCCCAGATCAGTGGGGAAGATTTTATTACTGAAAAAAGTTCAGAAGGTTATGACATACAGAGGATCAGTCTTCATTCTCTTACAGTGGAACACTGCAGGTGCGATGGCTGCAGTCACAGTTAAATTTCCCCACTGACACCAACTTCATCAGGGCTTCACTCACTCATCCCACATCTTCCTTCAGAATATCTTCATGAGTTTTGCAGCCAAGTAATTAATCCTCTCCATAGTCTTCTGATGAGTTATTCTCACCCCTCAGCCTCCGCTTAAAGAAGATTAAGAAAATCAATCACATCAGAAAAGGAGTAAATTTCTCTGAATTTTTACCAACACATTAAAGGCTTTATCGATGCAGAACCATCTGCTAAAGGAGACCTCTGTTGATTAAGGCATTTGAACAGAGAATTGAAGCTGAGAGAAGTCTGTCTTTGTCCTTGTCCAGGAACCAGGGGTCCCTCTTTATCATAATCCCCGAGGAAGCCCAGGGACATCTCTTGCTGTTGGCTGTAAGAATAACTGAGGTGCAATTCTCTAACACCACTTTAGAAGGAACAAAACTGAAAAAATAAATTCAATGTTATCTGGTCTTCCCACAGCCAATGAATAAATGGAAAATGATGTTTGCACAAAGTGGATTTAACAGTGGAATCCAGGATGGGAAAAATTTCCCGTTAGTTACAAACAACAACATCACTCAGCAAACAGAGCCCACAAAACGTTATTTATTTTTCACATTAAACTCAAGCAGAAGCATAGTAGGGCTGTAAAAAAGCATTCCTAATGAAACATAGGTTTTCATATCTCCACCAGTCAAAACTGGAGAATTTTATTATCCATTAAACAAGGCACATGATGGAGGAGCAGCATGCTCCTCTCAGCACTAAGTGCGTTGAGTTCTAACCCATAGCAGGGTCAGGAATTACTATAGGGAAGCAGGAGCAGTTGTAAGGACAAGGACAACAGCCTTACAGGAAGGAAAACAGAAGTGTAACAGAACCTACATCCAAGTATCAGAAGGGTGTTGCACATGCTATCTTCTATAAAGAGGACCAGCATTTCCTGGGATAACATTAGATAAACTGGAGAGGGGAAATTTTTTAAAATTATCCATATTAAATAAGATAACAAGTTCAGCAAAGCACTATTCATTTCCTATCAGCACACTCTGGAATTGGAAAGCTAACTCCAATTCTGTTCTTCTTGGAAGGCTCTGCAAACATATGTATGGCCACAAATACTCTTGTTGCAGTTTATAGATTTCAATTGCTAAAAATCTCCGAGGGTTACTTTCAAGCAATATCCTCTACTCTTCACATCCTGAATGCTTCTGAAAATACTCAATAATCTCCCCCTGTATGGTTAATTGATGCACCTTAACAGCTTGCTGTCTCCCATTAGTCAGCACACAACGATTATTCTACTCTGCAAAACAATCTCAATAGACCACTTTGTATTAAACAAACATATTGTAAAAGATTAGGAGCCTCAGCATTTTGTGCCTGCCCATTTCTATCCCACAGCTCTGCCTTTCAGTCTCAATCTACCAGCTGGAATTTGAATTCCCAATTAGGTGCGTAGTGCTGTCTGAAAACTGCTGCACATCCTCCCCAAATAAATACAACAACATGATAATCATCTCTTCCACTTGTACAGAACCATCCTCATCCCAAAGGAACCCAGTGCACTTTGAGAAAATCCACTCCAAACACAGAGGGAATCAGCATCTTCAAACTGACACATCCCCTGCTCTGCAGCAGGTTGGGCTCTCCCTTCCAGCTCTTCATCTCACCACGTCACCGACTGCTCTTTGGAACAGGACAGGGGCCAAACTGCCCTGAGCACTCCCAAATGCTCTCCTTTAGATAACATCAGTCTTCAAAAGGTATTAGGAACTGAAAGCTAACAGGAAAACTGTAATGACTTTCATGTTCTAACAAGAAGCCAACAAACAAGTGGAGTTGCAGGGAGCAGTACTGCATCTTAGGTCAGACTGAAAAGGGACTTAAAGTGACAGCCAGCCTGTGCTGTCCTCCCCAAACCTGGCACAGTGCAAAGGGCTGCAGTGTGCACAGGCACAGATACTGCCAGCA